>NW_006262688.1:16959862-17092831 GCF_000493195.1 Citrus x clementina | reverse complement strand
AAAAACAGCAAATATTTTGTTGTCGATGACTTTTGGGACATTTCTAGCATCCTCGTCGAAAAGTTGAGAAGGTCTCCTCTAATGATTCGAAAGTTTACCAACTTTACAGTCTGGCCAGTGACAAATAATAAATCAATTAACAAATCCCAAATAGAAATAATAACAATAATTTGAAAAATAATGAAGCAAACTATCCGAAAAATCAGGCTCCCTTAGTACCACTTATTAGTTGAATGATTCTCACTTGTTTCAATTGATTTTTGAAAAAGTTCAAACATCCTTATTAGTTTTGACTAGTGAACATCAATAAATAATAAGTGTTAGATTTTAAGCATAAAAATTCAACGGCTGTAAAAATATAAGGTAACGGTAATAAAAATTGTAGAGAATTGGGAATAACAAGTGTTAGATTTTAGGTTTAAAAGTATGAAGGTTGTGGAAATATAAGGTAACAATAGTAAAAGTTGTGGGTAATTAAGAATGCTTGTCAAATCTATGATATTTGTTAGCTTATTATGCAAGATAATAACGGCCCTTAAGTAATATTATGACATCTATATCTTAGTGTCATATGACAAGTTTGTTAGCCAATTCCAAAATGACAATCATATATTAATTGGGATCCAAATATAAGTATATTTCTTAGTAATTGTAGCAGAACATTGTTGTTAGCTTTTTATGGTCAATTTATCCATCATTTACGGAAGTAATTTCTCCATATCGGCACTTGTTGTCGTTATATCAATCAAGATTCAAGAGTAAGAATGCTTTATTTAGCAGTATGAACCATGATGTTGTATTGTTGTGGCTTTTATGTTATAGCAGTTGTGTACTGTGAAATGAAAGATTTCATATGAAACAAAATCGATAGTGTTTAAATTTTTATTTAGTATTTTTGACATACATACTGATGATGATATAAATTTTTTATCAAACAATCATAGAGTCCAATTACATTAAATTTCAAATTATAACTGTAAACATTTATCAAACATCTTAAATATTGTGCTAGATAGTTAAACTAAACCCAAAATTCACTCCTGCAAATTTCTTATGGAACATCAATGGATTGACTATAGTGATGAAAAAAAGGAAGAAAAAGAAAAAAAAGGAATAAACTCGGCCCACTTTAATTAAGATTTTGTTTCCCTTCAAAGAAATAAAATCCTAAATGAATTAATTATAAGAAGCAAGAATCCATGAAAATATTATATAAACTAAACTTATAAAGCATCCAAATTGACAAATATTGAAAATGAATTGACAAATTAATATTTAAAATGATATCTTCTAACTATTGGAACATTACACAAGATGATGCCCCGTCTCATTGATTGTTGTCACCTTATTATAACCTCACCAAGTGAACACTTTATGTGCACCACACATATTTTGCATCCTCTTTCGAGTAAGACTTCCAAGTCAATGGTATGCAGCCTCTCTATAGAATCCTTCTACTACGAGTACACGACCAGTTCTCACGAAAAGACCAAAGATAGTGTCTCACTAATCAAAGAATGATCCTAGTGTTTTACTCTTTGAAGTAAAATCCCTCTACAAAGTCCATTATTTATAGAGTTGGCATCTTATCGCAAGTCTAGTTAAATTGGAATATTATTTATTTCATTTCTTGTGATAGGGATTAATTTATTAATTTCCTAATTTAGTGAGATTCCAATTTATTAGGAATATTTGTTTCATAATTTAATTAGATATCTAATTTAGCAAGTCAATTAATGATGAGATTCTATAACTGGCACATGAGATCTATTTAGAGGAAGAAGTTGGTTCAAACAGAAAGTTTATTAAAAACTCTAGATATTTCTTGAGAGACAAGCAAGTCAAGAAGATCAGATTTATTCCTATTCAGATTCATAGGAATTATAAGAGGAAAGAGACTCTTATTTGGAAAGAATCCAAGTCTTTTAAAACTTGCAATTTTTGTGAAACCCTAATGCCTATATAAAGAGCGGTATTTCACAATTGAAGGTGCACAACATAGAGCATAAAGTAGAGAAGCAAAATTCGGCCTCCTCCTTAGAGAATCTGGATTTGGTGTATAATGTTGTGTTGATTTATTTTATTACCTTCTTTTCATCTCTGTGGAGAGTCTATGTAGATCTTTTACCACTAGACATTGAAGAAATAAAGAATTACTATTGATCACTTTGCGAAGTGCCTTGAGAATCGTGGATTAAGAGGGGTAGCAACTATTGAAGAGAAGTAGATTCAGTCTAAGGTTGAGTAAATTGTATGGTAATAAATTGTAAGTGAGATTCTTAAGTTTGGTAAATCCATAGGTTGTAACATCTCAACTAAGTGAATTACTTTTCATCTGGGAATGCCCTCGTGGATGTAAGATTAATTAATCTGAATCATGTAAAAATCTCAGTGTCATTTATTTTCTACAATTTATTGTGTTTTTGAAAAATTAATATTTTTTATGTGGATGAATAGTAACTAAAATAGTAATTGTAAACAGTAATTGTGAACAGTAACCGTGAACAACAATGGTGAACAGTATTTTCAAAAATTAATTAAGCTATTAATTTTAGGGTTTTAATTGCCTACATCTATTTGTAATATATCTAAATTCCTTTCAATTGGTATCAGAGTATAACACTAACTGTTTATTTAATGAGAAATCTTGGAGCCTAGATCTATTTTATATGTGTGAGTTTGCAAAGAGAGGGAGGCTTTTTGGCTCGTCCACCTGTACTGGATGGAACAAACTATGCTTATTGGAAGCAAATGATGGAAATATATCTGACAGCTATTGATGAAAGAGTCTGGCAATGCGTACTTACTGGATATACTCCACCCACCAGAATTGATAAAGATGGTGTAGTATCTCTAAAGCCAGTCAGAGAATAGCAGAGAATAGACTAATCATGAACTCGATGCATTTGCATATAATGCAAAAGGACTTAATGCTATTGTTAATGGAGTTGACGTGTTTCAACATCAACTAATTTCTACATGCAAGACATCTAAAGCTGCTTAGGATATACTCTAAAGTACTTTTGAAGTCGACAATACAGTAAAACGTTCTAAATTTCAGAAACTTACATCTAATTTTGAGAACTTGAAAATGCATGAGTATAAAACCATTTCTGAATTTAATTCTAGAATTCTTGATATGTTTAATGATTTTTTTTTCTCTTGGCAAGCCTATTTATGAGGAAGAAATTTGTAGAAAAATCTTAAGATTTATTCATCCTAGATATCATCCTAAACTTTTGGCTATTGAAGAATATGTTGATATGTCTACAATGACTAGAGGTTCTCTTATAGGAAAATTGATGGTCTATGAGACTAACTACTTGAATTTGAATCCTAAGAAAGAAAAAAGTATTGCTTTTCAGATTGAAACGGAGGCTCCCATCACCAAACCAAGTGAGGATGATGATCTAAATTTGTACGTGGATAATTCACTTGCACTAATTGCAAAGAATTTCAAGAAGATGTTGAAAAAGAAGAACTTTAACAAACCAAAAAAGACTTCTACATCAGTGACTCCAACGGCTCAAAAAGGTTCTTGTAACTCTAATTTTAAATTGTTTGATTTTAACAAACTTGAGAGTATTTGATGCAGAGAATGTGGAGGCATAGGACATATATAAGAACAATGTGTTAGCACTCTTATGAAAAAGAAAACAATGCAATCCACTTAGAGTAGTGATGATTCTAATGATAACATTGATGAAGAAGACCTTGTTGTCCATAATGATGTGTCAAAATATACTAATGACAGTGAACAGAAATCAAACATCATAGATGCATCCACATCTAAAGCCTCACACTTAGCTCCTTGCAAGGAAGACATTGATTCCCATCTTGACACAACTATGCAACATGTTAACAAGAATAATGATTTAGATACTGACGTCAATGACATTGATATAAATGACAAGAAAGCTTTTTATGAAAGCTTCAAGATGATGTTCGCTAAATGGGAAGAAGTCTACAATGAGAATGTGACCTTGATGACTCAAGTATCCAATCGTTTGGATGATAAGGCGAAACTTGAGAGTGAGGTAATTCATTACAATTCTTTACATGCTGACAAAGTTAATCAATTGCTTGCAATGGCCATATAATTAGATAACACAAAAAAGTCACTCAAAATGATGAATTCTGGAACTTAAAAGTTAGATCATGTTCTGTCAGTTGGCAAGTCCAGCTCAGATCATCATGGTTAATGGTGGGCAAAATTGGGTTCGGGTCGGGTTTAGATCAACCCGATCAGATTTCGGGCTGTTTGGGTTTGACAAAAATTAATCCGAATACAACCCAACCCGACTCAATCCGATTTATATTCAGATCGGGTCGGTTGTTAATTCGAGTTGAATTCGGGTAGGATCGGTTTCGGGTTGGCTAATTTTCTTGATTTTGTTACTAACATTTAAAAACACACAATTACAATAATTAAATACTAAATATTAATTGTTTAATTTAACCATATATACCATCAATTCAAAGCTTAAAAAACCTTCAAAAGTGAAAACTCAAGTTTCAAGGGGGAGAAACTCGGGTCGGGTAACTCGAGTTAAAGGATTGGAGGACCTTACAACAGACCGGCTGCGCTTGCAGCAGATCAGTTGCCACAGACGCTCAGTAGCAGATCGGTGGCCACAGACGTTCAACAATAGATCAGTGGCCACGGACGTGCAGCAGCAGATCCACAGATGCGCAGCAAATTAGGCATGGATAGGCGTGTGGCGGCCTCCATTGGCGGCTTGGCATTGGCCTAACGCTGTTAGGGGTGACTGTGTATGTGTTTTGTGTAGTGAGATTGGGGATTGTGTAATGCGATTGAGGATTGAGGAGAGTTGTAAGTGTTTGTGTAAGTAACTATGTATTGTGAAAATGGAAATTGTGATTTGTGTGTGCATGGTGTTTCTATGGCTGTGTGGTTTAGGTTTAGGTTTTTTTTTTCTTTTATAGCAACCCAATCGGGTTTTATTATTTTCACCCGATCAGGTTTTCTTTATCATGGTCTTGGATATCAAGATTGTAAAGACTCAAATTCTCAAGGTGTGTTTGTTAAAGCTTCTTCACCAACAATTAAAGTTCCATATCTTCAAAAAGGTAAAGTTGTTGCACATTCTTCACTAGTTCGTCAAGGTAAGAACAACATGTTTATTCCCACTTCTCATTTTTGTCATGTGAAAGGACATATAATATCTAATTGCTTCAAGCTCATAAAATATATGAAAAAGGCTATGTTTTTTAATTATTCTTGTGGAAAACCTAGGATGGCACATAGACCCAAGGTTGATACAAGTGAAAATAAACCTAGAACCACTTGGATAAGGAAGACTTATTATAAGGCTTATGTTTCGAGAAAATGTAACTTTTGTTGATGGCGTGAAAAGTCGAGTACTTGGAAAAGGAACTTTGAATGTGGAAGGTTTTCCAAAACTTGACAATGTTTTGCATGTAGAAGATCTCAAAGCAAATTTACTCAGCATTAGTCAAACTTATAATCAAAACTTGGTTATCAACTTTGACAGGAATAAATGTTGCATTCTCGATGCTGATGGAAATTGCATTTTGGAAGGACATCGATCATTTGATCATTGTTAAAAATTTACTTGCTCAATTATTTGTCATAAGACCACTCTTGATGACACAAAATTATGGCATTAAAACTTGGGTCACTTGAACTACAAATTACTGATTAAAATTGTGAAAATAGGTGCTGTAAAAAGAGTTCCAATACTTAAAAAGAAACAACTTCGAATATGTGGTTCATGTCAATTTTCGAAACAACAAAGGGCGCGCATAAAGCCATTCAAGATAGAGCAACATCAAAGGTGCTACAACTACTTCATATAAATCTTATGAGACCAATGCAAGTTGAAAGGTTGGCTGGAAAAATGTAAGCATTTGTGTGTGTAGATGATTTCTCTAGGTATACATATGTTGACTTTATTAAAGAAAAATCAGATACATTTGATGTGTTTAGAAAACTATGTAAAAAGGTTAGAAATGAACAAAATTGTAATATTGTCAGAATTATGAGTGATCATGGGAGGGAATTTGAAAACTCCATAATATTGTAATTTATATGAAATTTCACATAAGTTTTCCTCACCTATTACTCCAGAACAAAATGGATTTGTAGAAAGGAAAAAGAGTAATAATATAATCACAAACTCTCGTACAAATTTATTTTGTACAAACTGATGTGGCATGATAAAATTTGTTGAATTAAATATCTCTCGGCCCATACGATCTATTTTTATTATTTTACATTTTCATTCAACCAATGAATTAATGCCAAATCAATTTGTACAAGAGTTTGTGATTATATCATCACTCAAGAAAAAATAGGACCTTGTTGGCAATGGCACGAGTGATGTTAAACTCGAAGAAACTTTCAAAGAGATTATGGGCTGAAGTACTTAATACTACTTGCTACACCACTAGTTGGGTCTATTTTCGTCTAGGTACTAAGAAAAATCCTTTCAAATTTTTGGGAGTATGTGCTTTATATTGAATGATCGCGAACATCTTGGTAAATTTTATTCAAAAAGTGATGAAGGTGTTTTTCTTGGCTATTTCAACAATAGCAGAGCATTCCGTGTTTATAATATGAGAACTCAAAATATTATTGAATCTGCAAATGTAGTTATTGATGATTATTAATATTTTGCAGATTACTGAATTGAGGAAGAGATAACCAGTCTTTTAGAAACACCAAATGTTGTTACAACTACTTTTAAAGATTGAGTTATTGAGAAAGGTCAATCTAGTGAACCTTCTTTAAAAGAAAAAGAACATGTTGAAGAAGACGCCTCTAAGGAAATACCACAGAATGTGAAGGAGAAAGTTTCAAAACTCTAGACAACCATGGACCTATAGGACCAATAAAAAAGGAACTATCACCAAGAGTTGAGAACAATCACCCATATGATCTTATTCTAAGTAATCTTGATAAACAAATAGTCACAAGGAAAAGGTATAGAAAGGTAAGATTTACTTTGTATTTTTAACTGAACCTAAGAAAGCTGTAGCTGTAGTTCATCTTTGAAATATTACCCATGCGTTGACACCTATTGTTGAGTGTTAGAAAATGTATATTTATAAAGGAGAAAATCGTCATTTTACGCTTCAAGTTTTACTAACACCCTTACTTTTATGTATTTAAGCTTCTTGTGATTTAATTATGTGTGCTTTATTTTAATTAAGTATTTTATGTATTTTAGGGGCATCGTTGTCATTTTACAATGAACGAGAAATCAGACGGCAAAACGGACATCACTTTTGAACTCAGAACAGTCAAAAACCTTAAGAGGAGCATAAAAGGAAAAATGTCATTGTTTACATGTACGGTACTATTCACAAATACGGTATTGTCTACGTTACATTCATGACACTGTTCACATAGACGGATCGATGATGTGGCATTGACTGATGAGGTGTCACAATTTCATTGGACAAAATTCTTATGCACTGTTGATCGGTGATGTGGCAGCATGTTAGTGGACTAAAAATTGCGCGTACGGTACGTGCATATACACAGGATTATTTTCAACCAAACCGCGTCACTGTTCAAACTGGTTGACTGTTCAAACTGCATGGTAAAACCGCGTCACTATTCAAACCGATTGACTGTTCAAACCGCGTGATAAAACCGTGTCACTGTTCAAAACGCGTAGTCAAGCCGCGTACTGTTGACTGACGACGTGGCGCAATCCTGAGCATCCAAACTATTTTTAATCCGATGGCCATGATTTATTCAATGTATTTATAAAAAAGGGACCTCTCCCCCCTAATTTGATATCTCTGAATCCAGTTTTGGGCTCCATTTTCTATAATTCCTTCTCCATCTTATATTTTCTACGTATTTTAATAAATTTTCATTTTGCCCCTAGTTCAATTATGAGTAGCTAATTTTCTTTCAAGCTTGGGTTTAAGGTGAAGTCTCAATATGTGCCATGGGCTTTATTTGATAAATTTATTTTCTCTTCCCCTCTAATTTTTGTGGATGTTTTGACTTTTCGTCGACAAATAATAATAATCTTGGCTAGATACTGCCCTGGTTTCACCGACTCCCTAGTACAAGGTTATTATTATTTGGCACGATAAGCCCTTAGCACCATATTGATTAGAGTGTGGTTCATGAGGTGTGGATTCCCCCTTAATGATTTAATTGGCACTAATAAGGAATATTTAGCCCATGGTGCATGTTGATGCGGATCCAGATACCCAAGCGCTTCAATTATAATAGTTTCCACTTTAATTTAATTCTGCCATTCCAATTTAAATTCTAAGATAGTCAAAATCATTTTCACCACAAATCCATCCACACTCATACAAAATTAATTCTATATATAATTAAAATTCACCTCCTCGTGGGATCGACACTCGTCACCATTGATCTATTCTACAATAGATTCGTGCACTTGCGAGTTCAATAAAATTTGCACAACAAGTTTTTGCCACCATTGCTGGGGAGGTAAGTTATTTTAATTCACAGAATTAATTTTTGTAAATAATTTCTTTTAATTGTCTTCTTGTAATTTGTTTTTTATAAAAAAAAAGAAAAAAAAAGTGAATCTACATTTAGAGGTAAGAATTTCTTTTCTTTTTCTCTTCTTTAAAATTCTGTAATTTAATTTTCAATTTATTTTTCTTTGTAATTTTTTGTTTATCTTATTAATTTATTTTTAGTTAATTTATTTCACTTTTTTTTGGAGTATTTTTATAGTAAGGTTGTAACAGCGTGATAAGGTTAGTACCATAATTTCTCCTTCTTGTTTATATTTTATTAATTTTGTTCTCATTTTTTTTTGTATTCATTGCATGCATGGTCGAAGGTCATTATTACTTAATCTTGAGCCTATAGATTTTGAACTTGAGAAAACACTGCGCATACACAAACACGTTAAAACTAAAATGGATTTGCAACAACAACAAACACCACGTGAGAGGCCATTTAAGGACTACTTTAGTCCCTTAGCTAATTTGATCACATCATGCATAAGATACCCAAATATAGCTGTTAGGAGTTTTGAACTAAAACCTAGTATGCTAAATTGTCTCCCAACATTCTATGGGTTAGAAAATGAGGACCCATATAATTATCTGAATGATTTTCATGCTATTTGTCAAACTTTTAAATACGAGAATTTTTCAGACGATGATGTTAAACTCAGCTTATTCCCATTTTCCTTAAAGGATAGAATTCGTTCATGGCTTAATACATTACCTGCAATAGCATCACATTATGGGAACAAATGGTAACTAAATTTTTGAATAAATATTTCCCAGTGCATAAAACTGATGCTATTCACAGGGAAATTTCAGAGTTTACCCAGAGAGAAGACGAGCAGTTTTTCGAAACATGGGAGCGATTCAATGGGCTACTCTTGAAGTGTCCACATCATGGGTACGAGAAATGGCACCAATGTCAATACTTTTTGGAGGGATTATTGCCGAATGTGCAAGAATGACTAATGGTAACAAGTGGAGGAGAGCTAATGTCAAAAAGTGCATCAGAAATTTGGAAATTCTTCCAGCGACAAGTAGATAATTCCCAACAATGGAGTCGATCACTCAGGAATACTTAAAGAATTAAGGAAGTAAATGAGGTTCACATTGGTGAGTTAACTTCGGGAATCAAATAAGTCAAGGAGATGGTTGAAGGTCTTTCTCGACAAATAGCATCATTAACGATTGCTAAATCAATAGAACCACATGACTATGACTCATATCCAGATCAAGCCAATGTCATAGGTGTAATGAGAAAACCATCAAATTACAACCCATACCCCAACACATATAACCCTGGATGGAGAGACCACCCAAATTTTTCATGGTCTCAAGGATTCCAACAGAATGGACCAATAGCTCCAGCTCCACCAATGCAACTAATTCCTCAAATTCCTCAAGCCTCTCAGCCACCATTTAGACTATACAATTAGAACCAGAACTACTCTCAACCCAGACCATGGGAGGATGCATTCCATAATTTCAAGAATGTTACTCACTCTACGATTGAGCAACAAAATCGCACCATTGATGGACTACGAAATGAGATGAGAGCAGGCTTCAACTCACAAGCCCAATCAGTTTCAAGCCTCGAGAAGATGGTGGGACAACTTGCTTCTTCAGTTCTGACCTTGGCAATGACTGTTGAGAAAGGTAAATTTTCAAGTCAACCAGTACCTAATCCTAAAGGAGTACATGAAGCAAGTACCAGTTCACCACAACTGCATGAAGAGGTCAAAACAGTCATGACCTTGCGAAAAGGAAAAGATGTCGACAACAAAGTGAAAATGCCAGTGACAAAAGAAAATCAAATTGTACCTGTAAATCCTGAGGACTCATCACCGGAGGAGAAAGAAGAAACCAACCCACGAGAATATGTTCCCAAAGCTCCATTTCCTCAGAGGTTAGCTAAAGGAAAGAAAGGAAAGTCCACATGTGAGATTCTTGAAATCTTCAAATAGGTAAGTATTAACATCTCTTTACTTGATGCTATAAAGCAAGTTCCATCTTATGCCAAGTTTCTTAAAGACCTTTGTACTAAAAAGAGAAATATTCATGTTTAAAAGAAGGCATTTTTAACAGAAAATGTTAATTTTATACTCCAACACAAAATTTCTCTAAAATACAAAGACCCAGGTTCCCCCACTATCTCATGTAGCATAGGGAACCACACAATTGAGAATGCTTTGTTGGATTTAGGAGCTAGTGTAAATCTATTGCCTTATTAAGTATTTGTGAAATTTGGATTGGGAGAGTTACACCCAACTCCAGTGGTGTTACAACTTGCAGATTGGTCCACGAAAATACCTCGTGGTATTGTGGAGGACGTGCTTATCCAGGTAGACAAGTTTTATTTTCCCATTGATTTCATTGTAATTGACACTCAACCAATCCAGGATTCAAGGAAGCACATCCCTATTATCCTAGGCCGACCTTTCTTGGCAACATCAAATGCTCACATTCAAGGTAGGACTGAAAATATGCAGTTGTCCTTCGGCAACATGACTATGGAGCTGAACATCTTCAACATTGTCAAATAACCTCATAATGCAGATGATGGAATTGTTGATGTGGATTTAATTGAAGCATTAGTTGATGACACTTTTCTTTCAAACCTTAATGATGACCCTTTACAAACATGTTTAACTCACTTTGCTTTTGATATTTAACTCACTTTGCTTTTGATTTTGATATTGACAGATCAGTTAATGAGGTCAACGCCCTACTTGACTCAACACCATCCATGGACACTAATAAATAGAAGACAAGAGTTGAACAACTAGCACCATCTGAGAAGAAACTCGTCCCATCATCAGAGTCACCACCGAAACTCGAGCTCAAACCATTACCTAATACATTGAAATATGCATTTTTGGGAGAAGAAAGTACTCTGCCGGTAATCATCTCATCATCCCTAAATGACGAACAAAAAGGTAAGTTGTTGGATGTTTTAAAAGAGCACAAAGGAGCATTAAGATGGACCATAGCAGACATCAAAGGTATAAACCCAGTAGACTACATGCATTACATTCACTTTGATGAAAATACTAAACCTACTAGGGAAATGCAACGTCGGTTAAATCCTAACATAAAAGAAGTTGTTAGAACTGAAGTCTTTAAGCTATTAGATGCATGTATCATTTAACCAATTTCTTATACTTCATGGGTCAGTCCTGTACAAGTTGTCCCAAAAAAATCAGGAGTCACAGTAGTTACGAATGCCAATAATGAATTTATACCCACTATAGTGACTATAGTATGGCATGTATGCATTGATTATAGAAAGTTAAATTTTGTCACACGTAAAGACCATTTTCCTTTACCATTTATCGATCAAATGCTTGATAGATTAGCAGGCCATGAATTTTATTACTTTCTAGATGGTTACTCAGGATATAATCAGATTCCCATAGCACCAAAAGATCAAGAGAAAATCATTTTCACTTGCCCTTTTGGCAATTTTGCATATAGGAGGATGCCATTTGGATTATATAATGCACCTGCTACATTTCAACGATGCATGTTGAGCATTTTTTCTGATATGGTTGAATGATTCCTTGAATTCTTTATGGATGACTTTTCTGTTTTTGGTGATTCATTTGATCAATGTTTACATCATCTAACACTAGTTCTGCAGAGATATATCGAGAAGAACTTAGTCTTAAATTGGGAAAAGTGTCATTTTATGGTAAAACAAGGTATTGTTCTCGGTCACATTATTTCGAGCAAAGATATTGAGGTTAACAAAGTAAAGGTGGATCTCATTTATAATCTTCCTCCACCTAAAACAATCAGAGAAGTAAGATCTTTCCTTGGGTATGCTGGTTTTTATAGACGTTTCATTAAAGATTTTAGCAAAGTTTCTAGACCCTTATGCAATCTACTTGTTAAGGATGTATCTTTTATCTTTAATGATTCATGTCTTGTGTCATTTGAAAAATTCAAGTAATTGTTAACATCATCATCCATCATTCAGCCCCCAAACTGGAGCTTACCATTCGAGCTCATGTGTGATGCATCTAATTATGTAGTAGGATTAGTATTAGGACAAAGAGTTCATCGAATTCCTCAGGTTATTTACTATGCTAGTATAACATTGAATGATGCACAGTTGAACTATTCAACTACTAAAAAAGAAATGCTAGCAGTAGTGTTTGCATTAGAGAAATTTCGATCTTATCTCATTGGTTGTAAAATAATTGTATTCACAGATCATGCTGCTCTTAAATATCTTCTAATAAAAAAAGATGCAAAAGCTAGACTAATTCGTTAGGTGTTACTTTTGCAGGAATTCGACTTGGAATTTAAAGATAAGAAAGGCACAAAGAATGTTGTGGCTGATCATCTCTCTCATTTCCATTTTGACACAATTACAGAACTATTAACATTTAATGAGTCATTTCTAGATGAATAATTAATGAGTGTGGAAGTATTACCGTGGTATGCTGATATCATGAATTATCTTGTTACAGGTCAACTTCCAGAGCATTGGACCAAGTAAGACAAAGCCAAATTTTTTGCAGAAATAAAGAATTTCTTTTGGGATGACCCGTATTTTTTCAAGTATTATGCAGATCAAATTGTTAGACGATGTGTCCCAGAAAGTGAAATTCAGAATATCCTTTCATTCTGCCATGAACAAGCTTGAAGAGGCCATTTCAGTGCTAAGAAAACGGCTACTAAAGTTTTACAATGTGGTTTCTATTGGCCAACTATATTTCGAGACGCTTATACTTTCTGTTCTTCATGTGATAGGTGTCAACAAATGGGGAACATTACACGAAGGAACATGATGCCACTAAATCTAATTTTAGTGGTTGAGATTTTTAACGTATGGGGTATCGACTTCATGGGACCCTTTCCCCCTTCTTTTAGCCATCAATACTGTAATGCCCTAGTCCGAAATCCAAGGGCAAATATGTCCACAACTCACATATAAATTTAGATAACTCTTTACAACTGATAAAATTCGAGCCTCAAATACAAAAGCCAGCAGAATAACTTAAAATTTTAACGAAACCATCTACCATCCTTAATTCAAATCCATCTTCTCACTCCTCACGAATCAATCCTGACTTCTGGAAACTGAATCGTAATAAACTATAATGAGTACAAAACCTAGTAAGCAAACTAGGTTTTCTTGTAGGGAAATACATACATACTTATACATAATGCAGTGGATGATATGACATGATCTTTGGAAATACTGTAAATACATTCATCAAAATCTCTTTCTGTCGCTTTCAAACTTTCTCATTTTCTTTCAATAAAATACGTATCCTGCAATGTGGCACTTTGTGCTGTGCGTGGCACTTTGCACCATATGTGGTACTTTATGGCGCTCTGGCCTTCAAGAGGTGGCCCCCGCATAGTCTCAAGAGGTGGCCCCCATACAACTTCAAGAGGTGGCCCCCAATGCAAAATCTCATAAAACAGAAATTTCGTTTGCAAAAATCCACTTTCTCTTTCATAGAAAACTCAATGCATTTTCGTGCTCATGCCAATGAACCATCACACATACATATGCCCATGTACATAATCACACCCAATACATAACAACACACCACATGAGCAGAGACATATAAATCCAAATTCGTACATATCAAAATAGGCTTTTCACACAAGTCAAACATATATATTGTTTATTGTAATTTGTTTGGAAATCTAGTTTACTTACCTCCTAGTATCTGATAACTCTAGGAAATGAGAGTTATTACATCTGTTCTAGACTTGAATAAAGGTCATTGAGAGAGTAAATAATGTGTTTTGATTACATTTGGGTGACTTTGTGCATAAACATTCAGTTTAGTTAAGATGTAACAAGTTTTGCTTTTGTCATAGTAATTTGTGCTAAAAACAGGTTTTAAATTCATGAGAGAATGCAGAGACAGCAGATGGACAAGGGGAGGAAAGAAGATAGTCACAACAGACAGAAAGTGCAATTGGAATTAATACAAGGGTTATTGTGGATGTTAGAGCAACCTGTGCTATAGCAAATTAGGAGTAACGCGGGAGAGAATATAGGCACGGTCAGCAATTAACTCACGATCTGCATGTTTCCTAATTTAAACACATGCACGCTCATAGGTTTTGGTTTTTAACCTAATTTGTGATATAAAAGGAAGCACGCACCACATAGCAGCCACGACGGGGAGAAGATTATTTTATCATCCAAGAACAATTAGAAGGGAGAAGAAGAAGAAGATTGGAGGGTGGTGTTCAGCATCGTTGACAACACGAGAAGGGGCCTTGGATTTCTATCGTGCTCACTTCATATTATCTTTCTTTCTTTGATTGATTGGATGTATTATGTGATCAGTATATTTATGTTTGTTTTCCTCATTCAGAATATGACTTAAATTTAAGTGTAGTTGAGTGACAAATAATCCAATGGATTCTTGATTGTTCTTATATGTTGCTGTGATAATGTGGTAGCATTATACTCTAATAGTTTTTACGATCATAATTGTTATTTCGGTTGACCACCCATTTAATGATTTCAGTTAAGATAGAGTAGCAAAAGGGCACGTCTTGGCGGATATTATTGAAGTATTACTTGTTCTTAAGTTGAGTTTCCTGGATTAGGTCGTCCTAAATCCCATAAGGGCAATACTTGAATTAAGATTTGTGAAATCCTAGATATAGGTGTTCACCTTGTAGGGTAGAGAGAGTAAAGGTCTTAAAGCCATCCATTAAATTTATGAGCAACTGGTCATTGTTAATAGATTTACAGGTATGAGATTTCCAACATGCGGTAGCTGCGGAAGCAAATTTGTTCTACCCAGTGCTACAACACTTACCACAACAACTGGTGCTAAATCGGTAATCAACAGTCACCCCATTAGGAAAGTTTGGTCATTCAACTACTACATTCTCAATTGAATATTAAACACAATTAATTTAGTTTATTTCGTAGGAGTATTAGTTATTTTTATCCCTCATAATTATTGGTTACGGGAGAACAATTTGACAAATGTTTGTTTTGATCTTTAGCTAGTCGCATTATTGTGATTGCTTTGATGCTTTGAGTAACTTCAATCCCTGTGGAGACGATCTTGAATACTCATTACTTTATTACTTGTTGTGTATACTTGCACTTTGGCATTGATAATAATTGATTATATAAATCAACCAACAAGTTTTTGGCGCCGTTGCCGAGGATTGATTGTTTATTTCTAAAGTGCAAAGTAAATCGTGATAGCACTAAAACTAAATTTGATTCATTTCATTGATTGGCAGATCAATACGTGCACGCACAAGGACGGATCTGTGATATTCCAATTCGATCCTGAGATTGAACGGACTATCAGGAGATTGCGAAGAGAACAAAGAAATTCAAAAACTGTTTCAGACATGAATAATTTGCAAGTTGAGGGAAATTTGAATCCTAACGAGCCTTTACAACCAGCCAACATTCAAGAAGAGAAGAATGAACATGCTAACAGGAGACAGCCAGGCAACAACAATATTATTTACATGGCTAATGACAGAGACAGATCTATACGAGATTATGCCGTGCTAACTCCTCAAGTTGTCCGTCCTGGTATCATCAGACCTGAAGTAGATGCTGCTAACTTTGAGTTAAAACCAGTGATGTTTCAAATATTGTAAACAGTTGGGCAATTCAATGGATTGCCAAATGAAGATCCTCATCTCCATCTTAAATTATTCTTGGAAGTAAGTGCTGCCTTCAAGATTACTGGAAACTTTCTACAATGGGTTAAACCCGAGCACAAGGTTAATGGTGGATGCTTCAGCAAATGGGGTTTTGTTATCCAAATCCTACACTGAAGCTTATGAAATTCTGGAGAGAATTGCCAATAATAATTACCAATGGCCTTCAGCTAGGCAACCAGTAGCCAAAGGATCAGCAGGAGTACACAACATTGATGCAATTATAGCCTTATCAGCTCAAGTAACTTCATTGACTAACATGGTAAAAGCCATGGCAGCTGCTCCAGCAACAGTAACGCAAGTTACGGAACTTTCTTGTGTCTACTGTGGGGAAGATCATGATTTTGATAATTGCCCTAAAAATCCAGCATCAGTAAATTATGTGGGTAACTTCAATCGACAACCTCAGAACAACCCATATTCGAATACTTACAACCCAGGCTGGAAACAACACCCAAATTTCTCATGGAGCAATCAGAATCGAAATGCTCCAGCATTGAATGGACTAAGTAGAAACACACAACCACAACTACCTGGTTTTCATCAATAGAGTCAAGGGCAAAAGCATATCAGCCAGGATCCAATCACTTCATTGGAAGTATTAATCAAGGAGTACATTGCAAAGAATGAAGCAATTGTGCAGAGTCAAGCTGTGTCCTTGAGGAACCTTAAAAATCAAATGGGACAATTAGCTACAGCAATGAGCAGCAGAACTCAAGGAAGCTTACCTAGCAACACAGAAGATCTTAGGAGAGAGAGCAAAGAACACTGCAAAGTGATTAGTCTGAGATCTGGAAAACATGTTGATACCCCAGTTGAAGTAACCAAAAATGGTATGGAATGCAATTCAGCCTAAAAACCAACTCAAAAGGGAAGCTTGCTACGGCAGACTCCACAGCAAGACTCTGATGCCAGTGAATCAGCTACAGCAACTGTAAAAGAAATTCAACCAGATCTTGCTGAAAAAGAAGTTACAACACCAACCTGCACCAACTTAGACAAACAGAATGTGGGTAACTCCTGAATCTAACCAGCAGTTTAAACATCCACCACCCTTGCCTCAAAGGTCCCAGAAGCAAAAACAAGACAAACAGTTCAGTAAATTTCTGGAAGTACTGAAGCAATTGCACATAAACATACCTTTTATGGAAGCTTTGGAGCAAATGCCAAATTATGTGAAATTTCTAAAAGATATCTTGGCACGAAAGAAAAGGCTGGGAGAATTTGAAACTGTTGCTCTAACATAGGAAAGCAGCCATATGCTTCAAAATAAAATTCCCATAAAATTGAAAGATCCAGGGAGTTTTACAATACCCTGCTCTATAGGAAATAGGTACGCTGGTAGAGCACTTTGTGATCTGGGAGCTAGTGTTAAATTGATGCCATTATATGTGTTTAAGCAGCTTGGAGTGGGGGAGTGCAGACCAACAACTGTCACTCTGCAACTGGCTGACAGATCTCACGCATATCTTGAAGGAAAGATAGAGGATGTACTGGTGAAGGTTGACAAATTCATTTTTCCAGTGGATTTCATCGTGCTGGACTTTGAAGCTGACAAAGAGGTACCCATTATACTAGGCAGACCTTTTCTAGCAACTACAAAAACTCTAATAGATGTGCAGAAAGGACAGTTGACCATGAGAGTGAATGATCAGCAAGTCACATTTAATGTACTAGAGGCTATGTGAAACCCTGATGAAATAGAAGATTGCAATTTCTTAAGTGTAGTGGATCTTGTTGTAGCAGACAGAATAGACAAATGCTGCAGTAATGTACTTAACAAAGTCATCACCTTTGAGGAAGGTGAAGAGGAAGATGTTGCAGCAATTCAAACAAATTGGATGGACAAACAACAATCTAACAGGCACACCAGAGTCATTGAACACATGAATCTTTTAGACAGGGAAGTAAAACCAATTTTACCATCTATTGAATCACCCCCTAGTCTTGAATTAAAATTGTTACCTTCACATTTAAAGTATGCTTATCTAGGTCAAAACAACACACTCCCTGTAATCATTTCGTCTACTTTGGATGCATGTCAAGAACAAAGCTTAGTGGATTTGCTGGGAAAATACAGAAGAGCAATTTGATGGACCATGGCAGATACAAAGGGTATCAGCCCATCAATATGTATGCATAAGATCCTTTTAGAAGACTGTTCCAGCAACTCGGTGGAGCATCAGAGAAGGTTGAATCCTATTATGAAAGAAGTAGTGAAGAAAGAAATCATCAAATGGTTAGATGCTGGAATCATATACCCAATATGAGACAGTTCATGGGTAAGCCTAGTTCAGTGCGTTCCAAAGAAAGGAGGGATAACAGTAATGGCTAATGAAAAAAATGAACTTATTCCTACAAGAATAGTAATTAGATGGAGAATGTGTATGGGTTACAGAAAGCTCAACAAAGCCATAAGGAAAGACCACTTCCCACTTCCATTCATCGATCAGATGCTGGACAGGCTTGCTGGAAAACAATACTATTGTTTCTTAGATGGGTACTCAGGCTACAACCAGATTGCTATAGCACCAGAGGATCAAGAGAAGACTACATTCAACTGTCCTTATGGAACATTTGCCTTCAGAAGAATGCCTTTTGGGTTATGCAATGCTCCAGCTACTTTTCAGATATGCATGATGTCTATATTTTCTAACATGGTAGAGCAGACTTTGGAAGTTTTCATGGATGATTTCTCAATTTTTGGAGAAACATACAACAATTGTTTACATAACTTGGAAAAAGTTCTTAAAAGATGTGAGATGACCAATTTAGTACTTAATTGGAAGAAGTGCCATTTCATGGTGCAAGAGGGAATAGTATTGGGTCACAAGATATCCAAGAATGGTATTGAGGTAGACAAGGCCAAGATAGAGGTAATCGATAAACTGCCACCCCCAAATTCAGTAAAGGGGATTAGGAGTTTTCTGGGTCATGCTGGTTTCTACAGAAGATTCATTAAGGATTTTTCCAAAGTAGCAAAGCCTCTGTGTTCATTGCTGGAGCATGACAAACCATTTCACTTTAACAAAGAATGCCTTCAAGCATTCGAAGAATTAAAGAAAGCCCTCATTACTGCTCCAGTAGTTATATCTCCAGATTGGAATTTACCATTTGAATTAATGTGTGACGCTAGTGATCATTCTATGGGAGCTATGTCAGGGCAAAAGAAGAATAAGGTTTTTCATTCCATATACTATGCAAGCAAAACTTTCACTCTAACACAGGTCAATTACACCACTACAGAGAAAGAGCTGTTAGTAGTAGTTTTTGCTTTTGACAAATTCAGAGCTTACCTGGTAGGCACTAAAGTAACTGTTTACACAGACCATGCAGCCATCAAATACTTAATTTAAAAAAAAAATACCAAACAAAGACTAATCAGATGGATCTTATTGCTTCAAGAATTTGATCTGGAAATTAAAGATAGAAAGGGGACTGAGAATCAAGTGGCAGATCATTTGTCACGGTTGGAAGCAGACACTAGTAGATAAAAAGGAAGAGCATCACTGAAACTTTTCCTGATGAACAGCTGATGGCAGTATAGCAAGCACAGATGTTGCAGCAGTCAGAATCACCTTGGTATGCAGACTTTGCTAATTATCTAGTCAGTGGGTTGCTACCCCCTGAGCTTAAATTTCAAGAGAAAAAGAAATTCCTTCATGATGTTAAAAGCTATGTCATGACCCAACCCAGACCTGGCAAGATATTGTCCGCTTTGGGCCTTAACAAGGCCCGCACGGATTTGTTCTTGGGGCGCCCATACACCCCAAAACGCGTCTTGCCAATTAAGGTGTGGATCACCCCTTATAAACCCAACATCTCTCCCGTGCTTTGCCGATATGGGATTCGCCTAGGGTGTTACATACACCCCCCCTTGGGGACTCAGCGTCCTCGCTGAGGTTTACCCCACCATCGCTCAAGAGGACACGCGGAGCCGCTCTGATACCACAATTGTAACACCCCAAATCTAACACGTGTGGAGCACATGAAGAAGGAGGTTACTCACAAATCATAATCTATACTCATAAGTTTCAAACTGAAATACCTCCTATTCTTATTCAAATAAATCCACAAATTCAAATGTCTAATACTAATTAATCTCTCCCGAGGACATAAAAATAATAACAAAAGTCTCAAACTCCAAATTACACGTTCATAATAGAAGTAACTAAATAGAAACACAAGTCTATTCCTCCTCTTATTCAAATAGCAACGGAAATAGAAAATTACTAACTCCAAAGCTAAGCGCCCCTCTCAAAGAAACTTAATTTGCAAAAAGTAATGACGAGGGGTGAGCCGTCAACTCGGTAAGTAAACCTATTTCTAACATACTAGGCCTATCGATACAAAAAAAATATTGCAAGCCTTCTTTTGTTTAAAACATATATCATAATCCATAAATTTCATAAAACGATATATCACGATAACATAACATAAATTCTTAATAATTCAGAATATTCAAAAGCATATTTACTTATAAAGCAAATCATATAATACATATACAGAAAACAAAAGGTTAGCTCTTGTCACATAGTGTCACTTATAGTCCCGGTGACCCGGCCAGTAATAGAATCAGAATATCGTGTGCACACTCAGAACAGAAACCCAGTACTGGTCCAGACAGATATATCGTCTATTATGATCAGAATCAGAATCAGAATAACTATGGACAATGAGCCAAAACATTAGGAATCTCATACAATCATCAATAATCGAAATCATACATGGGTACAAAACATTCATATCAGATTTATAAAAGTCCATAACAATAATTTAGGCTTGCATACATTTTAAAGATAAAATCATAAAAGGTTGTCATGTCATAAAATCATTTAGATATTAAAAAGCATTTATAAAATACTTTGTCAAAAGAATTTAACTTAAAAACATTTACATAAAACTAATTTTATTATCAAAATCAATTAATCCTTTAAGTAGTATAAAAACATTTATACTCAAAATACTTATACATATCTAGTATACTAGGAATGAAATTACTTACCTCGACAAATGAATGAATAAACACACCTCTAAGCTTCTAAGAGCCTCAATCACCTTCAATACCTTAAACAAATACAAGATATGACAATCAATAACTTATTCTAAGAATCTGATTTTCTAATTCATACCCGTACAGGTTTGATTCTCAGAATTTGAACTCTTAATCTAAAACTCAGAATGATATAATATTCTATGGAACTATTTTGGACATCCATGAGTACCCCATGTACAATTTACAAGAGGATCCGATGTCAAAAACATTTTAAAAACTATTTACTTCTCAGCAAATTCGAAACTGTTTTCACATAATCTAAACTAAACATAACGGGTTCCGTGCTTTTTATAAAATAAAATACTAATCAGAAAATTATGAAATTAAAACTGGGAATCCTAGACACATATTGTAACATACATATAAACTTTCAGAGTTTTCCGAGTTCATTTGGTGGTACAAATAGTCTTGTGAATCTGATCACAATACTAGAATCGTAGTTTTCCAGTGCAGTGGTTTATATTTCCAAAACAAGTATAAAATTGAAAACGAAGTCGAATTTAATGAAAAAAATTTAATCAAGAACACCTACATGTCTAGTTTCCAGAAATATAAATTTTATAAGAAACTTCATTCAGAAAATATAGCTTTAAATTCAAGATACTCATGCTGTCCAGAATTATCCTGTGCTTAATACGTCAAGGATTGATTAACTAAACTCATAATAAATCAAAACCCTATGGAAAGCCTAAATATATTCTAAATCATGCATTAAGATCTATAACCTTCTAGAATCGTGCCAATATAAACCCTAGCTAGATAGAGTGATTAGAAATCTGTTGAGAATAGGGAGAATAACTTACCCGTCGCTTTGATTCTCTCCTAAACAAAGGTTTGAATCCTAAGATTTGGGTAGGAGCGTAAAGAGCAGCAGAGAAGAAGAATAAACGTTGTGAACTTAGGGTTATGGAAGGGGAAAAAGTATGCATTTATAGGGGATCTTAAGAAACCCTATTTAATAAGAAAAAAATAACCCTTTTTCCAAAATTATCTCATAAATAACCTTTATTTAATTAGTACCCCTTTCTAAATAAGGGTTATAGGCCACCCATAATTCTCAATGAAAGCCTAATTTCCATAATCTAATATGTATGGGAATTTGTGGTGTTACAATTTCTCCCCTCCTAACAAAAATTTCGTCCTCGAAATTAAAAGGTTACCTTATGCATGGAAGAGTTGAGGATACTTCTCCAACATTTCTGCTTCTCGCTCCCAAGTGGCTTCCTCAATAGAATGATTCATCCATCGTACCTTCACTAGGGCAATAACTCTATTCCTTAATACTTGTTCGTTTCGATCGACAATCTCAATAGGCTGTTCCTCATACGACATGTCTTCATTTATCTGAATCGGTTGATAATGTAGCACGTGTAAAGGGTCTGTAATGTACTTTCTTAACACAGACACATGAAATACATTGTGAAGCTTAGACAGACTTGGTGGTAAAGCTATGCGATAGGCCACCGGACCAATTCTCTCTAAAATCTCAAATGATCCAATAAATCTAAGGCTAAGCTTCCCTTTCTTCCCGAACCGAAACACCCTTTTCCATGGCGATACTTTCAAGAAAACAAAATCTCATTTTCCAAATTCCAACTCACGTCTACCACGATCTGCATATCTCTTCTGTCTGCTCTGAGCTGTTTGAAGACGTCCTCTAATCAACTTGATTTTATCAACAGTAATCTGTATTAATTCTGGGCCCAAAAGTTTTCTTTCACCAACTTCATCCCAGCAGATTGGGGACCTACACTTTCTTCCATATAATGCCTCAAATGGTGGCTTGCCAATACTCGAATGGAAGCTATTGTTATAAGAAAATTCGATCAACATTAGGTGCTCTTCCCAACCACCACTCAAGTCTAGCACGCAAGCTTGAAGCATATCCTCAAGGGTTTGAATAGTCCTTTCGGATTGTCCATCTATCTGTGGATGAAAAGCAGTGCTAAATCTCAATTTCGTCCCCAACTCTTTATGTAAGCTAGCCCAAAATCTTGAAGTGAACAGTGGATCTCTATCAGACACTATTGACACTGGAACTCCATGAAGCCTCACTATCTCCTTAATGAACAACTTAGCTAGTTGCCCTACATTGTCTGTACTCTTCCTTGCCAAGAAATGAGCTGATTTCGTCAATCGATCAACAATTACCCAAATGCAATAACATCCCCTCCTAGAACGAGGTAATCCAAAAAGGAAATCCATTGTTATGTGTTCCCATTTCCACTGAGGAATAAGAAGCATTTGTAAAGTTCCTGCTGGTGTTTGATGTTCAATCTTTAGTTGTTGGCAGACTAAACACCGAGACACAAAAGCAGCAATATCTCTCTTCATATTCCTCCACCAAAAAATTTGCTTTAGATCACGATACATCTTAGTACTACTAGGATGCATACTGTAAGATGATTCATGTGCTTCTCTTAAGATCTCTGCCTTCAACTCTTCCTCTGCTGGCATGATTCTCAGAATTTGAACTCTTAATCTAAAACTCAGAATGATATAATATTCTATGGAACTATTCTGGACATCCATGAGTACCCCATGTACAATTTACAAGAGGATCCGATGTCAAAAACATTTTAAAAACTATTTACTTCTCAGCAAATTCGAAACTATTTTCACATAATCTAAACTAAACATAACGGGTTCCGTGATTTTTATAAAATAAAATACTAATCAGAAAATTATGAAATTAAAACTGGGAATCCTAGACACATATTGTAACATACATATAAACTTTCAGAGTTTTCTGAGTTCATTTGGTGGTACAAATAGTCTTGTGAATCTGATCACAATACTGGAATCGCAGTTTTCCAGTGCAGTGGTTTCTATTTCCAAAATACGTATAAAATTGAAAATGAAGTCGAATTTAATGAAAAAAATTTAATCAAGAACACCTACATGTCTAGTTTCCAGAAATATAAATTTTATAAGAAACTTCATTCAGAAAATATAGCTTTAAATTCGAGATACTCATGCTGCCCAGAATTATCCTGTGCTTAATACGTCAAGGATTGATTAACTAAACTCATAATAAATCAAAACCCTAAGCAAAGCCTAAATATATTCTAAATCATGCATTAAGATCTATAACCTTCTAGAATCGTGCCAATATAAACCCTAGCTAGATAGAGTGATTAGAAATCTGTTGAGAATAGGGAGAATAACTTACCCGTCGCTTTGATTCTCTCCTAAACAAAGGTTTGAATCCTAAGATTTGGGTAGGAGCGTAAAGAGCAGCAGAGAAGAAGAATAAACATTGTGAACTTAGGGTTATGGAAGGGGAAAAATTATGCATTTATAGGGGATCTTAAGAAACCCTATTTAATAAGAAAAAAATAACCCTTTTTCCAAAATTATCTCATAAATAACCTTTATTTAATTAGTACCCCTTTCTAAATAAGGGTTATAGGCCACCCATAATTCTCAATGAAAGCCTAATTTCCATAATCTAATATGTATGGGAATTTGTGGCGTTACAATTTCTCCCCTCCTAACAAAAATTTCGTCCTCGAAATTAAAAGGTTACCTTATGCATGGAAGAGTTGAGAATACTTCTCCAACATTTCTGCTTCTCGCTCCCAAGTGGCTTCCTCAATAGGATGATTCATCCATCGTACCTTCACTAGGGGAATAACTCTATTCCTTAATACTTGTTCGTTTCGATCGACAATCTCAATAGGCTGTTCCTCATACGACATGTCTTCATTTATCTGAATCGGTTGATAGTCTAGCACATGTAAAGGGTCTGCAATGTACTTTCTTAACACAGACACATGAAATACATTGTGAAGCTTAGACAGACTTGGTGGTAAAGCTATGCGATAGGCCACCGGACCAATTCTCTCTAAAATCTCAAATGATCCAATAAATCTAGGGCTAAGCTTCGCTTTTTTCCCGAACCGAAACACCCCTTTCCATGGCGATACTTTCAAGAAAACAAAATCTCCTTTTTCAAATTCCAACTCACGTCTACCACGATATGCATAACTCTTCTGTCTGCTCTGAGCTGTTTGAAGACGTCCTCTAATCAACTTGATTTTATCAACAGTAATCTGTATTAATTCTGGGCCCAAAAGTTTTCTTTCACCAACTTCATCCCAGCAGATTGGGGACCTACACTTTCTTCCATATAATGCCTCAAATGGTGGCTTGCCAATACTCGAATGGAAGCTATTGTTATAAGCAAATTCGATCAACATTAGGTGCTCTTCCCAACCACCACTCAAGTCTAGCACGCAAGCTTGAAGCATATCCTCAAGGGTTTGAATAGTCCTTTCGGATTGTCCATCTGTCTGTGGATGAAAAGCAGTGCTAAATCTCAATTTCGTCCCCAACTCTTTATGTAAGCTAGCCCAAAATCTTGAAGTGAACAGTGGATCTCTATCAGACACTATTGACACTGGAACTCCATGAAGCCTCACTATCTCCTTAATGAACAACTTAGCTAGTTGCCCTACATTGTCTGTACTCTTCCTTGCCAAGAAATGAGCTGATTTCGTCAATCGATCAACAATTACCCAAATGCAATAACATCCCCTCCTAGAACGAGGTAATCCAAAAAGGAAATCCATTGTTATGTGTTCCCATTTCCACTGAGGAATAAGAAGCATTTGTAAAGTTCCTGCTGGTGTTTGATGTTCAATCTTTAGTTGTTGGCAGACTAAACACCGAGACACAAAAGCAGCAATATCTCTCTTCATATTCCTCCACCAAAAAATTTGCTTTAGATCACGATACATCTTAGTACTACTAGGATGCATACTGTAAGATGATTCATGTGCTTCTCTTAAGATCTCTGCCTTCAACTCTTCCTCTGCTGGCATGATTCTCAGAATTTGAACTCTTAATCTAAAACTCAGAATGATATAATATTCTATGGAACTATTCTGGACATCCATGAGTACCCCATGTACAATTTACAAGAGGATCCGATGTCAAAAACATTTTAAAAACTATTTACTTCTCAGCAAATTCGAAACTATTTTCACATAATCTAAACTAAACATAACGGGTTCCGTGATTTTTATAAAATAAAATACTAATCAGAAAATTATGAAATTAAAACTGGGAATCCTAGACACATATTGTAACATACATATAAACTTTCAGAGTTTTCTGAGTTCATTTGGTGGTACAAATAGTCTTGTGAATCTGATCACAATACTGGAATCGCAGTTTTCCAGTGCAGTGGTTTCTATTTCCAAAATACGTATAAAATTGAAAATGAAGTCGAATTTAATGAAAAAAATTTAATCAAGAACACCTACATGTCTAGTTTCCAGAAATATAAATTTTATAAGAAACTTCGTTTAGAAAATATAGCTTTAAATTCGAGATACTCATGCTGTCCAGAATTATCCTGTGCTTGATACGTCAAGGATTGATTAACTAAACTCATAATAAATCAAAACCCTAAGCAAAGCCTAAATATATTCTAAATCATGCATTAAGATCTATAACCTTCTAGAATCGTGCCAATATAAACCCTAGCTAGATAGAGTGATTAGAAATCTGTTGAGAATAGGGAGAATAACTTACCCGTCGCTTTGATTCTCTCCTAAACAAAGGTTTGAATCCTAAGATTTGGGTAGGGGCGTAAAGAGCAGCAGAGAAGAAGAATAAACGTTGTGAACTTAGGGTTATAGAAGGGGAAAAAGTATGCATTTATAGGGGATCTTAAGAAACCCTATTTAATAAGAAAAAAATAACCATTTTTCCAAAATTATCTCATAAATAACCTTTATTTAATTAGTACCCCTTTCTAAATAAAGGTTATAGGCCACCCATAATTCTCAATGAAAGCCCAATTTCCATAATCTAATATGTATGGGAATTTGTGCCGTTACAAGCTATGCTCAGATCAAGTAATTAGAAGGTGTGTTGCAGCAGAAGAAATACCTCATATAATGGAATCATGTCATGCCGCAGCATATGGAGGACATTTTGGAGGTCATAGAACAGCTGCCAAAATTATGCAATCAGGTTATTTTTGGCCCACTATTTTTAAAGACGCTTATGACTTTGTTAAAGGGCGTGACCAATGTCAACGAACAGGGAACATAACTAGCAGACATGAGATGCTGTTGACCAACATATTGGAAGTGGAAGTCTTTGATGTTTAGGGGATAGATTTCATGGGACCTTTTCCCCCTTCCTTTGGGAACTTATATATCCTGGTTGCTGTAGATTATGTCTCCAAGTGGGTGGAAGCTACAGCATTACCTACCAATGATGCTAAAACCATGGTAACTTTTCTTTAAAAAAATGTTTTCTCCAGGTTTGGCATTCCCAGAGCAATCATTAGTGATGAAGGTGCACATTTTTGTAATAAAATCTTTGCTGCTACAATGATGAAATATGGAGTCAGACACAAGGTCGCAACAGCATATCACCGACAATCAAATGGTCAGGCTGAAGTGTCCAATTGAGAAATTAAGAAGATCTTAGAAAAAGTGGTGAACCTAACAAGGAAGGATTGGTCTTTACATTTGCATGATTCTTTATGGGCTTACAGAACAGCATACAAAACCCCACTCGGCATGTCTCCTTACCGAATTATTTATGGCAAGGCTTGTCATTTGCCCCTAGAGCTAGAGCATAAAGCACACTGGACACTGAAGAAACTAAATTGGGACATGCATGCTGCAGCAGAAAAAAGGAAGCTTTAACTGTGTGAGCTTGATGAATTACGGTTATTTTCATATGAAAATGCTAGAATTTATAAAGAGAGAACAAAACACTGGCATGACAAACATATTCAACACAGGCAGTTCAATTAGTGTTGCTCTACAATACAAGACTAAGATTGTTTCCGGGAAAGCTCAAGTCACGATGGTCTGGCCCATTTAAGTTGTTAAAATCTTACCCTCATGGAGCTGTTGATCTTTTGGATGAACAAACAGGCCACCAGTTTAAAGTTAATGGGCATTGGGTTAAGCATTACATACATCCAGCAGCAGAAGGTTCAAAGGAGGTGTTACTCCTTCAAGAACCTAGCTATTGAGCAAAGACAAAAGGTCAGGCTGAAGGACCTTAAATCAAGCGCTTCATGGGAGGCAGCCCATTGAGGAACCAGCCACTATAAACCAATTTTGATATCCTTTGGTTTTATAGACAGCCATTCCTCTATACTATTTTTGCTAATCGATCTTTGTTATTTTTATCATTTTATTATTGCATTCATTATTTTCAATGTCATTTAATCTAATTAGTTTTATAATTTTAAACTTAATTTTAGTTTGAAATAAAGGTGGAAATTGCATTTCATATTGACAAGTGCAAAATCTCTGGTGACAGACCTCAAGGGACAGCAACCACGTGTCAGACACTTTGGTATGGACTCTGTGCACGGCACTGGAATGAGAAAAATGGGGGGGGGGGGTTGCAACAACAATTTTTCCCGTTACAGTAAATTAAAGGCTGGAGCCTTCACTTACCGTTGGCGATGAAATCATGACAGATGGACGTTCGGATATGGATAGAAATTGCAGAAACAAATCTCTAAAATCACAGTTTTAATTTCAATGACTGATAATTTTGGGATATGTGCATTTAATTCAAATATTTTATTCCCTCAATTATCTCTAAGTTACCGTAGTTATCTTCACATCACAGTCCACTATAAATAGGAGTCACTGTGCTTAGTATCCACGCCACTATTCCCCATCTCTTTTGCAAATCCAACTCTCCTAATTCTTAACCATCTTTCTTCTCCTTTTATTCTCAGAACTAGTAGCTTTAATCTGTTCTTGCTGCAGCAATGACGAGATACAAGAAAACAACCAATCGCCTCAAAGATCCATCACGATTCCAGAGTTACCACGCTGAGGAAAAATACGAGGAATTCATAGAGCTGCGTCGGATTCTGGAAGAAAAAGTGTTTCAATTTCCAGACCAACTCATTGGAATTGTGAAAACAATCCACAATGCTACAGCAAAAAGAGGATGGTTAGAGTTTTGCAAACATCCTCACAATCCTGTACTGCCGATGGTAAAAGAATTTTATGCCAATTTGGTAAGCCCTGATCAGCATAACATCTGGGTAAGAAATACTCTTGTTCCATTGGACTCCCGTGCTATCAATGCTTTTTATAACTTACCTGCTGAGATTACTTGTGAGTATGCTAAATTGCGTGATAAGTTAAACCCAAAAAAGTGGACTACCATTTTTACAACTCTTACCATCGAAGGGGCATCATGGGTTAACGAGGAAGGTCGTGTGGTTAACCGAATAGATTTGAAACCTATTGCTAAGGTGTGGGTGAAATTTTTGAAATCTAGGCTTATGCCCACCACTCACACTACAATGGTTTCGCAAGATAGATTGGTTTTGCTATATGTCCTTGTTAGAGGACTGCCCATAGATATGGGTAGCATCATTAAAAAAGAAATCCGAGAGTGTGCAACCAAAACTCGTCGAACTGCTGCTTCGTTATTTCCTTCACTTGTCACTAGCATTTGTGTAGTTTTTGATATTCAGCTTGAAGCCAGCGATGAGCATGTTAAAAACGATGGTGCCTTTACGGCACGAACAATTGAAAGAGTTACTGGCAAGAGTGCTGGAACAACAACTGAACCAGCTACTGTAACAGGAGCACGATGAATTCTCAGCTTAAAACAAGCTATCCAAGCACTCAGCACTAGTATCCATCAGTGTGTAGAAGTTCAGCAGAGGGAAAATGGTAGGTTTTGGAGCTATCTACAGCACCTGGATGGACAAATACACCAATTTGCTGAATACATGAAACGCAATCATCGGAACTTCCCTGCTTCCCTGCTCCAGCAGTACAATTTTGACACTAGCACCACAGGTGCTCCAACAGAGACTAGTGCAAAAGCCACTGCTTCAGATGAACCAGCAGAGCCCGCTGCAACTGAACCACCAGCAGAGGTTGACTCAGAAGATGCTGAACCATCTGACCCACCTGAGGATGCAGGGGACAAATCTGAGACTGATAGCTCACCCTTAGAGGCAGAGGAGAATTTAGAGCACAAACGTAAGAAACCACCCATCCCATCCCAGTCCAAAACTAGGAAGCAGCACATTATTCAAGAAGAGGTGGAGGAAGACATTGACATAAAGCCACTTATTCCAGTCCTTGTCGGTAAAGGAAAGGCCAAGGGTAAAGAAAAAATGGCAACACCTCCAGCATCTGACGATGAGATGGAGCAAATCGATGCTGAACTGGCAGCTGCAGCAGCCAGAGCCATGCCTACATCTGAACAAGCCAAACAACTACTTGCGGTCATTGCTGCCATCACAGCCAAAGGCCAGGCAGCTGATACATTGGCCCCAAAACCTCCACAACAACCTCCCAGCAAGCCTATCCGCACCAGTCTAAGGCAACCCAGCAAACGAAAAGACAGTACATCTGCAGGTCCTGCTACAGCAACCCCAGCCACAACTCCTATCACCAGCCCTGCAGCAAAGAGGACAAAGACATTGCCAGCCACCTCCCCAATGGCTTCACCAAAAGATAAGCTGCGCAGTGCCTCCAAGAAGTGATGAGAGCATCACATCATGGGCTGTAATCCCCACCACAGGGGAGTACTTTTTATCTTACTAATTACCTTTTTGTTCTTAAAAAAAAACAAAAGGGATTGGTTTGTCCATTTGTGTCTTTTTATTTTTATTTGCTTGTGAGGACACAGCACTTTTCAAGTTTGGGGGGGGGGGATTGTTCCGAATGCATGTGTTTTATGTATGTGTTTATGTTTGTGTTGTGTGAAGCTCTATCATCTGTTACCTGTGTATGGATTTGAAAATCTAATAAAGATAAATTGAGTGCTATTCAGTATTTATGAGAATGCCCAGTAGAGATAGTTATAGATAAAAGTGAAATTCTGTCCCAACACTTAGCCTGTGATTGAGTTGCATGAGACTGCTAGAGTGTTAGGCCACAAGTACGTTTCACATATGCAAGGCACAAGGGTAATTCTGGAAATACCCATCGTGGCTGACGTGGCATTAAGTAGTATAGAGAGAGGAGTTTGTTATGCATTTCTGTTAGTAATAAGTTGATGGTTTTCGGTTTTGATAATTTGTTAGAGTTTTTTCTGTTATTCGATTTTGGCGTAGAAGTGAGGAGGTTATATGGGAGGAGCTGGTTTTTTGGGGAGGGGATCCAGGGAATTATTTTGTAGTGAGCTTGCTCATTTTGGGAGAGATACCAAGCCTCTCGAATGCTTGGGTGTTTTGGGTTTATTTCTGTTGATAAATACAAGTTTCCCTACTTCCAACAACACTCTGCTCTCTACTGGGTTGTTTATTTAACCATTTCAGTTCTGGGCTTATCATAGAGCAAAACCAAAGGAATAGAAAAAGTCTTAAGTTTTGAAGGGAGAAGCATGTGAGTGACTGTGATATTTATGAAATAAAACTTTACTCCAATGACTTAAGCTGTTGAGTAACCAGATCTGAGTATGCACCCCATATGCAGAAATGTGTAAAAAGGCAGCGAGAGTTATGAGCAATGCTGTAGCATAAAAAAAAAGAAGCAAATCTAGAACTGATTTGCTATGGGCATTTTTGTATAATTGGGATTATAATCTGAAGGTGGAAGAATCTTTGCAGATTTGATAAAAGAGTTGAAGTTGTGTGCATGTTTGTTTGCGGGAAATATTCGTATGTGTCATTACTTGAGGACAAGCAATAGTTTAAGTTTGAGGGTGTGATAACTCTAGGAAATGAGAGTTATTACATCTGTTCTAGACTTGAATAAAGGTCATTGAGAGAGCAAATAATGTGTTTTGATTACATTTTGGTGACTTTGTGCATAAACATTCATTTTAGTTGAGATGTAACAAGTTTTGCTTTTGTCATAGTAATTTGTGCTAAAAACAGGTTTTAAATTGTAGGTTTTAAATTCATGAGAGAATGCAAAGACAGCAGATGGACAAGGGGAGGAAAGAAGATAGTCACAACAGACAAAAAGTGCAATTGGAATTAATACAAGGGTTGTTGCGGATGTTAGAGCAACCTGTGCTATAGCAAATTGGGAGTAACGCGAGAGAGAATATAGGCGCGGTCAACAATTAAATCACGATATGCATATTTCCTAATTTAAACACATGCACGCTCATAGGTTTCGGTTTTTAACCTAATTTGCGATATAAAAGGAAGCACGCACTACACAGCAGCCACGACGGGGAGAAGATTATTTTATCATCCAAGAACAATTAGAAGGGAGAAGAAGAAGAAGAAGATTGGAGGGTGGTGTTCAACATCGTTGACAACCCGAGAAGGAGCCTTGGATTTCTATCGTGCTCACTTCATATTATCTTTCTTCCTTTGATTGATTGGATGTATTCTGTGATCAGTATATTTATGTTTGTTTTCCTCATTCAGAATATGACTTAAATTTAAGTGTAGTTGAGTGACAAATAATCCAATGGACTCTTGACTGTTCTTATATGTTGCTGTGATAATGTGGTAGCATTATACTCTAATAGTTTTTATGATCATAATTGTTATTTCGGTTGACCACCCATTTAATGATTTTAGTTAAGATAGAGCAGCAAAAGGGCGTGTCTTAGCGGATATTATTGGAGTATTACTTGTTCTTAAGTTGAGTTTCCTAAATTAGGTCGTCCTAAATCCCATAAGGGCAATACTTGAATTAAGATTTGTGAAATCCTAGATATAGGTGTTCACCTTGTAGGGTAGAGAGAGTAAAGGTCTTAAAGCCATCCATTAAATTTATGAGCAACTGGTCATTGTTAATAGATTTAAAGGTATGAGATTTTCAACATGCAGTGGCTGCGGAAGCAAATTTGTTCTACCCAGTGCTACAGCACTTACCACAACAACTGGTGCTAAATCGATAATCAACAGTCACCTCATTAGGAGAGTTTGGTCATTCAAATACTACATTCTCAATTGAATATTAAACACAATAAATTTAGTTTATTTTGTAGGAGTATTAGTTATTTCTATCCCTCATAATTATTGGTTACGGGAGAACAATTTGACAAATGTTTGTTTTGATCTTTAGTTAGTCACATTATTGTGATTGCTTTGATGCTTTGAGTAACTTCAATCCCTGTGGAGACGATCTTGAATACTCATTACTTTATTACTTGTTGTGTATACTTGCACTTTGGCATTGATAATAATTGATTATATAAATCAACCAACAGTATCCTCGAGTAACAAATGCACATCGATATCATCGGCCTTTTGATCTTGATTTCTCTAAACCTTTCTAAATTAAAGATTTCTCTACTCTTGTTATTATGACTTAAAATGGAAGAGAATGAAATTTTTAAGTTGCATTCAAAATGAAAGGTGGTGGGGGTATTTATAGGATTTCTTAAGGCTAATGGATGACTAGGATTTTGCCTCCATAACTCTTGATCAATGCTTGAAGTTATCCTTCATAAATACCTTACTAGTTTCTAGAACTCTTATCTATCTCTACAACTTCTCTTACATCATCACTTATGTCATAGATTATGTCATCTTTACTTAGAATTAAATACCTAAGTAAAGATGAGATTATCCTTCATAAATGTCTTGGTAACTTCTAGAATTCCTTAACTTTCTCTACACTTCTTCTTACATCATCACTTATGTCAATGCTTATGTCATCATTCCTTATGTCATTACTTATGTCATCATTCCTTAAATTAAATATTATAAACTCAAGAGGCTTGTTAACTTAAAAAATAAATTCTACTATATTTAAGAGAATTAGGGTATTACAAATACATATTGGTTACTGTTGACTACGTATTGAAATGGGTAGAAGCAATTCCATATAGAACTAATGATCACAAGGTGGTGATAGGATTTTTGAAAAGCAATATTGTTTCACGCTTTGGATTCCCTCGAGCAATAATCAGTGATGGTGGTGCTCACTTTTGTAACAAATCATTCAAAGCTCTTTTGACAAAGTATTCAATCACTCACAAAGTGGCGACTCCATATCATCCACAAACCAGTCACCAAGTTGAGATCTCCAATCGAGAAATAAAGCACATATTAGAAAAGACGGTGAGGCCAGACAGAAAAGATTGGTCATTAAGACTTGATGATGCATTATGGGCATATAGAACGGCTTTCAAGACCCCGATTGGGATGTCACCCTACAGGCTAGTGTATGGAAAAGCTTGCTACCTACCTATGGAACTCGAGCATCGTGCATATTGGGACATCAAGAAATTCAACTTTGACATGCAGCAAGCTAGTTCAGAAAGAAGATTACAACTGGCAGAACTTGAAGAAATTCGCAATGATGCATACGAAAATGCCAAAATTTACAAGCAACGAATGAAAGTCTTCAATGACAAGCAAATTATGAGAAAATCTTTCATTCCAGGTCAGAAAGTGCTTTTATTCCATTCTCGCTTGCACCTATTCCTAGGTAAGTTACACTCTCGATGGTCTGGCCCCTTTAGTGTTCATACTGTTTTTCCACATGGGGTAATTGAAATTAAGGACGCAAATAACGGTGTCATGTTTAAAGTTAATGGTCAAAGATTAAAGCCATATCTAGAGTACCAACCACATGGAGAGGACACCAAAATAAATTTAAATGACCCACCAGATTGGAATTGAGTTTTTTTTTCTTTTTTTTCAGTGATTTGATTTTTTTTTCTTTTTATTATTCTTTTGCTAATTGAAATTATTTTTGAATAAGTGTGTTTGTTTAACTATTAAGTTTTCTCTTATCATTGTTAATCATGAGTGCCATAGCTAAACAGTTCCTCCTGGACATTCTTAAACCACTTCAACGTGTAAAATCTCATCTCAAAAGGCAGATTTGATTTTGTAAAACACATCGTATTTGGGCTCTACAACCACTAAAGTTAGTATCCTATATTGAGGTTTAGAAAGCAAACTCAGAGACATTGAGAAAAGTGTCTACAACATCCAGTTGGAGCTTGAGGTAAATTTAATAAGAGGACGATTGTAATTTTCTTTATGTGTTTTAGTTTGTTTTTCTTTGTTTGTGTGCTTTAGTTTGTTACCCCGGTGAAGTGGCGGATAACGGTACTCCGTGACAATCAATTCGGTTACTTCAGTTTCCCTTAATAACTGATATTCTGAGGCGAAGGTATGGACAGAAATGATATTCTAGCAAAGTTTCACAATCGATTCCCTTCACTTCCTCAGAATGCCCTCTTTGCAATCTATAAACCTCGGTCCGAACACATGCGATTGCTCATGAGGAATAACATACCTGCTGACATCTGTTGGTTAATCGAGGCTGAAGTACGATTGGCAGGTGAGTTACCTCCAGAATTTATTATATACATGCATGGTTGTGGTAAAGGAAATTATGCAAGAAAACGAAGAGCTCGAAGAATTTATGTTGCTTGTTATAAGTGTGCCATAATGAGTTGTGATAAAAAAACCATGTTCTTTAGGAATGGTGTCTGATAACAGGGAAGATAAGATTAAATTCATTAGGGATGACTTGAATAAGGAGTCATTTGATGATATCTTTTTATCTCTTGAAACGCATCCCAGTGGATATGTGCAAGGAATATTCTCCAATTATGGCCATCATTTCAGAAAGAGCGTGCACGATATAGTCTTGGGAATCTTACTATAAACGACCATGTTTACCACTTTATAAGAAAACTATATGGGAAGCCTATCCTCGACCCATAGAGGGCGTTCAAGCCGTTTCTGGATATAAAACCAGAGGAAGATGTGAGCCACAGTTGCAACTACCTGTAAATATCTTTTTACTTCACTGTTATTTTATTTCACTGTTGTTTTATCATTTGCATTATTGTCTTTAATAATTTTATTTTATCATTGTTTCTTTTTTTTTACTGTTTCCTTTTTTACTCGCGAGCCATGTGCTTTACGCGTTATTTGACACTGACATGCTACCTCATACACAGTTGTGACCCACTGTGACCAAGATTCTTAAATATGATTTTTTGTTACGCACTTACAAATTTTTTTTGAAAAGTATCCCAATGGCAGCTACTCCCAATAGACAATTCAAGAACATTTGTGTGCTTTCTGGATTTAACTATAGCAAACATAAAGAGATCGTTGAGGCAGCCATAGATCTTGGTCGAAGCATAGCAGAGAGAAAATTACACTTGGTGTATGGAGGAGGTAACCGAGGGTTATCAAAATTGGTCTCAGAAGCTACTTTTGTCAGAGGAAGCCAAATGTTAGGCATCATTCCAAGAGCCTTAAAACATTTGGGTAGTTTGCTGACTCACCGAATGGAGAAGAGTTAGTCGTCTCATGTATGCAAGAAAGAATAATTGAAATGCTTAATCATGCTGATGCTTTTATTTCCTTCCAGGAGATCTTGCAACACTAGAGGCACTTATCACATTAGTATCTTGGGCCCATCTGCACATTCACTAGAAACCCATCGATTTGTTAAATGTTAATAACTTTTATGATGGCTTCATCGCATTTCTTAACTATGCAATAAAAAATTATTTCATTCATTCTACAGCGAAAAAACTTTTATTTGTGCTCACACTGCTATTGAGCTACTTGATCTATTACAAGCTTATAAACCGGAGCCAGACCCATGGACCTTTGTGTTAGAGCGTCCAAATAATGACGGTAATGAAATATGAGTGTGCAACCCAAGAGGGGGGGTGAATTGGAATTTTAAAAATTATACTAGCAAATCCACACAACAAGCAATCTAATGTCTTAATAAAAATTGAAAGCAATAAGTTCAATCAAAGCACAATAATTAAATAGCAAGGGAAGAGAAAGCAAACTCAAGGATTTTTACGTGGTTCGGCAATCCCCGCCTACGTCCACGCCTCCAAGCACACCGGGCTTGAGGATTTCACTATCCAAGCCTTTCCAAGGCTTCAAACGTTTACAATTGACTTCAAGGTGTCAATGAACCTTTACAACAAGAGATTATCTCTCCAATCTCTTCACTCCAAGTGTTTCTCACACTTGTACTCTCACAATTTGATGAGAAATGAAAATTATAACAAAAACTCTCTTTAAGAGTGGATTTACAAATGATAGCTCAATGAAGATTTAATCTATGAAGATTTTCGAATTTGAAGCTCAATATAAGTTGTGTGCACTTGTTTATACTTGCTTGAGTTACCAAAAATGAATTGGTTTTGAGTTTATATAGTTTGAACTCAAAAACTAGCCGTTACTAGCCGTTATGCACATTTTTGTCGTAACCGGCTTGCCATTTAACCATATCTGGTAAGCCGCTTTCATTCTGGTGCTTACTGCCCCGTATCCGGCTTGCCGTTTATCAGTATCCGGTAAGCCGCTTGCTACAGTAACTGCTACAATAAAATATTTCCCAAAATTTATAGTTTGACCCCAAAACTTTATAAAACTATACTATGGCTCAAAACGTTATGAAACTTTACAAATAGGTCCAATTTCAGAATTTCTAAATAATGCTTTGTTTATCCCAAAACTTTCTGAAATTATGATATTGCCAAAGATGCTATGACACTTTTCAAATAAGTCCTATACCAAAATTTCAAGCAATACTTGTTTATTTCAAAGTTTTCAAAATTCTTTCAATTAAACCATAAACTTTGAAAAACAACCAATTTCATAAAATCATTTTTCCATTAAATATGAAACATTTATAATGTGAAAATAATGATTTATTTAAAAAGAATAAAAACAATCAATTTCATGAAATCATTTTTCCATTAAATATAAAACCTTTATAATGTAAAAATAATGATTTTATTTAAAAAGAATATTAAATAATTTAGGCTTAAAAGATTAATCATTCTTAATCTTGTTTGTTATCATCAAAATCAATATTATGGAAACATATATGTTAACAGGTAACAGTAGCCACAGTAAAAAGTACAAATTAGATTTAACTCTTCGCCTGTAAATATTTTCTTCTGTATTGCACCACCCAAGTGATGTCTTCTAAACTCTACTTCTTTCCTTTAAAACATTGAGGACAATGTTTCATTCTGGTTGGGGGGAGGGAATAGTCGACAATTGTAGAATCTTGGTTAAGTTTTTATTGATTTTTTGGCTGAATATGGAGTGTAGTTACTCTATAAACGCATCTCCTTCGTTAAAAAAAATTAAAAAAATTTCTGATATTTTCTTTTTCTTTATTAAGCTTTGATATTCATTTTTTTGACTTCTTTTTAATTTCTCCTTTTATAAATATACATTATTAAATTTTTGAGTCGAAGATGGCTGAATATGGAGTGTAGTGCCTCTAGAACGCATTTTCTTAGTAAAAAAAAAATCATTTTTTTTCTATCATTAGGAGGAGCATAAAAGGAAAAATGTCACTGTTCACATGTATGGTACTATTCACATGTACGGTATTGTTACGTTACTGTTTACGACACTGTTCACATAGACGGATCGATGATGTGGCATTGACTGATGAGGTGTCACGATTCCATTGGAGAGAATTCTTATACACTATTGATCGGTGACGTTGCAGTATGTTAGTGGACCAAAACTTATGTGTACGGTACATGCATATACACATGATTATTTTCAACCAAACTGCATCAGTATTCAAACTGGTTGACTGTTCAAACCGCGTGGTCAAACCGTGTACTGGTGACTGATGACGTGGCACAATCCTGAGCGTCCAAACTGTTTTTAATCCGATGGCCATGATTTACTCAATGTATCTATAAAAAAGGGACCTCTCCCTCCTAATTTGATATCTCTGAATCCATTTTTGGGTTCCATTTTCTGTAATTCATTCTCTATCTTGTATTTTCTACGTATTTTAATAATTTACTCGATTTACTTTTTCTTCCCCTCTAATTATTGTTGATGTTTTGACTTTTCGTCGACAAATAATAATAATCTTGTCTAGATACCGCCCTAGTTTCACTAGCTCCCTATTACAAGATTATTATTATTTGACATAATAAGCCCTTAGCACCATATTGATTAGAGTGTGGTTCATGAGGTGTGGATTCCCCCTTCATGATTTAATTGGCACTAATAAGGAATAGTTAGCCCATAGTGCATGTTGATACGGATCCAGATACCCAAGCACTTCAATTATAATAGTTTCCACTTTAATTTAATTCTGCCATTCCAATTTAAATTCTAAGATAGTCTAAATCAGTTTCACCACAAATCCATCCACCCTCATACAAAATTAATTCTACATATAATTAAAATCCACCTCCTCGTGGAATCGACACTTGTCACCATTGATCTATTCTACAATAGATTCATGCACTTGTGAGTTCAATAAAATTTGCACAACACCTATCACACAAAGAAAAAAAAATAAGCATCAAGAAAAAGAGTGGGCCAATTAAAACCACATTGTAAAGTTTTTGTAGTTGTCTTTTTAGCACTAAGATGACCTCCACAAGCTTGTTCATGGCAAAAAGAGATGATACTTTAAATTTCATTCTCTAGAACACATCGCCTAATAATTTGATCAGCACAATATTTAAATAAATAGGGATCATCCCAAAAGAAATTCTTCACTTTAAATAAGAACTTTGTTTTATCTTGCGTGGTCCAGTGTTCTGGGATTTGACCTGTAGCAAGGTAATTAACTATATCAGTAAACCATGGTACAACATTTACACTCATAAGTTGCTCATCTGGGAAAGACTCATTCAAAGGAAAAGATTCTGAAATAAATTTAAGATCAAGGCAAGATAAATGATCCGCCATAACATTTTCATAACCTTTTTTATCTCTAAATTCAATGTCAAATTCCTGTAAAAGCAACACCCAACGAATCAATCTTGCCTTAGCATCTTTCTTAATGAGTAGATATTTCAAAACAGCATGATTAATAAAAGTAATCACTTTACAACCTATAAGATAAGATTTGAATTTATCAAGTACAAACACGACAACTAGCATTTCTTTTTCTCTAGTTGAATAGTTCAATTGTGCATCATTAAGTGTCACACTAGCATAATAAATCACATAAGGCATTCAATCTAATCTTTGTCCTAAAACTGCTCCTACAGTATAATTAGATGAATTACACATAATTTCAAAAGGCAAGTAAAAAATTTCTTAAGTTTTTCAGAAGCATTAAGACAAGATTCAACAAAGATAAAATGTGCATCCTTAACAAGTAAATTGCATAAAAGTCTAGAAATTTTACTAAAATATTTAATTAATCTTCTATAAAAACCAGCATGTCTAAGGAAAAATCTTACTTTTACGGATTTGGGAGGTGGTAAATTAGAAATTAAATCCACCTTGGCTTTGTCAACTTCTATACATCTGCTGGAAATTATATGACCAATAATAATTCCTTATTTTTACCATGAAATGACACTTTTCCTAATTTAAAACCAAGTTCTTTTCTTTACATCTCTGCAAAATTAGCATTGGATGATGCAAACATTCATCAAAAGAATCTCCATAAACAAAAAAATTATCCATGAACACTTCAAGAAATCTCTCAACCATATCAGAAAAAATACTAAGCATGCACATTCGAAAGGTCGTAGGCACATTGCATAAACCAAATGACATTCTCCTATATGCAAAATTTCTAAAAGAGCAAGTAAAAATAGTTTTCTCTTGGTCCTCTAGAGCTATAGGGATCTGATTATAACCTGAATATCCGTCTAGAAAACAATAAAAGTCATGACCTGCAAGTCCATCAAGCATTTGATCAATAAATGGAAGAGGAAAATGATTTTTTCTTATGACTGAATTTAATTTTCTATAGTCAATGCAAACACACCAACATGTAGTTACTCTAGTCGGAATTATTTCATTGTTAGCATTAGTAATTACTGTAACACCAGATTTCTTAGGAATAACTTGCATAGGGCTAACCCAAGAGCTATTTGAAATATGATAAATAATTCCTGCATCTAATAATTTTATTACTTCAGCTCTTACCACTTCTTTCATATTAGGATTTAGCCTACGTTGCATTTCTCTAATAAGCTTAGTATTTTCTTCAAGATGAGTACGATGCATGCAATCTACTGGATTAATACCTCTAATATCAGTAATGGTCCATCTTATTGCCTCCTTATGCTCTTTTAGAATACCCAACAACTTACTTTTTTGTTCAAAATCGAGGTGCAATGCAAGTTATGCAAACCAAGAGGGGGAGTGAATTGGGTTTTTAAAAATTATGCAATACAATTAGCACAACAAATCAATCTAACACCTTAATAGAATAGAAAACAATAAACTCAAACAAGTATAAAAATAAAAAAGTAAGGGAAGAGAAAAACAAACACACGGATTTTTACGTGGTTCGGCAATCCCCGCCTACATCCACGCCTCCAAGCCAACCAAGCTCGAGGATTTCACTATCCAAGCCTCCCAAGGCTTCAAGTTCTTACAATTGACTTCCAAAGTGTCAATGAACCTTTACAGTTAAGAGATTATCTCCCCAATCTCTTCACCCCAAGTGTTTCTCACACTTGTACACTCACAATTTGATAAGAAATGAAAATTACAACAAAAACTATCTTTAAGTGTGGATATGCAAATAATAGCTTAACAATAATTCAATCTATGATGATTTGTATTTCGGAAGCTCAATGTATGTTATAAGATCTTACTTTTGCTTACATTAGGTCTTAAAATGAAGTTGGAGTTGAATTTTTATAGTTAGAGCCCGAAAACTAGCTGTTATAGGCAAATTCCAGCAACCAAGTGGTTAGCTGCTTGATTTATCCGGCTAGCCGCTTGTAACAGTGATATTACCGTTATTTTTTAATTTTGCTACATTAATACTGTTCACTAAAATTACACTGTGGCCCAAAATGTTCTATAATTATACTATGGCTCAAAATATCATAAAATTTTACAAATAAATCCAATTTTAGAATTTCCTAACAATGATTGTCCACTCAAAACTTTTTAAAATTATGATATGGCCCTAAATATATTATTGTTTCTCAAAAAAATTCTTTTCAACATAATACCCATATTTTTCAAGTTCTCAAAACCTTTCACTTTAGTCCAAAATATTCATAAATTATAGCATGGCCTTAAAAATTTCAAATGTTTGTAAAACGGTCCAACTCCAAAATTCAATAATAATACTTATTAAAATCAAGGAATTCAAAACTTTGCATTTAAGTCCAAATTAAAATCGTTTAGTTTATGAAAAGTAATTATTTAAATTAATCTCTTGAGCTTCTCAAATGCTAAATCATGCATGAATTAAATCATACCTGCTTTACAAGAATTTATCGCAATAATTTGTTCGTTGAGCTCTAAACTTTATTCTTGATTTCACCGTTGTCCGTTGAGTGTCTTCAACTTGATTTCTCCTGATTCACTTGCATAAATATTACCCTTCAAAAACTAGTGAAATTGTGAAATACACATGTTTGTTATCATCAAAATTATATTATGTGTTGCCTTTTAGGCTAACAATCTCCCCCTTTTTTAATAATGACAAACATCTCATGTATTTTGACATTTATGCTCCCCCTTAATACATGGCATATATAACTCAATATATAAATTAACTTCAAAACAAAAACTCCCCCTGAATATATGATCTATAACAATTTGTAAGCTCCCCCTTAATAATTCAAAACTATGCACAAATACTTCAAGATCAAAATACGTATTACCTGTCTCCGAATTCAAAAATATATGACTTCTTCCCCTTCATCATCAAAATTACCATAAATCCATGCTTATACCAAAAAGAAACATATGTAAATTAAGCATGCAATTTACTAAGCCATTATAACAAACCAAGATTTCAGAAAAATATCAATCCACCAAACATAACATATCCAAAATATCAAGCAACAATCATCCTCAAATTTAAACAAATATGCATATAGAGATGTAGTGCAGAGTATGTCCAGACCTAGAAGTTATAACATGATGAAGAACATAATGAAGGATTCTAGTTTGAAGAGGTAAGGCTTGAGATTTCAAAGGTGATCGACTAAACGCAGAGGACAAATCACGTCGTCGACTAATTTTTCGAACAACATTCTCAAGTGAAAACCAAGGATAATTTATTTGGCTCTAGCACTATATAGTTTCAATCCCTCATTCGGAGTGCCAAGAATAAGATTTAACATAGCAACATCAAATTCAATACGGACTCCCCCAACACTAGTAACAATTTTATCCGAGATTTCCGTATCCATATTCGTATAAAAAACCTTGACTAAATTTTTAGAATATTGCTCCTTAACAACCAATACATCTTTTCATCCCATAGTAATAAGGAAATCGCTAAGAGATTTATCACAAATTTCTAAATTCTCCAAATTACTAAGATTGACAAAAAAACGAGTGATGACCGACCTTGGCATAATATTGTCGAGAAATTGTTTCCGAAGCAGGGGTCTTGGAAAATGAGTCAATATAAACTCCGAATAGTTGCCATCATCTTCCTTATGCTTCGTGGCCACTTGTTTCCCCTTGGAGTTCACTACTAGAAAAATGGACTTTATTGACACTTGGCAAAACGTGTCAGTACTTATGTACATATGCACCATTTTCTGCTTTTGACAAATAGGAATCAGAGATTAATGATACTAGGGTGTCAGTAAACTAAACATAAAAAATCACTAACACTAAAGTATCAATGATAAAAAAAGTTCATAAAAATTTTGTTTTAGCTCCAACTCGAACCTGAGAACTCTAAGATTTAAAGCTTTAATGTTTGGAGCACAGACCATCAAATCTCGATGAGTCAAAGTCATAATAATATTTAAATTATTAAAAAATGAAAATATAAATAACAACAACATAAAACACACTTGACTTTTCCCCATCTAGACTATATCGACTGTCTCTATCTTGCTTTCATCGTTCACTTTCTCTTTCATTTTTCTCTTCTCGATCTCTTCTGTTTTGTACTATCCATTTACAAATTAAATTCAATTAATTTAGATAGATAATGAAAAGCTAAAACTCTGTTTCGTTTTTCCATTTTTCCCAAATTGAAACACAAACCAAAACCCTAATCGCTTGTTATCGAAGGGGTTTTTCTCCAACTAAACTATCCAGTGCCTATACTAGGCAAGCAAATAAAAGCCATCGACAAGGGGTGAAGTGGCACCATCAGTTGCGTATTCAGGTAATCTCATTCTCCCTGACAAGTTAAGTCTAGAGAAAGAACTGTAGAGGAGGTTAACAGCTGGTAGTGGCAGAATATTTTATTTTTTTGGGCAATTTAATTATTGGGTTTGTTTTAATTTGGCTTATGACTAATATTTTTGAATTTTTATTTTTGGGTTGTTTCAGATATTCAGAAATTGAACAGTAGTGCAACCCTGGTAGGTTTTTTTTTCCAAATCTTTTTTTCTTTTATTTATTCGTAACTTGGAATTTTTGTTCTTATTTTTCTATACCTTCACTCACATGTAGTCCAAAAATACAGGCATTTTAAGTGGTGCATTACTTAAACTCAAAACACTTGCTGCTGCGACTGTTTTTTCTGCCACATTTGAGGTCAGTTTCAAACTTTTGTGCATGTGATTTATTGTCATTGTTATTTAAAACTAAGAATGTGCATTTTTTTTAGTTTTTGAAATAAACTGTTAGCTCCGTTTCTTAACTTTAAGCTATAAGTTAGTTGATTTTGAATGTACTAAAATATGAAATTTCATTTTAGCTTTTGCCTTTGTGATTAGGAGATGATTGTTTGGGTGTTATATTGGCTGAATGACTGTGTATTTAGTGGTTACAAACTATTTACATCTCTGTTTCATGTGAAGAGAGGCAAATTTAGTTATATAATCCTACTTGTTTATTTATTCTGTTTTGGTTGGACGATTTGTAATAGAGACAATGACTATGATATGAATTAATTAAGTTCGTGGTTGTGAGTATTTTGAGATTGTATAAAGTTGATGATTTATGTTTGATTCAATAAAGAAATGCTTGTTTTAAAGTAGTTCTACATGTTGTATTTGAAGTTAAAAAATGATTTATAGAATCTTAAAAAATGGCTTGCAAAGTGGTATGAAGACATTATTTATTTGAACTCTTAACTTTTGTTAGTTACTTGACTTATGAATTAGTTCGACTACTTAAAAAGCCATTAGCACCCATCTTACCTATTAATCTCCTATTTAAGTTTCAAAACTTCTTTTGTTTCAATTTCAAGATTTTGTCTAAATTATTATTATAATTAATGATTTATAGGGGCTATTAATGATTTTCCAGAATTATAAGTTTATTATTGCAACTATAATCATAATAACATTGAACTTTAAATTAATCATGCAATTTAATTAAACTTAAACTGACATTACATATGTGAACAGGTAAAATATTTGAAATGGACAGAAGTTGGATAACTTGTGATAGATTGTCTGTAGAGTATCGTTCTGGAGTTGCTGGTTTCTTAGATTTTGCCATTTTGAATGTTGAAAATCGAATGTTGTAATATGGAGTTTCATACTCCTCAACAGGTGAAGGATCATTTATTGAAAAAAGTTTTCTCCCAAGATATATTGTTTGGACTTGGCATGGTGAGACTGACTCTAAATCTACATTTACAAACTGTAAAGACCATTCACATAGTCAAAGATTTAGATGTCATGATTACAGTAATATAATTGACATGGTCGAAGATGCTTACGAGCATTGTGATAGAGATCCTAGTTTTTTTAAGGATATGCTTGAAGATGCTGAAAAGACTTTGTACCCGGGCGCAAAACATTCAAAGTTATCTAGTTTAATGAGACTTTACAATGTGAAAAGGAACTATGGGTGGTCCGATAAAGGGTTTTCTGCTTTGTTAGAAGTCCTTGTTGATATTTTGCCAAATAATAATACTCTACCTATGTCAATGTACGAGGTTAAGAAAACAATGAAAGTTCTAGGCTTAGAGTATGAAAAAATACATGCATGTCCAAATGACTGCATTTTGTATAAGAATGAATTTGTTGATCTTGCTGAATGCCCAAATTGTGGAGCATCTAGATATCAAATAAAAAAAGATAGCTCAACAAAATTTAGGAAAGGGGTTCCTAAAAAGGTATTATGGTATTTTTCACATATTCCTAGGTTAAAAAGATTGTTTCAATCACCACAAACAGCTCAAAATTTAACATGGCATGCTAATAAAAGAATTAGAGATGGAAAATTTCGCCACCCAGCAGACTCACCAGCCTGGCAACTAATTGACAATAAGTGGCCAAAATTTGCACAAGAACCTAGAAATCTCCGTTTAGCTCTCTCAACTGATGGCGTTAACCCACATAGTATACTTAGCACTACTTATAGTTGTTGGCCTGTTATATTAATAACAAATAACCTTCCTCCATGGTTGTGTATGAAGAGAAAGTTTTTGATGTTGTCACGTTTGATATCTGGCCCTAAACAACCTGGAAATGATCTAGATGTATACCTAGCACCTTTGATTGAGGACTTAAAAACTCTATGGGATGTAGGTATTGATGTTTATGATTCTTATAGAAAAGAAACCTTTAATTTACAGGCTGTCTTGATGTGGACAATCAGTGACTTTCCAGCATACGAAAACCTCTCTAGTTGTACTGTTAAGGGCTATTATGCTTGCCCAATTTGTGGGATAGACACTTGTGCATGTTGGCTGCCACATAGTAGGAAAATGTCATATATGGGCCATCGCCGCTTTCTACCACTCGGTCACCTATTTCGGAAACTGAAAAAGGTTTTTAATGGGAAGCAAGAGTGGAATGAGCCTCCTAAAACTTTGTCTGGTGAGGAAATCTTTAATATGGTGGAAGATATAGATATTAAGTTCAGGAAAAAGAAGGCCAAAAAGCAAAAACATGATGGCGGTGGTGGCGGTGATGGTGATGAGAACATAACTGAAAAATTGTACAAAAAAAAGTCAATCTTTTTTTAGTTAGATTATTGGAAGAATTTATTAGTTCGCCATCAATTAGATGTGATGCACATTGAAAACAATGTATGCGAGAACATATATGGCACATTACTTCATCAACCAGGCAAAACAAAAGATGAGATTAATGCTAGAAAAGATCTTGAGTCTTTGAAGATCAAGGGAAAACTAGTTCCTGATGAAACAAAAAAAAAAAAAAACAAAGTCCTACCTCCAGCTCCTTATACTTTGAGTAAAAAAGAAAAAAATAGTTTTGTGAAACCTTGCTGACTGTGAAAGTCCCTTATGGGTATTCTTCCAATGTCCAAAACCTTGTTTCAATAGATGATTGTCGGCTTCAAGGCCTTAAGTCCCATGACTGTCATACTTTGATGCAACAATTTCTACCACTAGCCATTCGAAACTATTTGCCTATAAATGTGAGAAGGGCCATAATCAGGATGTGCTTCTTTTTTAATAGATTGTGCTGTAAAGTGGTAGATCCTAATACTCTTGACCAATTGCAAGAGGAACTTGTAATCACTTTATGCTTACTGCAGCAGTACTTCCCACCTAGCTTTTTTGACATAATAATCCATTTCACAGTCCACTTAGTTGAACAAGTTAGGTTATGTGGGCCTATTTATCTTCGATGGATGTATCCTTTTGAGAGACAAATGAAAATTCTCAAGGATTATGTTCGTAATCGCTACCGCCCTGAGGGTTGTATTGTAGAAAGTTATATTGTAGAAGAAGCACTTGCATTTTGTGCTGAGTACCTCTCAAATTGTGATGTTATTGGGCTGCCTACTGGTTGTCCAATTGATTTATCTATCGAAAAGACTTTGGAGGTGCAAACATAAAGGTGGTTTATGATCCTTTGTTGGCACAAGCACACCGGTGTGTTCTAATGAACACCCCTGAAATCCAAATATATATCGAGTAAGTTGTTAATTTTTCCAAAAAAATAATACTATTGTATTATTATATTAATATACTAGTTTTTAAATCTTAATATGCTCTCACTGTAGTGAGCATATGCATTATTTGGCATTAAGAAACCCCTATAAGGCAAAAACAAATCTGTGGTTGCAAAATGAACACATACGTACATTTTCTGGTTGGTTACAAGCAAAGGTTAGAATTACTTAACTAAATACAATATAGGATATAAACTTAACAAGATTTTTCTACATATTACTAATTACTGTACTTGTTAATTTAATTTATAGGTGGCACATGATAAAGCAAATAATGTGTTGATTGACGAAATAATGTGCTGGTTGGCAAACAAATCACGCTTAAGCGTGGTGACCTTCTTTGGCTACGAGATAAATGGCTTCAATTTTACAACGAGGGACCGAGACTGTAATCGTGTGACCCAAAATAGTGGTGTTAGGGTTGTTGCTAACACTCTACAGATTTCAAGCTCAAAAGATAAAAGTCCTCATTTTGGAGACATGACGTTTTATGGAGTCATTGATGAGATTTGGCAGCTTGATTATCTAATGGTTAAAAAAACACTTTTCAAGTGTGATTGGGTAGATGATAGAGGGGTTTGCACTGACAATTTAGGTTTCACTGTAGTTGATTTAAATCGGATTGGCTATAAATTTGATTGCTTTATTCTGGCTTGTCATGGAAAGCAAGTATTTTATGTAAATGACCAGCTAGATAATAATAAATCAATAGTTTGTTCAGCGACCGACAAAGCTTATAAGTTAAATGGGGAAAGATGTGGAGACGTGGATGTATTTTCTCCATTATCTAACAAACTTCCAATATGTGAGTTGGATGAGAAAGATGATGGAGGAATTTATAACAGAAAAGATTGTGATGCTATTCCAATAGATATTGATTTAGAAAATCAGTGAATGCATTATTGTAGTTAGTTTCCAGTACCAATTTTCATAGTTTTCCAGTAAGTGATTTATTTATTTCATTATATGCTATTACTTTTGTATTAACTTATTAATCAAAATGATATACTTATTTATTTAATCATTTTCAGGATTGTAGGAGATGGCTGACGATGTTGAGTTCACTCTTCCGGAGCTCGACGGAAGACCAAAGGGAAGAAAAAAAAAAAAGGTTTGCAAAAACAAGAAGTTAGTCATGAAGCTGCAATTGAGTACAATTCTTATGGTGTTCCAGTTGGAAAGGGAAGAAATGATCTTAGGAGTTACATTGGAGTCAGTGTACATGAAACAATATCAATTTTACTTGATGATTGGAGGCGTGTGCCATTGGAGATAAATGAAACTTTGTGGGTTCATTTTTAGGTTTTGTTTTCTTGTTTCATAGTATGTTTAAAGATTTTATATAACTTCCAGATTTGTTTAAAGTTGTTTCTAATCCATGTTATTGGTTTACAGAAAAAATTCAAATTGAGCTTGAAATGCAAAAGCCAAGTATTAAAGTGGATGGGGGTTGCATCAAGAAACTTTCGATGTGAACTGGCAACTGAATTCGTTCTACCTAACAAGGACGATCGAAAGTCACTAAGGTTGCCTCCTATTGAATATCCAAGCATTAAAAAAGAAGAATGGAAACTTTTTGTTGATAAAGTTTTGTCTAAACAATTTCAGGTGTGTTGTTTGTTAATATTACCTGATTTAATTGTTGGTAGTTACTAATAATCAGTGGTAAATTTTTGTTCTTCATATAAACTGTTTGTGCAGGAAAAAAGTAAGAAGACAAAAGACAAAAGAGCAAAGAATGTCTACAACCATCACTTAGGTAGAACAGGATATGGTGGCATGTTGCATAGAAAAGTAAGTGTGGTAATATGGAGTAATTACAGTAACATAAGTAATCTAATATGTATAATCTAATAGAATCAATTATTTATGTTTTATGTCACCTTGTAACAGAAAAAGGAGAGTGGAGTTTTTGAGCGGGAGATTGATCGCAGTGAAGCTTGGTTAATGGCACGAGCAGACCGAGATGGCAAATATGCTTCTGATGTGACGCCAATTGCTGAGAAAATAGTAAGTCACTTGTATAGTTAATTCTTATGAATTTTCTTTATAATATGTGTGTGTGGGGGTAGATATTTACGTACATATATACTGCTTTTTGTAATAATTGTATGGCAACATTTATAATTGACAGAAACTCAGTAAGATTTTATCAAACCTTATTTCTTTGCATATAAAAAGGTTAAAACTTGTGTGAGGTGTTGTCTTGTAATGTTTTTTGTAGTTTCAATTTGAACTGTATATGGATTTGCTCTTTGTTAAAGATTCAAGAAGGATATTAGTTTAGTTTAGCTGATGTCTTGTACTCATAATTGCGGATTTACAATTTTTTTTTTTTGTAGAATGAGCTGAAGAGTCAGGTTGAACAAGGAACATTCCAATCACAAGGGTCACATGACATTCTAGGTGAAGCTCTTCAGAAGCAGCCAAATGGAAGTAGGGTCCAAGGTGTGGGGCAATTCGTCACCCCATCTATGTACTTTCATGTCCCTGATGCCACTGAGTTAGCAAGAGAAAGAAAGATGTATCAAGAGAGTTTCCAATTCATGTCTGCTCAATTAGAACGCATGAATGCAAGGTTAAATGCGTGCAGCAATACTGAAGTTGGAAGTTCTAACTTTCATAAGCCCAAAACTTCCACTGGTGTTCAGATTGACAATGATCAACAATCCCCTGAAACTCTTGGAAAAAGAAAGGTATGTGGCCTGTTACATGTCATTATTTTATTTCCATTTGTATATGCATGTATTACTACTAATGGTATGTATTTTGATTATTGCATAGGCTGATTTCCCATCGGGTAAGGCAACTCCAAAATCTGTGAAGAGTAAAATCAAGGACAGTCCCACCACAATTTCCCAAGAAACTCCTCAACAAACCCTCGAAAAAGTAGAGTGTGAAATTACTTCAAAGCCCACACCTAGAAGATCTCCTAGACTAACTCCTAAAGTACTAGATAGGCAGTTCTCCTGTCATGACAAAGTACCCAACAAAGAACGACTAGTCATCAGACCAGCAGAAGTACCAAAAAAAGAACCACTAGTCATCAGACCAGCAAAAGTAGCCAAAAAAAGAAACCAGAGTCATCAGACCAGCAGAAGTAGCCAAAAAAGAACCCCAAGTCATCAGACCAGCAGCAAAAGACCTCAATGTACGTGTGAAGAATACATGGACAGCAGCACGATCAAGAAAGAATGACAGGAGTGAATATATGAACATGTTTACCATGTTCATCGAGAATTCTTTACCTCGGTTGATCAGGATTCGGCATGACACAACAACCTTTGGTGAAATTTGGAAAACACACTTGGACAAAATGATTTGTGCTGAAATCATTGAGTTTAAAGAGGTCTCAAACTGCATCATTAACATATGGATCAAGTACGGTAAATCATAACTTATGTTTTAGTAAACTTGGCCCTATTATTTTGTTTCCTATATTCAAACTTACTTCATTATATATATTTGTTTCCTCTTAGACACCTGTATGAGGAGATGGAGAGCAGTGGAAGTACTAAACCAGTTCAGTTTTGGCTTGTTGAGAAGCTATATCCAAGGGTCAGCTTCAAGGACATGACTCAATACATTTCAAAACTGTTAGGCTTGGCAGAATTGAGACAAGTCATCGTATTCCCGTATAACCCTGGGTATAACCTTTTTCATTTGCTAGTTATATTCTTTAATTTGTAGATTAATCACGAAGTTAAAAACTTTTACTTGTAATTCATGTGTGAGAACAATTTTTACTTTGTTTAGTGCCCACTGGGTGTTATTGGCAATTGATATAGTGAGACGTACAATCTATTATCTTGATCCTTTGGAAGGTAGTCCTGATGAAGAGCTAATGCAGATTGTCAATCAGTTAAGTTTGTTATTTGTATCTTTGATCATGCTGTTTTATTTTTATGTCTTATTCTAATTATTTGCTAACGTTAGCTATGTCTCTTAATTGTAGGGAGATTCGAATACATCAGAGTTTAAATTCTGATACAAAGGCCAGTGTTCAATGAATACCTGTCAAGGTAAAAATTAGACAAACCTAACTAATTATTGTTAACGTACAACAAAAAATTAATGTAATTTTGATCTTGTAGTGTCCAAGGCAGCTGAGCAGCTTTGAATGTGGTTACTATGTGATGAAATACATGCAAGATATCATCACAAATGTGAACATTCTAAAAAATAATGTAAGTATTGAAAACGATTTTTACAATACTGCATCATATTATTTTAATTTATCGTGAAATGAATCAGCTCAAACACCTATTGTTTGCTTCTTTATAGTTATCTTTTTATTGCGTATTGTATGCATTTTATAAACTGTGAGGGTACTTATAATGGTGACTGTGTTGCATACTGTTAAATAGATTATATGAATATCCATATAGACATGAATATTAGGATTTGGGATATACACAATGTACTGCATATCCCAACACAAAACAATTGTTTGGGTTGCAAAGTAGTTGTTAGTGGGGATGTGCTATGGTGTCGTTGCTTGTACTTTACTTTGATGAGGATAAGTTGTCATCCTAATTAAGGTTTTGTATCTACATCCATATTTGTATTAAATCGCGTACTGTTAGGGTTCACAAGTTGCTTCGGCTATCAAATATTGTTGCTGTTGGGGTTCATAAGTTGTTTTTTTTTTTTTTTGGAATTACCATGATCAGGATGTTCAGTATTTACCTATATAATTTTGGATAAAACAATAATATGGTTGGAGTTTATTTGTTGGCTTTAATTGTTAACACACAAATATATTTAAATGAATGATAATTAAGTAGTTTAGTCAAGGATTTTCGGTGAATAACTTGTTGTTTTAAAATTAAAGTTCAAGGGAGTTGAGGAATACACTGTCAAGGACCTCTCGCGACTTCGTGATCAATGGGCTACATACGTTGCCAAGTTAATTACAGCCTACAATCGCGAGGTAACATACAAGTAATTTATGATTATTTTTCCTTAAAAATATACAAGACTTATTTTTTGTGGTGTGCTAATTGATTTTATATACTTGTAGGTGGAAAAAAAATGAAGGCATATGCAGACTCCAAAATCAGTGACATTGTTATCTATTTTTTCTTCTTGGCTAAAATTTCCGAACTTAATTTAGTACTTTATCGTGTATACTACTTGTTCAAAGCTTAATTTAGTACTTGAACTTGTTTTTTACCCCCAAACAAGGATGTATTTGAACTATTTTAATTTAACTGATGTATTTGAGATGTGTATTATGTGAATTGCATTACAAGATTTAGTATGTTTAATTTATTTTGGGTTTATTTTAATTATAAAATAAACAAGAATAATGTGATTAAAAAAATAAAACACAATCGGTATAGCACCGTTAATACTGACACTAATTATTTAAATGACGATAAGAATTTTTGATGTTATTGAGTCAGTGGATTCCTGATACTGTAGCCACATAAATCAGTGACATGTAAATATTATCATTAAATGCTAACACGTTTGAGTCACTATCCTTGTGACTCTCTAGTGACACAAAATACTGACATAGAAATAGTATCAACTGATACTAACACCATAGTATCACTATTATGGTGATACTATAGTGACACAAGTTACTGACGCAAAAATCACTAACACAAAAAATTAGTGTCAGTGTGTTCTGGCTTGAGCATTACTGACACAATTAACAAGTGTCAGCAAAAGTAATTATTGACACTAAATTGGTGTCATTAAAGCCCATTTTTCTAGTAGTGCTTGTCACCACCCGCCATTGTTGGAAGAAAAACAAGCTAAAATATGCAATTTCGGGTTTTTAAAATTTGAGTGAAATGGATTTGTTTGAGGCAAGAAAATCAATCCTAGAGATGAATGAAGCTAAGTTATGATGTAGATTGAATTAAAAATAGGCTAAAGGAAGCTTGAAAATGAAGAGAGAGAAACGGGTAGAGTGAGATTTGATTTTGGGTTTTATGTGGAGAGTTGATGAAATGTTGTTTTGAGAGTGAAAATTGAAGTAGTAATGGATGAATAATGATTTGACTGATTGATTTTAACAAGAAAATGAGTGAAAGATAAAGAGATTTGAGAAAGAAAATGGAGAGGCACTATTCATGCATGAGAGAGATGATCATGAAATGATGAAGAACAAGTGAGAAAACGATGATTAGAAGTGTTTAATGAAGGTTAAATGCATGGGTATTAGTTTGAATGATTGATTCGGGCATAAAAATGGGTGAGAAATGAAGAACAATTGAGTGAAAATGGAGAGGCGTTTCACGATTTTGATGAGAGAAGAATAACAAGTGCAGAAAAATAAGAAACGAAGAAGAATAAGCATAAAACCCGTGACCAGGCAGCTAGCCGCCTGGTTGCTGTCCATCTGCACTATAGTTGCTTTCCGACTAGTTTTGATCAATCCCGTGATCATTTTGTGATCCCGAAACATCTCAAGAGCCAATGTAATGCATGAATCATGATTTTAAACATTGAAAAGATGATTAATTCAATCAAATAATTCATCCATCAAGCATATATCATGAAGCACATAAGCATTCAAGAATTATTAAATCAAACACCTCACATATCTATCATGCTCAAACACCTCATAAACATCAACAATCACCAAACAAACAATTTTAATAGATTCAATAACATAAATAGAGATGTTAATGCGAAAATTTCATCATCCCAAGTTCATGCTAAATTTTTGAAAATTGTTCTTCGCAAAGGGGTTTTGTAAAAATATCGGCAAGTTCTTTTTCCGTAGAGATAAATTCTAATGCAATATCACCTTTTTGTACATGATCTCTTAAGAAATGATGTCTAATCTCTATATGCTTGGTTCTAGAGTGCTGAATGGGATTTTTTGAAAGATTTATGGCGCTAGTATTATCACACTTGATAGGAATTTGTTCAAGATTAATACCATAGTCTCTAAGTGTTTGTTTCATCCAAAGTGCTTGTGCACAACAACTACCTGCGACAATATATTCCGTCTTAGTGGTTGAAAGTGCAACCAAATTTTGTTTCTTGCTAAACCATGAAACAAGTGAATGACCTAGAAAATGGCAAGTTCCACTAGTACTTTCCTATCGACCTTGTAATCGGTAAAATCGGCATCCTAATAATAAGTTAAATCTATATGAGTTCCTCTAGGATACCAAAGGCCAAGATCTATGGTTCCACTCAAATAACGAAAAATTATTTTAACAGCAAGCAAATGAGATTTCTTGGGACATGATTCAAATCTTGCACACAAACATACACTAAACATGATATCGGGTCTACTTGCGGTTAAGTAAAGTAAAGATCCGATCATACCTTGATACTTTTTAATATCAACCTCTTTACCTTTTTCATCTTTATCAAGCTTGATTGTTGTGCTCATTGGAGTATTCTTGGTATTTGATTCATCAATGCCAAATCTCTTGAGCAAGTCTTTGACGTACTTAGCTTGGTTGATGAAGATCCCCTTATTGTTTTGTTTTATTTGGAGTCCAAGGAAATACTTCAATTCTCCCATCATGCTCATCTCAAATTCCTTACTCATACAAGATGAAAACTCTTTGCACAAAGATTCATTAGTAGAACCAAAAATAATATCATCAACATAAATTTAAACAAGTATATCTTGATTTTTATTCTTAATAAAAAAGGTAGTATCCGCTTTTCCCATCGAAAAATCGTTATCCAACAAGATATTTTTAAGCCTATCATACCATGCTCTAGGTGCTTGTTTTAATCCATATAATGCTTTTGATAACTTATAGACATGATTTGGAAATTTTTCATTTTTAAAACCAGGGGGTTGTTTCACATAAACTTCCTCTATAATATAACCATTTAAAAAAGCACTCTTGACATCCATTTGAAATAAAAAGAAATTTTTATGACATGCAAATGCTAACAACATCCTAATGGATTCTAATATAACTACAGGTGCAAATGTTTCATCAAAATCGATTTCTTCTTCTTGGTTGTATCCTTGAGCTACTAATCTAGCTTTGTTTCTTACAACCACATCAAATTCATCCATTTTATTTCTAAATACCCATTTAGTGCCTATAATGGAGTGATGTTCCGGTTTAGGAACCAATTCCCACACTTTATTTCTCTCAAATTGATTTAACTGCTCTTGCATTGCCATAGTCCAAGACTCATTATTTTTCGCATCCGCAAATGATTTTGGTTCAATTTGAGAAATAAATGCAGCATGCTCACATGTGTTTCTAAGTGATGATCTAGTTGTAATACCTCTTGGAAGATCACCTAAAATTAAATCCTTAGGATGAGAGGAAACATACCTCCACTCCTTGGGGAGTGTTTGAGAACTAACTTCTTGTTGCTCCATATTTGTTTGTTCTTCTTGTCTATCCTCTTGATTTTCTTGTGGTGTATCTCTTGTTTATCTTTTGATAATTCTTCTTGTAACTCTCCATCTACATCATCATTAACAACTCATTTCTCCGGAGAAGAGGGGTTAGATTCATCAAATGTAACATGCATGGATTCTTCTACAACTAAAGTTCTTTTGTTATAAACTCTATAAGCTTTGCTTGAGTTTGAATACCCGAGAAGGATGCCAACATCAGATTTTGGATCAAATTTACTAAGATTATCTTTTGTGTTCAAAATAAAACATTTGCATTCAAAAACTTTGAAATAACCAATGTTGGGTTTTCTATCTTTCCAAAGCTCATAGGGAGTTTTATTGAGATGAGCTCTAATCAACACCCGATTTAAAACATAACAAGCGGTATTGACGGCTTCGGCCCAAAAATATTTTGGTGATGCATTTTCATTCAACATGGTCCTAGCCATTTCTTGAATAGACCTATTGTTTCTCTCAACAACTCCATTTTGTTGTGGAGTCCTAGGTGATGAAAATTGATGCTCAAAGCCAAAATCATTACAAAAATTTTCAAATGCATGATTTTCAAATTCTCCACCATGATCGCTTCTAATGCAAGTAAATACTAACATTTTTCATTTTGAACTTTTTTAAAGAAAATTCTAAATGCATTAATGGCATCATCCTTATTAGCTAAGAATAATACCCATGTGTATCTAGAATAATCATCTACAATCACAAATGCATAAATATTTTCCACTTAATCTAGCATATCTAGAAGGTCCAAATAAATCTATATGAAATAATTGAAGTGGTTTTAAAGTAGAGATATGATTCTTGTTTTTAAAAGAAGTTTTGATTTGTTTTCCAAATTGACAAGTTTTACAAATTCTATCCTTTTGGAAACCGATTTTCGGAAGACCTTTAACTAAATCATTTTTCGAAATTTTTGAAACCAAATCCATGCTTGCATGTCCTAGTTTTCTATGCCATAACCAACCATCATCATGCAATGCCGAAAAAACATTTATCATGAGTAGATGCACAATCTATATCAATTGTGTAAACATTACCACATCTATTTCCAATAAAAAAAATTTCCCATCACATGCATTCTCAATAACACGTCTTGATTTATCAAAAATAACTTTATAACCCTTGTCACACAATTGACTAATGCTAATCAAATTGTGTTTCAAATTCTTAACCAAACACACATTTTCAATAAGAGTTGAGGAAACTTTACCAACATTAGCAATTCCAAAAAAATTTCCTTTTGAGTTGTCTCCAAAAGATACATCTCCACCATTTTCGAATTTGGTGAAACTTGAGAACCATGCATAGTTTCTGGTCATATGCCTAGAACAACCGCTATCCAAGTACCATTTATTTTTCTTCTTCTTCAAGCCCTGCAAGAAAATCTTATGTCTTAGGTACCCAAACCTTTTAGGGTCCTTGAGCGTTAGCAACGGTTCCTTTTGGAACTCAAATGCATTTGACACCATAATATGCATTTCTTTTCACGGGACATCTATATTTCATGTGACCATTTTGATTACAATAATGACAAACAATTTTATGATCACTTGTGGAGGTAGCTTTAACAAATTCTTATAATACTTTTGCTTCAAATTAGGCTTATACCCAAGTCCTCCTTTATCAAATACATATTTTTTAGAGTTAAGCATGTTACCCAACATCTTTTGCCCATTTTTGAATTTTAACATAACATCACTAAGTTCAATGTTCTTTTTCTTAAGCATTTCATTTTCCTTCTTCAAATCATCTACATGCAGCTCTAAATGCTCATGTGAAGTACTTGGTTTCTTATTTGGTAATCCAACTCTATTATGCAAAGTTTTATTCTCTAATTCTAATCCTTTAATCTTCTCATTCAATGAATCATTGCACTTTTGCATGGCATCCTTTTCATTTGTAAGTTCTAGCAATTTCTTTTTAAGGCATTCATTCTTTTTACCAATTGTCATCAACTCATCATGCATTTCTTTAAAAGCATCATACAATTCATCATAGGTTGGATCACTTATCTCATTGAGATCATCATCATCTCCTATTGCCATAAGTGCTAGGTTTGATACTTCTTGCGACTCTTCTTCATCACTTGAATCTTCACCGTTATCATCCCAAGTAGTAACCGTAGCTTTCTTCTTCAGTTTATTGAGAAGTGGGCATTCCGATCTTATATGGCCAGGCTTTTTACATTCATAGCATATGATTACCTCTTTCTTCTCCTTTTGGTTCTTGAGGTTTCTAAATTTTCTTCGATCACCGATTTTCTTGAAGAATTTTCTGAACCTCCTTGCTAGCATAGCCAATTCCTCATCATCCGACTCACTTTCTCTATCACTCTCATATTTTGTGGCTTTGAGAGCAATGCTTTTCTTCTTTTCCTCATTTCCTCTTTCGGCTGCCAAATCTTCCTCATAAGAAATAAGTAAACCAATTAAATCATCAATAGGTAAGATATTCAAATCTTTGGCTTCCTCAATGGCGGTCCTTTTTGGTCTCCATTCCTTAGGTAGCGACCTAATGATTTTCTTAACTTTCTCGCTATTTGAAAAGGTCTTTTCTAGGGCTCCTGGAGTGTTCACTATGTCCGTAAATCTAGTATACATAGAAAACACACTCTCATTTTGTTCCATTTAGAACAATTATATATTGTCGAGTGTACCAACTAATTTTGGACTTTTTCACTTGATTTGTGCCTTCATAAACAACTTCAAGTTTGTGTCAAATTTCATTAGCACTTTCACAACTAGACACTCTATGAAACTCTTTCTTATCTAGTGCACAAAACAAGGCATTCATAGCTTTGGAATTTAGAGAAGTTTTTCTCTTTTCCAATTCATTCCATTCCCGTGAAGGTTTTGAAATATCTTCCCCGACTTCGCTTTTAGTCAATGACATAAATAGACCATCACATACAACTTCCCAAATTTCATAATCTAGTGCTTGTAAATAAATTTTCATCCTACTTTTTCAATATGGATAGTCATTTCCATCAGAGAACGGTGGTCTAGTTGTGGATTGTTCTTCCCTAAAGGTTGAATCATTTTGGATTGCCATGAATCTTTTACTCTAGACAGTTAAGTCCTAACAAGAGAACCAAGCTCTGATACCAAATAAAATGCAAGTTACGCAACCCAAGAGTAAGGGAATTGGGTTTTTAAAAATTATGCAATACAATTCGCACAACAAATCAATCTAACGCCTTAATGGAATAGAAAACAATAAATTCAAACAAGCATAAAAATAAAGAGTAAGGGAAGAAAAAAACAAAGACACAGATTTTTACGTGGTTCGGCAATCCCCGCCTACGTCCACGCTCCTAAGCCAACCAAGCTCGAGGATTTCAATATCCAAGCCTTCCAAGGCTTCAAGTTCTTACAATTGACTTCCAAGGTGTCAATGAACCTTTACAATCAAGAAATTATCTCTCCAATCTCTTCACCCCAAGTGTTTCTCACACTTGTACACTCACAATTTGATAAGAAATGAAAATTACAACAAAAACTCTCTTTAAGAGTGGAGATGCAAATAATAACTCAACAATGATTCAATCTATGATGATTTGCATTTTGGAAGCTCAATTTATGTTATAAGATCTTATTTTTGCTTGCATTAGTTCTTAAAATGAAGTTGGAGTTGAGTTTTTATAGTTAGAGCCCAAAAACTAGTCGTTATAGATAAATTCCAGCAACCAAGTGGTTAGCCACTTGATTTATCCGACTAGCCGCTTGTAACAGTGATATTGCATGCATGATTAAAAGTGATAAGAAAAAACTTAATGGTTAAACAAACACACTTATGCAAAAATAATTTCAATTAACAAAAGAACAGTAAAAAGAAAGAAAAAAATAAAATCACTAAAAAGAAAGAAAAATCTCAATTCAAATTTGGTAGGTCACTCAAATTTATTTCAGTGTGCTCTCTATGTAGTTGGTACTCTAGACATGTATTTAATCTTTTACCATTAACTTTAAAAGTGATATCATTCTTTGGATCCTTAGTTTTAATTGCTCCATGTGGAAAAACAGTGTGAACAATAAAGGGGCCAAACCATCGAGAGCGTAACTTATCTAGGAATAGGTGCAAGCGAGAATTGAATAAAAGCACTTTCTGACCTGGGGTGAAAAATTTTCTGATAATTTGCTTGTCATGAAAGACTTTCATTCGCTGGTTGTAAATCTTGGCATTTTCGTATGCATCATTGCGAATTTCTTCAAGTTCTGCCAGCTGTAATCTTCTTACTGAGCTAGCTTGCTGCATGTTAAAGTTGAATTTCTTAATGTCCCAATACGCATGATGCTTGAGTTCCACAAGTAGGTGGCAAACTTTTTCATACACTAGCCTGTAGGGTGACATTCCAATCGAGGTCTTGAAAATTGTTCTATATGTCCATAATGCATCATTGAGTCTTAATGATCAATCTTTTATGTCTGGCCTTACCGTCTTTTCTAATATGTGCTTTATTTCTCGATTGGAAATCTCAACTTGGCTACTGGTTTGCGGATGATATGAGGTCACCACTTTGTGAGTGATGGAATACTTAGTCAAAAGAGCTTTGAATGATTTGTTAAAAAAGTGGGTACTACCATCATTGATTATTGCTCAAGAGAATCCAAAACATGAAACAATGTTGTTTTTTAAAAATCCTATCACCACCTTGTGATCATTGGTTCTATATGAAATTGGTTATACCTATTTGGATACGTAGTCAACTGCAACCAATATGTATTGATGGCCAAAAGAAGGGGAAAAAGGTCCCATGAAGTCGATACCCCATACATAAAAAATCTTAACCACTAAAATTGGGTTTAGTGGCATCATATTCCTTCATGTAATGCTCCTCATTCATTGGCACCTATCACATGAAGAGTAAAAGGTGTAAGCATCTCAAAATATAGTTGGCCAATAAAAACCACAGTGTAAAACTTTAGTAACTTTTTTCTTAATGTTGAAATGGCCTCCACAAGCTTGTTCATCGCAGAATGAAAGGATATTTTGAAATTCAATTTCTGGGACACATCGTCTGACAATTTGATCTACACAATACTTGAACAGTGAGGGTCATCTCAAAAGAAATTCTTTATTTCCGCAAAAAAATTTTGGCTTTGTCCTTTTTGGTCCAATACTCTGGAAGTTGACATGTAACAAGATAATTAACTATATCAGCATACCATGGCAATACTTCTACACTCATTAATTTTTCATTTAGAAATGATTCATTCAATAGTAATGGTTCCATAATTGTGTCAAAATGAAGACGAGAGAGATGGTCAGCTACAACATTTTCTATGCCTTTCTTATCTTTGAATTCTAACTTAAATTCATGCAAAAGTAACACCCAACGAATTAGTCTAGCTTTTGTATATTTCTTTATGAGAAGATATTTAAGAGTAGCATGATCTATGAATAAAATTATTTTACAATCAATGAAATAAGATCGAAATTTTTGTAATGCAAATACTACTGCTAGCATTTCTTTTTCAATGGTTGAATAGTTCCACTGTGCATCATTTAATGTCATACTAACATAGTAAATAACATGGGGAATTTGATCAACTCTTTGTCCAAATACTGTTCCTACTGCATAATCAGATGCATCACACATGAGCTCAAATAGTAAGTTCCAGTTTGGGGGCAGAATGATGGATAATGATGTCAACAACTGCTTTAGTTTTTCAAATGCCAGAAGACATGCATCATAAAAAAAAAATGTACATCCTCAGCAAGTAGATTGCATAAAGTCTAGAAACTTTGCTAAAATATTTAATGAAACATCTAGAAAAACCAGCATGTTCAATGAAATATCTTACTTCTCTTACTGTTTTAGGTGGAGGAAGATTCAAAATGAGATCCACCTTGCCTTTATCAACCTCAATACCTTTATTAAAAATGATGTGACCGAGAACAATATTTTATTTTACCATAAAATGACACTTATCCCAATTCAAGACAAATTCTTCTCGATACATCTCTGTAAAGATAGAAAAGTCATCCATAAAGACTTCAAGGAATCGTTCAACCATATCAGAAAAAATGCTTAACATGCATCGTTGAAATGTACCAAGTGCATTACATAATCCAAATTGCATTCTTTTATATGCAAAAGTGCCAAAAGGGCAAGTGAAAGTGGTCTTCTCTTGATCTTTTGGTGTTATGGGAATCTAATTATATCCTGAGTAACAATCTAGAAAGCAATAAAATCCATGACCTACTAATCTATTAAGTATTTGATCGATAAATAGTAAAGGAAAATGGTTTTTACGTGTGACAGAATTCAACTTTCTATAATCACTGCATACGTGCCACCCCATAGTCACTCTAGTGGGTATCAATTCATTATCAACATTGGTAACTACTGTGACTCCTAACTTTTTGGAGACAACTTGCACAGGACTGGCCCATGAACTATCAGAAATGGGGTAAATGATACTTGCATTTAATAATTTAAGTACTTCAGTTCTAACTTCTTCCATGTTAAGGTTTGAACCGACATTGCATTTCCCTAGTAGATTTGGCATTTCATCAAGTTGAATATAATACATGCAGTCTACTGGGTTTATACCTTTTATGTCGGCTATGGTCCATCTTAATGCTCCTTTGTGCTCATTTAAAACTTCTAACAACTTACCTTTTTGTTTTTCATTTAGGGATGATGAAATGATTACGGGCAGAGTCCTTTCTTCTCCCAAGAACGCATATTACGAAGTGTTGGGTAACGGTTTGATCTCAAGTTTTAGTGGTGATTCTGATGATGGGCTGAGTTTCTTCTCTGATGGTGTTAGTTGTTCAACTCTTGACTTCCATTTATTAGTGTCCATGGATGGTGCTGAGTAAAGTAAGGCGTTGACCTCATCGACTGATCTGTCAATATCAAAATTCAAACCAAAGTGAGCTAAACATGTTTGTAAAGGGTCATTACTAAAGTTTGAAAAGAAAGTATTATCAACTAATTCTTCTATTAAATCCACATCAACAATTCCATAATCTACATTGTGAGGTTGTTTGGAAATGTTGAATATATTTAGCTCCATAGTCATACTGCCAAATGACAACTGTATATTTTCAGTCCTGCATTGAATGTGAACATCGGCAGTTGCCAAGAAAGGTCGGTCTAGGATAATGGGGATGTGCTTCTTTGAATCTTGGACTAGTTTAGTGTCAATTACAATGAAATCAATAGGAAAATAAAACTTATCTACCTGGATAAGCACGTCCTCCACAATACCATGAGGCATTTTCATGGACTGATCTGCAAGTTGTAACACCACCGGAGTTGGGTGTAATTCTCTCAGTCCAAGTTTTACGAATACTGAGTAAAGCAACAGATTTACACTAGCTCTTAAGTCCAACAAAGCATTTTCAATTGTATGGTTCCCTATACTACATGAGATAGTAGGAGAGTCTGGGTCTTTGTATTTTAGAGGAATTTTGTGTTGGAGTATAGAACTAACATTTTCTGTTAAAAAGTTTTCTTTTGAATGTGAATTTTTCTCTTTTTTAGTACAAAGGTCTTTAAGAAACTTGGCATAAGATAGCACTTATTTTATAGCGTCAAGCAAATGAATGTTAACACTTACATGTTTAAAGATTTCAAAAATCTCACATGTGGATTTTCCCTTCTTTGCTTTAGCTAACCTCTAAGGAAATGGAGCTGTAGGAACGTATTCTCGTGGGTTGGTTTCTTCTTTCTCCTTTAATGATGAGTCCTCAGCATTTACAGGTACAATTTGAGTTTTTTTTTTGTCACCAGCATCTCCACTATACTGTTAACTTTTTTTCCTTTTCGTAAGGTCATGACAGCTTTGACCTCTCCATACTGCTGAGGTGAACTGGTACTTGCTCCACAAACTCCTTTAGGATTAGGCACTAGTTGACTTTGGAATTTTCCTTTTCGAGATTTGAAACTGATTAAGTTTGTGAGTTGAAGCCTGCTCTGATCTCATTTCGTAGTTCATCAATGGTGTGGTTTTGTTGCTCAATCGTAGAGTGAGTAAGATTCTTAAAATTCTAAAATGCATCCTCTCATGGTCTGGGTTGAGGTTAGTTCAATTTCTAATTGCATAGTCTAAACGGTGGCTGAGAGGCTTAAGGAACTTGAGGAATTGGTTGCATTGGTGGAGTTGGAGCTGCTAGTCCATTCGGTTGGAATCCTTGAAACCATGAAAAATTGGGATGGTCTCTCCATCTAGGATTATACGTGTTGGAGTAAGGGTTGTAGTTTGATGGCTTTCTCATTACACTTATGGCATTGGCTTATTCTGTTTATGAGTCATGGTCATGTGACTCTGTTGATTTAGCAGCCGTTAACGATGTTATTTGTCGGTAAAGACCTTCAACCATCTCTTTGACTTCTTTAATTTCTGATCTTGACTCGCCAATGTAAACCTCATTCACTATGGTTTTGAAAAATGGAGATTTATACAATGTATTTATAATGGTTTATCCATGTTGAATCGTCATATGGTAGAGTCTGTGAATGATGGGAGAATTTTGAACCTACATGAAGGGGCTGCATGGGATTTCTTTAATTCACTTTATGAGAATTCTCAATAGTGGTATTTTTCAAATCAAAGAGAGAAATCATCTTAAGTTTCCAGAAATGGTCTATATGAAGTTAAGGATGATTTTGATGTGAAAGCCACTCTAGCTACACTTTATAAGAAAGTAGATGCCTTAACTCTGAACCAGTCAATGAATCATCATCCTAGTGTAACTAACGAGGTTTGTTCTAACTTGTCTTATACAGCACAAAATTGTCCATCCTTGAAGAGCAAGAGACTTTAGAAGCTCTTGATAATATCCTAGCTGATAATAATACCCTAGCTGAGCCTGAGCAAGGTAATACTACTAAAAACTGAAGGGATCTTAAGGCTTATCATGCTTGGAAAAAGAAGAATAACAATGCTCACATAACGATGTTGAACAGCATTCAAGATGACCTCGTATGTGAATTTGAGAGGAATAAGACTCCCCAAGATCAAGAGATGTGGCTCGCCCTGAAAGACAAGTGTTCAGTGACACTTCAACCACTAGGTTGAAAAGTGATGAGCATACAATATATACATATTTTACCCTTTATTATATAATTGCTAGTTATTTTTATTTATTATTTTTAATTAATTAAATTATTTTGTTGAATAGAGAATTAATTAGAGATTAGAGATAAAAATGAATGAAGAAACTCAATTTAGGAATCAATGGAGATTAAATTGGAAATCAATTGAAGGATAAGGAATTAAAAGAATTAATTTATTAAGATTTAATTCAATTTGAGAAGGGATGCATTATGTGATTGCCATTTTAATGCATGGCGTTAGAAAAGCAATGAAAATTTCAAGTGGAGTGCATGTGCAAGACCAAAGCAAATTAAAAGGCCAAGCCTTTGGGCTTTAGAATTGACAAGGTCGGTGGACCATTTTGGAGACTATAGCTGAACTTTGGCTTTTGAAAAAGCAACTGCCAGAAGAAGCAAAAGGGGACGCAAGACAAAGAGAAGAAAACTGGCAGCAGCAGTTCAATTTCCATGGCTGGTTTTATTTTATTTGTTGCTCCCAATTCAAGTATGTCAAGCTAATTTTCTTATACTGAGGTTAAGGATGAAGCCATATTCAATGAAATACTTATCTTTTGATTAATTCCCTACATATGTTCTTTAATATTTATGATTCTTGTTTCACATGATTAGTTGGATGTTATTAAAATCTTTTTACTAATTTTGTGATGCATTATTGATTGTTAGGATTGATATTTGACTAAATCTATGCTTGCATCTATAAAGTTTATATATGATTATCTTTGATTCTGTGTCTTTCATTAAATTGTTTACACAGAGTGCTTAGGAAAACTTTGACTCTTTGTTATTCAATATGTTTATATAGGATACTTAGGTGTCATACTATCAAGCAAAAAAAGAAATTACACAAGATTAATTTTAATTGGGCTTAATTGTTATATCCATTACATGACATAGATTGATTTCAAGTTGTCACTCTAAAATTGGGGATTAATTAATAACTAGATAATTACTAGTTGAATAGGGATGGATTCTGAAACCTTGCTAATTTTTGTATTATTTAATTCTCCTTTACTTTAATTGTTTTCTTATTTTAATTAGTTTTATTTCCCTTAAAATCTCAATTTGCTCAACTAGGTTAGGATTAATATTAATTTTAGATTTAAATTAGACTTTTCAATTTATAACAATCCCTATGGGTTCGACCTCTTACCACTATTCTATTTTTATATTCGTGCACTTGTGAGTATATTAAAATTTTTCAGAACAAATTTTTGGCGCCGTTACCGAGGATTGTGCGAGAAAGTCAGTATAATCTAGATTAATTTGATTCTTCCACTAGTTATAATTTAGGTTGTTTTTTAATTTAAAAAACAAAAAAATAGAATTGGATTTTAAATTCATTGTTTGGTTGTTTGATTCTTTTATTTTAAATTCTGTTTATTTTTATTATCGTTGTTTTATTTTATTTCTTTCCTTATCTAGTTAGTTTATGAGTGTTTGGGAATGTGATTCAACAAATCATTTGATAAAAAAGGAGTCGAAACTTGATAGTAGTCAAGCTAGTTCTTCTAAAGAGATGGATGACCCAAATAGAATATTACCAGTACCACCACCAGTGCAAGCTGAGAAAACCCTTAGAGAATATTTTTCACCATTTGCAGCCAATCAACCATCTTGTATTGTGTTGCCACAAACTACAGCAACACACTTTGAACTCAAGCCCTCTGTCATTCAGCTTTTACCATATTTCCATGGGTTAGAAAGAGAAGATCCATATTTGCACATTAAGGAATTTCTTGACATATGCTCTACATTTTGTTTTCAAAAATTTAATGATGAGTCAATTAGGCTTCGTATGTTCCCTTTCTCAGTAAAAGACAAAGTAAAAGCTTGGTTGAATTCACTTCTTCCTATGTCTATTACTACATAGGATGAATTGAGTAACAAGTTCCTCACCAAGTTTTTCCCTATGTCTAAAACAAATGCCCTTAGGAGAGAGATAACTGATTTTTATCAAAATGAGGGTGAACGATAATTCTCACTGATGCTGGAAATTTTCTATTTTCAACAGTAATTCTCACTTCTATACTTTATTTCATAACCCAAACAACGTCTGAAAATTCTGGGAATTTTTGTTACTGCACGCATACATTATTCTAAAAATATGCTTTGTTTATGGACAATATTGACTTTATTTGGGATTAGTTATTAGATTAATGTTATATGGTTTCATTCCAAATTCCTCTTGAGCTTTTGGGTGAATTTTGTGTGTTATATAGTAAAAATAATTAACAAAATCATCACTACAAGGGATGAGACCCTTATTCATAAAAGAAAATCTATAGATAAAGCAGAATCATGGAATCTACCTCAATTAAAAGTCTACCTTACTTTATAATGCCAACACAACCTACATACACTTCAACTTTGAAGTTAATCCCATATTATATTTAAAGCAAATGTTTTTACAGTATAAGAAAGCAACAGACAAATTCCTTTTTCACAACCCTGGCTAAGTTATAGGTAAAATAGACAAACTTCTTTAGTGTATGAGAAAGCAATACTCCAAATTATAGATACAATAACAGTTAACTAAAAAGAATCCATTGAAAGTTGATTAAACACGTCAATATATTATTTTTGAATTAATATGAATTAGCCTTACTATAAAAATTTTTTGCTATATTCCCAGTTAATAATCCATCTGACATTATTTATAATAGTTCTAAATCCAAAATAACTTTCGAAGCATGTAGTTGATGATGAAAATGAGGAAGTTAAAGAACAAATGGTAAATTGCAAACAATTGTAAATATTACTCCAAAAAATAAGAAAATAAAGATAAAGAACCAATACATCAAAATTGTAACAGAGAAAATTGATAAAAATGAACAAAATCTATTTCATAGTTTTCAATAAACAAAAAAATGAATCAAATGAGAAATCATATATCCACATTCAAAAATTGTAAATTAACAAATTAAAATAGAAAAGTTGATACTCACCGTTTAATTATTGATGAGAAGGCTTTGATAAGAAATCCTAAATTAACAATACCTCAGACAATAAAAAAATTACCAATTAGAAATATTTTTCAATTGATTGACTGGGGATATCAATCAAGTCATAATAAGAAGGGTGGTTTACATTAACAGAGTAAGAGGGGCGATTGGAAAAGCGAGGCACTTAGGGTTGTGTAAAAAGTTGGGGTAATTTGTACGGTGCCCACTTCTTTTTCTTATTGGTGATATAATTAAAATTGTTTTAGGCTTTTGGCCCCTTTCGTTTGTAGCTTTTTTTTTTTAAATTGTTATCAATTTATCATTTTTGTTTTGGTAGCATTCTCAAAATGCTATATTACTTTACATGATACATAGCATTTAGAAATATGTTACTAATAGGATGATAAATGTGATAAAAAGTAAAATATTATCACTTCTATAACTAATGGTAGCTGTTTTTCAGTAAGTGTTACCAAAAATTAACGTTTAATAGCATTTTACAAACAAATTCTACTGCACAATGCTACCAAAAGCGATCATTATTGTAGTGGTTGATGTGGGTTTTGTTGTAAATATTATTTCCTATTCACAAAGCAATGTAATTTATGAAAGTACTGACATTTGAGTTGAGAAATAAAAAGAAAATTATTGAAAATAATATAAATTCAAGGTAAAAGTGAAACTCATATTATATGAGATAGGCAAATTTATGTGCGATAGGCAATATGATAGTATGTGCAACAGTCATATAAAATGCGCCGCATATTCATTGTATCAAGTTTTATAGTGTATAATCATATTTTTTTTGTTTTTTAATATTTTCAAGTTTAATGGATTCAATTGTGCTTCAAATGTATCGTCATATTGGTGGGAGACAATGGCAGATAGCCATATAGAGTACATGAGTGCCAAGAATAGAGCTTTTTTAGTTCGGAAAGATTGTACATTTTGATTAGTTTTTTGCAAGAGTGTATGAGGTTTTGTAGATAAATTTTAATGAATATTATATCATGATGAACACAACTTTGAGATCTAATAACATAATCTATCATGCATGTTCACTACCTATGGACATATTTAATGATAAAATGGCCAAGGTTGTGTTATTTATGATCTTTGATGGGCTCAATTATGGGTGCATTCCTATATTTAACACCGCATTTCCTTGTGTTCTGAACCAAGATCTTATGCCACTTATATTCAAGAAGAGATGAAACTCAAAATTCTTTCAGAGCAAATGTCTTTGTCTCCAATATTCAAGAAAAGATGTTACTATATCTAATGTCATTGTAGCAAGTTACTCTCCACTTTGTGACAATTATGACACCATTAATGAGAACGATATTATGTTAGTGGATGTTGAACAAGAGATGTTACTTTTAATGAAATTGTTAGGGCAACGTTGCTCTTCATTCTGCAACAATAATGGTCTTATTGCGACATCGTCAATACAAAAGTGGATGATGTTTGCTTGTTTCTGTATAATAGTCCTATTGATGATCATTTCAATAGTCGAGTTAATGGTTAGGGATGACAAATTTGGTCTATCCAAATTGGATATTCATATATCGAATCCAATTGGATTAGATAATATCCTTCCAAAATCTTTTTGGATATGGATATTTTTAAAAATATCCAATTAGATATTGGATGGGTATGAATATTTAATGGATATCCAAAATCCAATTAATTTATCCATTTAAAGTTAAAAAATTATATTGTTAAACTAAAATGAAAAAAACAAAAACAAGTGTCCTAGATTATCGATTTAGCAAACCCTAAGATTATCAACAACCGCTCATCACTCCCCAGCTCTCATCGCTTTCTCGGCCACTCGTCGCTCACCGGCTCTCATTACTTTGCTGGCCGCTCGTCACTCACCGGCGCTCATCACTTGCTGCTAATCTCTTTTCTTCTCTTTTCTCTCTGTCACTAGAAAATGAACAAGAGATCACAGCTCATAAATCCTCCACTCCTTTTGAATCCTCATCCATTTCTAAATCTTCCTTGTATAATCACCCTCCCTCCATCTCACTAAATCCATGACCATCACTCCTGTGTTGAAGTGGTAAGGTCTTTTCCCTTTAAAAAACCTTGAAAACTCACGGCTGAACCAGAACTCATCGGAGAAATACTTGGTGAAATTCACATGACAGTACTCTAGAGCTCCGATTGTTCTTTGCCTAGATTGGGGAATCCTCTAGAGTTTCATACTTCGTGAAATTTGCACTTTATCTGAAGCGCGTTAAATCAAATTGAGACGTCAACTTTGACCAAACTCTTTGTTTTTTTTTAATGAATTAATTTCACTGGCTGCACTTCTTTTACTTCTTCGTCCAACTTGCACTTTGTCGTATATTAAAAATCTAGACTCTAGAGTCAATTTATCAAAAACAAAATCTACAGTCAAGGTATTATAATTTTTTTGTTAATTTATAGTTTTGATATTTGTTATGTTTATTATTTTTTATTTGATATTGGAATCTAATACTGGTTTTAATTATCTTATATTTTTATTTTTATTTTATATTTTATTATTTTTATATGACAAAAATAAAATATCCATAGGTATCCATATCTATATGGATAAAATCCATATCCATGTCCAGTATTAAATACTGGATGTGGATATGGATATATCCATCATGGATAATTATGGATTTGTATTTGGATGGATATTATCCATCCATAATTGGATATTTGTCATCCCTATTAATGGTAGGAATCACAATCATTTTAATATTCCTGTAAATGATGAGGACAAGGGTGAGTACAATATTGCTATTAATAATAAAGATAGCCTACTTGTTTCTCCAATGGCTCATTCGAGGAGGAGGATACAACTGACCCTCTTATAAGTCTTGCTTCATGTTGTCTTGCTGCTCATGAATATAGCTATTCAAGTTATTGATATATTATAATAAATCGATATCACAATTACTATCATTTCATAATTGCTTCAAGAACCCCTAGTAGATATGTTAAATAAAAAATAAGTACTTAACATGACTTCAAGGCATTAGGAGCTAAGAAATATCCATGAAATAATGCTTATATAAGCATTAGGCTACTATCTTTGCTTCTTATTGATTAAGCAAAGATACTCATAGGTATGTTGTACAGGAACCAAAGATAGTACACAAGATCAATAAGACTTCAAGAAATAATGCTTAACAATTTACCTCATCACTTATCAATCCCATTAAAGCGTGGCGCAAAAATACTTGAAAAATGTTATATGACTTTTCGATGGTATGATCCACTGTGATTTTATCAACAAACCACTAATCGTACTCATCTAATAGCCTTGGATCCTCCAGTCGTCTAAGTGGATTTATATCCATACTCATTCTTTCGTTGATCTCATGGTCCGTTATTTCAAGAGTTGGTAGAGGCTTGATGTTCTTTGTTCTCTTGAAAGGAAGAATCAAGTAAGAACTATTAAAAATATACAAGGGCTTGTAAGGTTGTCTAAATTTACATATGCCAAAAAGGGCCTCCGTGAAGATTTTCACACTATCACCCCTTAAATCTCTACATAAACTATACAATAAAATGGGAGTGTGATCTTTATGATTGCTGACATTAGTGTACACCCTGCAGTCATCAGAGGTCTGTCGTTTAGCCAAGATGAAAGTATTACACTCATATTGGATTAAAAGCTAAAAGACCACAATTGTCAAATGCTAAACTTGCTCACCATATACGAGCGTCTAATCAGAGAATCATCGCACGGGCATTAGGATAAATCATCATTATACGACCCAAAAAACCTCACAACAGCTTGTTTGAATTCTTTTTGTTCTTTGTACTTTACCGTAATAGCCAAAATGATGTTATCCATACTCTAATCCATTGCCGACTTCAGCTGAGAAATGGAACAATCAATCTTGTTCATCTGTTGAATGATATAGTCATAACGAAACGTTGTTCCTCAACTATTACTATAAAATAAAAATATAATAAGAGAGTATTCAAATCATTTATATATGAGGAAAGAAAATGATCTTTTAAACTAGAAAGTAACCTCTGAATCATGTACGTCATCAGAATCGTGTGCATGTTTATGACGGTCAGCTACAACATGCTCATCCTAAACAAGAATCTGTTACTCATGTGTTTGGCTCGTTGCATCGTCATGCTCCTCTATTTCCTCTGTAATAAGTCGCCCATTGATTGAAGGTTGATGCCACACATTAAAAATGAGTAAATAATTAATACGAATATCGAGTTTTGATTATATAGCACATAAACCATACTGTAGAATCTGATACTCACCTACATTCTGGACCCAATTTGGGATATATAGCACATAAACCACTACAGTCTTCCAATATTTTTCTACTTTCTCCTTTACATCTGGCTCGATGGTTTATAAACATTCCTTTACTATAGAGAAGCCCAAGTTTTACGTTAGTCTAACCATCTAGAGTTTAGTAATATGAAAAGTGGTTCTATACATACATACATACATACATAGTACTTACAAGATGAGTATCATCGTTCAAAAATGAATACACTTCAATAAAGTTTATTTTAGAAGAAACAATGGGCTTCCACTGTACAATGTGAGGAATCTTCTTTTTATTTTTCACGACCCTCTTTGACAACAGTACTTCGATTGCTTCAAAAATTCAGGCCTACAACAAGCAAAGCTACAAAGTCATAAAATTTATTATTAAATATCCATTATTACAAAACTAAGTAATCTAAAAAAAAAATTTAGCACACCTAAACCCTAGTCATAAAGCCATCAACATTGCATTTTTTTATTTAATGCTTGGCGTTTGTCGAGCAAGCATTCTTAAATTTCTTGCATTTATCGTTCAATGTATTTTCAAGACTATCATATATCATTTCCCATGACAAACAACCCCACAGACGATTTTAGAAGTGATCTATATCATCTACATTATCAAGCAATAAGAAATAATACAATGTGATTTTTAAGGCATCAATGTCGTCTATAGCCTCGAAGGTCTAAGTCCTCAAATCTTGAGCTGAATTCATCAAGAGTCAAGTTGGGTATCCTATCGTCAAAATACTTATTCAGTAACCGATGCACCATCTTTTTTTTTCTTTAGAGGAGGGTACCACGTGTTCACTATAGAAAAGTACCATAACAAGGCACCACTCTCTAATTGATAAGGATATCAAATGATCACTAATTTGAAACATGACTGATCTTTGTCATCGAATTTTCCATGGGCCACTAGCCTAAGCAATATGTTATGCATAATTACGCCACTGCATAGAAAACCACCTAACTCCATGAAATGCCCAAATGTCTTTCTTAAATAATTTATAATTATTGTTCTGTTAAACTTTCCTAAATGGCTTTTTGAACTGTATTTAATTTACACATGCTCGTAATATGCTTGGGAAAGTGATCGCCATAAGCTATCTTCATTATGCCCTGTTCTTTCCTCGTTCTAGGTGGATTATGTTTTGCTAGTTCTTCACCATATATCTATTACAAATTACACAATTAAATTGCTATATTACATTTATAACAAGTTAAGAACATTTAAAAAAAACACCAAAAACAAATTTGGTGTGAAAAGCGCAAGCTGTCGCACCAAATTTGGTACGGCAAGCACACTGATTGATAAATGCTGGAAAGAATATATTTATAAAGGTTAAATCATTATTTTACACTCTAAATCTCACTAACATCTCTACTTTTATGTATTTAAGTCTTTTAAATTTTGGTTGTGTTCTGTTATAATTTAAATATTTTATGCATTTCATAAGTATTTTGGTCATTGCGTGATCATCAAGAAATCAGACAGCAAAATAAACAACAGTTTTTAGCTTAGAATAATCTTTAAAAGGGTATAAAAGAAAAAATCATAATTTTACTCATATTCAAGGTCCTAGATGGTGGCACCGACATCATAAACAAATTCAAAAACCCTCAAAACCTATGGAATGATAGAAATCGAGGTTAAAACAAACTTCGATTACATGAAACAAGACTTATAAAGGTTCGAATCTAATGTGATAGGATCTATGCTAATTTTGATGGAGCCTGGCTAATGTGGCATTAATCGATAATAATCCCATTCAAATCATTAAAAAATAATAAAGGTAGCTTATCTACGGGTTTGGATTCTTTTCAATCCATTGGATTCGTTTTGGATTTAGATAAATTCGAGTGGATTCAGGTGGATTTAAATTTGCTATTACCTTTGTCATCATTGTTTGTCATCTTTCATCACCATCATTGTTGCCATTGATGATTCAAGAGAGAAAACCTTGTTTCGGTTTGTTACGAGAGATGAGTTTTGGTTGTGCAAATAAGGAGGGTAACTCAGTACAAAACAATTATGTTTGGCTCATTAGGATAGAAATAGTTTTGTTGCTTATATTTGAAAAATTATAAAATTTTGTGGTTATTTTTATAAATTTTCCCCAAATTAGTGGCAAATTTTGCCGCCACCAATCAAACTACTGTTGTATCATACGATGGCACCAATTGGGACTCAGTTGCATCTCTTGGCTGGTTATAGATGGCCTGAGCTGAGGAGATATTAAGTTTCTACTTGCGATTAAGGTGTTGTGGCTTTTAAGCTACAACTGCTGTGGAAAAAAAGCTGTAATTGACACAACTTAAAAGTGAGTTCTAACTCCCAAGTAGAAGAGTATCTTGTTATATTATAACTTGGTGAGTCCGAGGTCGATCCACAAAGAAATGATTTAATTTGTTTACTTAAGTTTATCAAAAAATAAAAATAAAATTTAAAAATATGCAATTTAATTTAAGAAAACTATAAAATTGAATTAGTTAGGATTATGGATCCACTCCTATTAATAAATACAATTTAATGAATTCTTTTTATTTTTATTGTATTTCCCAAAAGATTAATTGTATAAATTAAATTAATTTTCCCATTAATTTTATTATGGATTAAGAACTTAATGTGCCAAAACTCAACTTGTCTACAATAAGTCAAAATACCATTTTACCATATTTTATACTAATATTAAGAATTCATTGTGCCAAACTCCCATTTTTGTCTACAATAAATCAAAATTTCAAAATATAAAATATGGATAAAATTAAATAGAAAATAATTCAATTTGTACAATTCAAAATAGAATTTGATTAAATCATATTTCTCTACTAATAGTTTCACCTCACCCTAACTACTAATATTTAGCTAAACATATTTGAAATAGAGGAAATTATTAAAATTGAAAAACACATAATTAAAAAAAGGTGTGGAGAGGTGTATTCCTCCTCCCCCTATTTATACTAATACATGGTTAATCTACACCACACAAATAAATAAAACTAATTACATCTTAGCCTTAAATTTGTCCTACTAATAAAATATAAACTTAACTTAATTCACTTAAGCACATTCAAAATATTCCACTAACAATTACCATACCTAACATGATAAAAACTTGTAATTTCACAATTACCACATTTACCATAGTAAAAACTTAAAAATTTACAATAAAAGTATCATATCCTCCTCGATAACGACATAATTTCTCGAGCTTCCGGAATCCAAATTTGACATCCATACATTTGTTTGGAGCCTCAAATTGCATGAAATTATTATTTTTACCTAATAAACACACAAAATTACACAAAATCAAATACTTAAAAAAATAATTACAAATTCACAATATGTTAGACATTTACAAATATAAATTATATTAATAGCACAAAATAATATTTTTCCCCCTTAATAAACATACAATTTTTAACACTAATCACACCCCCCAACTAGCTTATTTCTAGACCTTAGCAATTAAAGCGTTCTATTAAATTAAGTTTATAAAATTCATATGCAACTCAATAGTTGTTCATCTATCCTCTAAACTACCAAATAAATAAACTCTCCCAAATTTTTCTAACTCTTGGTCGTTCACCCATTATCCAGAATATCATAAATCTTCTTTTGTGCTCAAGTAATTAACATGATACTTATGGGCTTCATTAAAAGAAAATAACATTTTCGTTCTAAAATTCATTAGAAATTCTATCTTTAGGCAATAGATTATTCACACTTTTTTTTAAAATATTACATTTTCAACCCATGTAGCGAGCTTTAGGCCAGTGACTCCTAGACCAGTTGACCTTAGGATACTAGGTGTTGAAATACCCCTATAGACTTAATTACTTGGCTTTTTAATAAATAAGTAAATAATATATTTATAACCCATGCAACGAGTTTTAGGCCAGTGATTTTCAGACCAGTTGACCTTAGGGCACTAGGTGTTGAAACACCCCTACAGACTTAATTACTTGGGTTCTAGATATAACAAAATTAAACACATTCAATTTTTTCTTTTTCTTTTTCTATTTTTGTTCTTTTTTTTTTGCAATATACACTTTCTACTACCTTAGATATTATCCCTAATAAATCAAAAGAACTAAATGCTGCAAAAATTTTAACTTACAAGTGTGAAAAATAATTTAATAATACTTGTTAAATGAGTAAACAACAAAATAATTTAATAACCGAATGGAGAGTTCGCAAATTTGAGTAATTCAAAGAAAAGGGAACAAAAACAATTTACTATGAATTTTAAAATCAAAATATAATACAATAGAACTATTAGGATACGTCTCAAGAATCGTGACTCTTTACACAGCCATCCTAGATAAGAAAAATTTTGTTATTTCTAGTTTTTTTTGTGTTTTTTAAAGATAAATAAATAAATAAAATAAGCACACCTAGTTACAATTTACGTCAACTATCCCTTCCACCCAACCTAATCGAAGCATGCAAAAAGGTGAAAAAGATAAAGAAAACGTAAATAATAAAAGAAGGAATAAGAAAGATCACACCTGAACAGGCCGTTGAAAATGTGTTTCTCAAGTCGCTACACGCCATATTTAGCCATCTTTGACATAAACATTATTAGGATTTACCATATTCCACAGCTGTCAACTATTCCCTTCCCCAACCTAAACAAGACATTGTCCTCAATGGCTTAAAGGAAAGAAATAGAGTTTAGAAGACATTACCTCATCACTTCAAAAAGATAGTTACAACCGAAGAGTTAAGTCCAACTTATACTTTTCACTAGGGCTAGGGTTAACATTATTAGTCAACCATTCCAATCCAATGTCCTAGGATCTAGCTAGGCTTGTAAGCTTATAAAAGATCAAGTAACACAAACAAAGAGATTTTTCGCAGAGATTGGAATAAAATGATTCTTAATTGCATGGTTAATGAATGTTAGCAACCCATCATAAAAATTATTAAGATTTAGTAAATCGATGGGTTTTTTTTATGGATGTTCAAATGGGCTCAAGATGCAAATGTAATCAGTGCATCTAAAGTTGCAAGATCTCCTGACAAGAAAATGAAAGTGTTAGCATGATTTAAAAGCTCAGATATTCACTCTTGCATACTTGAGACAACTAACTCTTCTCTAATTGGTACGTCGAACTGGCAACCCAGAGGTTTTAAGGCTTGTAGAATGATAACTAGCACCTGGTTTCCTCTAATAAAAACAGCTTCTAAGACAAGTTTTGAGAACCCGTATTCACCTCTTCCGTATACAAGGTATAGTTTCCTCTCAATTATGACACGACCAAGATCTACAGCTGCTTGAACGAACTCCTTGTATTTTCCATAATGAAATCCAGAGAGCACACAAATATTTTTGAATTGTCTATTCGAAGATGGTACCATTAGAATAATCTTCAAAAGCAAGTTGAGTGGTTGGAAAAAGAGCTCATATTTAAATATCTCAATGACAGACAAAATGAGAAACAATTATAAATGGGTTGGTGTATTTGTCAGATGATGCGTAAAGCTCATGTCTCAATAATTCAAAAGTACATAGTAAAAGAAAATGCAAACAATGAAAAAAAGAAAACAAATAATGACTAAATACAAAATCACACCACTAAACGCAATAATGTAAATGATAAAAGAACAACAAAATAAAAGGATATTTACTGGTAGTTGTGATTGTAGGTCACATATTCTTCTGGTTTTATGGCCAGTAACGGCTTGAACACCCTCTATGGGTCGAGGATAGGCATCCCATCCAGTTTTCTTATAAACTGGCAAAGATGGTCTTTTTGAGTCAGATTTCCAAGACTAAACTGTGCACTTTCTTTCGGAATAGTCTCCATAACTTGTGTATCTCATATTGCACATGTCCGCTTTGATGCGTCTCAAGAGATCGTAAGATATCATCCAATGATGCTTTACTCATGCCATCTTTAATGAATTTAATTTTATCTTCTCGATTATCAGAAAACATTCATAAAGATTTACAAACTTCTTGTTTGCAACTAAGTCTTACATAGTTATGACATTTTGAGCCAAGTCTTTTAGCAAATGTGCTTTTGCCAAAACCAAGCATGTAAGAAATAAATGAATTAGGAAACTCACCAGCTAATCAAACCTTTACTTCAATTAACCAACGAATATTAGAAGGAATTCTATTGATCATTAACAAACGCAATCTTTCACAACGAGATTTGTAAATTTTTTTTAGTGCATTTTGAGAGAGAAAATGAAAACGCTTATGCAATTTATGTTGTATTTCTTCCATGCTTGATTTTAAGATTTCAATTATTGTGAGAAACTGAGGATGCCGACTTAAGAAGTCACGGAGTACCATTATCTGCCATTTATACGGGAAAATAAATCAAAATACACTAAAATCAAATCTGCAAAATCAAATTAAACATGAAAGCAAACCACAAAAGGAAACACACAATGTAAAAAGGAAAATGAACTTACATTCGTCCTCTCATTGGGTTAACCTCAAGCTCCAATTGAAATTCGTATATACCACGCTCTATTTCTCTGATCTGTCTTTCTAAATCCTCAACGTAGGCCACTAATGTCGGTGGTTGTCGTTCCCAAATTGGATGTGATTTACAGCTTTGTATCTGGCCTCTCAAGTGAAATTTTATTCGCAAAAGGTTTTTAAGATGTTTGAACAAAATCTTCCTTATTGAGGTGCTCATGATGTATAATGATGAAAAATAAACACAATTATTAAACACACTTTAAGTAAGAAACATCACAACGCGTATCATTCAAGATAGTCAAACAATTCAAACGGTAAAACAACAATGAAAAGTTAAAACACTCATTAAAAATTTAATCAAGATTTGGTGGGTCACTAAAATTTATTTCGGTGCTTATTGTTGAGTGCTAGAAAGTGTATATTTATAAAGGAGAAAATCATCATTTTATACTCCAAGTTTCACTAACATCTCTACTTTTATGTATTTAAGTCCCTTGTGGTTTAATTATGTGTCTTTTATTATAATTAAGTATTTTATTTATTTTAAGAGGCATCATGGTCATTTTACAATGAACGAGAGATCAGACAGCAAAACAGACAACAATTCTGAACTCAGGACAGTCAAAAACCTTAAGATGAGCATAAAAGGATAAACAACACTGTTCACATATACGGTACTATTCACGACACTGTTCACATAAACGGTACGATGATGTGGCACTGACCGATGACGTAGGAGCATTCTATTGGATAAATAATGTGGCATTAACTGCTTATGTGGCATTGACTGCTGATGTGGCATTGACCGATGATGTGTTACAATTCTATTGGACTAAAATGCTTATGTGGTGTTGACCGGTGACGTGGCAGTATGTTAGTGGACCGAAAATGTGCGTACGGTAAATGCATATACACGGAATGACAGCCCTGATGACGTGTTCTATTCAGTCAGAACTTGCCACGAGTTGTAATCCTGAGCGTCTAAATTGTTTTAATTCGATTGCCATGATTTACTCATTGCATCTACAAATAGGGAGCTCCCCCCTAATTTAACACCCCTCAATTCATTTTTGAACTCTATATTTTGTAATTCCTTATCTATCTTGTATTTTCTACATATTTTAATAAATTTCTATTTTACCCCTAGTTCAATTATGAGTAGCTAATTTTCTTTCAAGCTTAGGTTGAAGGTGAACTCTTAACATGTTCCATCAGCTTAATTTAGTAAATTTATTTTTTCTTCTCCTCTAAGTTTTATGGATGTTTTGACTTTTCGTCGACAAATAGTAATAATCTTGTCTAGATATTGCACTGGTATAATTGTCTTCGTAGTGCAATGTTATTACTATTTGGCACGATAAGCACTTATAAGCACTTAGCACCATATTTATTAGAATAAAGTTCATGAGGAGTGGAAACCCCCATCATGATTTAATTGGCACTAATAAGGAATATTAAGCTCATGGTGCATGTTGAGTGCGGATATAGAGACGTAAACGCTTCATTTTAATAGTTTTCACTTTAATTTATTCCCGTCATTCTAATTTATATTTTAAGATAGTCTAAATCACTTTCACCACAAATCCAAACCACCCACTTAGAAAATTAACTCTACAAGCAATTAAAATCCACCGCCTCATGGGATCGACACTCGTCACTGTTGATCTATTTTGCAATAGATTCGTGCACTTGCGAGTTCAATAAAATTTACATAACAATTTTTTGGCGCCGTTGCCGGGGAGGTAAGTTATTTTAATTCGTATAATTAATTTTTAAATTTTTTAGTTGTTTTCTTGTAATTTTTTTCGTATTTAAAAAAAAACAAGAAGAAGAAAATGAATCTGCATTTTGAGGTAAGTTTTTCTTTTCTTTTTGTCCTCTTTAAATTTCTATAATTTAATTTTTTATGTTATTTTTCTTGGTAGTTTTTCGTTTATCTTGTTAATTTGACCGGTTCAACCGCCTATTAATTTATTTTAATTTTAGTTAATTTATTTCACTTTTTTAATAGCACTTGAGTGTATTTTCATAGTAAGCTTGTAACAGCATGATAATGTTAGTATCGTAATTTCTCACTCTTCTTTATTTTCTATTTGTTTTATTCTCATATTTTTGTGTTCTTTGCATGCATGGTCGAAAGTCACAATTACCTAATCTTAAGCCTGTAGGCTTTGAATTGGAAAAAACACTTCGCACACACAAACACGTTGCAATTAAAGATAAAATTGAAATGGATTTGCAACAACATCATCCAACACCACAGGAGAGGCCATTTCAGGACTACTTCAGTCCTTTAGCGAACTTGAGCACATCATGCATAAGATACCTAAATGTAACTGTTAGGAGTTTTGAGTTAAAACCTAGTGTGCTAAATTGTCTCCCAACATTCTATGGCTTAGAAATTGAAGACTCATATAATCATCTGAATGATTTTTATACTGTTTGTCAAACTTTTAAATATGAGAATTTTTTTAGATGATGATGTTAAACTTAGATTATTCTCATTTTCTTTAAAGGATAGAGCTCGTTCGTGATTCCATACATTGCCTGCTAATAGCATTACATCATGGGAACAAATGGTAACAAAATGTTTGAATAAATACTTCCCAGTGCATAAAAGCAATGCTATTTGCAGGAAAATTTCAAAGTTTACCCAAAGAAAAAACGAGCAGTTTTTGGAAGCATGGGAGCAACTCAATGGGCTACTCTTGAAGTGTCCACAACATGGGTATGAGAAATGAAACCAATGCCAATACTTTTTGGAGGGATTATTGTCTCATGTTCAAGAATGACTAATGGCAACAAGTAGAGGAGAGTTAATGTTAAAAAATGCATCAGAGATTTGTGATTTCTTTTAGTGACAAGCAGATAATTCCCAACAACGGAGTCAATCACTCAGGAATATCAAAAGAATTAAGGGAGTGAATGAGATTTACATTGGCGAGTCAAGTTCAGAAATTAAAGAAGACAAAGAGATAGTTGAAGGTCTTTCCCGACAAATAACGGTGTTAACGACTGCTAAATCAATAGAGCCACATGACCATGACTCATACCCAGATTAAGCCAATGCTATAAGTGTAATGAGAAAGCCATCAAACTATAACCCTTACTCCAACACATATAATCCTGGATGGAAAGACCATCCTAATTTTCATGGTCTCAAGGGTTCTAATAGAATAGACCAGTAGCTCCAGCTCCACCAATGCAACTAATTCCTCAAGTTCCTCAAGTCTCTCGGCCACCATTTAGACCATACAATTAGAATCTGAACTACTCTTGTTGTACAAATTTTAATGAACTCACAAGTGCACGAATCTATTATAGAATAGATTAATGGTGACGAGTGTCGATCCCACGAGGAGGTGGATTTTAATTGTGCGTAGAGTTAATTTTCTAAGTGTGTAATTGGATTTGTGGTGGAAGTAATTTAGATTATCCTAAAATTTAAATTAAAATAGCGGGAATAAATTGAAGTGAAATCTATTAAAATTAAAGCACTGGGGTATTTGGATCTGCATCAACATGCACAATATGATAAATATTCCTTATTAATGCCAATTAAGTCATGAGGGGGGTTTTCACTCCTCATGGACCATACTCTAATCAATATAGTGCTAAGGGCTTATCGTGCCAAATAATAATAACCTTGTACTAGGGAGCCGGTTAAACCAGTGTGGTATCTAGACAAGATTATTACTATTTGTTGATGAAAATTCAAATAATCCACATTAATTAAAGGGGAAGAGAAAGTAAATTTACTAAATAAAACTCATGGTACATGTTGAGACTTCACCTTCAACCCAAACTTGAAAGAAAATTAGCTACTCATGATTGAATTAAGAGTAAAATAGAAATTTATTAAAAAAAATAGAAAATATAATATGGAGAAGCAATTACAGAAAATAGAACTCAAAAATGAATTCAAAGGTGCCAAATTAGGGGGGAGCCTCCCTTTTACAGATACACTGAGTAAATCATGTCAATCGGATTAAAAACAATTTGGACACTCAGGATTGCGCCACGTGTCAACAGTACGCGGTTTGAATAGTGACTCGGTTTGAATAGTGAGGTGGCTTGAGTAGTGACATAGTTTGGTTGTAAATAATTCTGTGTAAATGCATGTACCGTACGCATGATTTTTGATCCACTAATATGCTGCCACGTCACCGATCAACAGTACATAAGAATTTTAGTACAATAGAATCGTGACACCTCATTAGTCAATGCCACGTCATCAGTTAATGCCACATCATCATTCCGTATATATGAATAGTGTTGTAAACAGTAACATGGACAATATCATACATGTGAATAGTACCGTACATGTGAACCATGCCATTTTTCCTTTTATACTCCTCCTAAGGTTTTCGACTGTCCTGAGTTCAAATGTGATGTCCGTTTTACTGTCTGATCTCTCGTTCATTGGGAAATGACCATGATGTCCCTAAAATACTTAATTATAATACAACACACATAATTAAACTACAATAAATTTAAATACATAAAAGAAGGGATATTAGTGAAACTTGGAGTGTAAAATGACGATTTTCTCTTTTATAAATATATACTTTCTAACACTCAGTAACTTTCAACCCAGACTATTGGAGGATGCGTTCCAGAATTTCAAGAATTTTACTCACTCCACGATTGAGCAACAAAATCGCACCATTGATGAATTACGAAATGAGATGAGAGCAAGTTTTAACTCACAAACCCGATCAGTTTCAAACCTCAAAAAGATGGTGGGACAGCTTGCCTCTTCAGTTCAAACCTTGACAATGACTGTTGAGAAAGGTAAATTCTCAAGTCAACCAGTGTTTAATCTTAAAAGAATGCATGAAGCAAATACCAGTTCACATCAACATCATGGATAGGTCAAAGCCTTCATGACCTTGCGAAAAGAAAAAAAAGTGGACAACAAAGTGGAGATGCCGGTGACAAAAAAACTCAAATTGTACCTGTAATTGCTAAGGACTTATTATCAGAGGAGAAAAAAGAAACCGACCCACAAGATTACGTTCCTAAAGCTCCATTTCCCCAGAGGTTAGCAAAAAATGAAAAATCCACAAGTGAGATTTTTTAAATCTTTCAATAGATAAGTGTTAACATCCCTTTACTTAACGTTATAAAACAAGTGTCATCTTATGCCAAGTTTCTTAAAGACAATTGTACTAAAAAAAGAAACATTCATATTCAAAAGAATGTCTTTTTAACAAAAAAACGTTAGCTCTATACTCCAACACAAAATTTCTCTAAAATGCAAATATTCAGGCTTCCCCAATATCTCATGTAGTATAGGGAACCACAAAATTGAGAATGCTTTGTTGGATTTAGGAGCTAGTGTAAATTTGTTGCCTTACTTAGTATTTGTGAAACTTGAATTGGGAGAATTACACCCAACTCCAGTGGTGTTAGAGCTTGCAGATTGATCCATGAAAATACCTTGTGGTATTGTGGAGGACGTGCTTATCTAGGTAAATAAGTTTTATTTTCCTGTTGATTTCATTATAATATACACTCAACCAATCCAGGATTCCAACCCAAAATGATTTTTTTAATCGTGTTTATTTAATCAGACTAATGATAGCAATCAAATAAAAGTATAAGTTTTATCTCCAGTCTAAAGAAATATCACTCCCACATCAACCATCAACATGAATCAGTTTAGTAGACTATGTCACAGCTACTTTCAAGAATGACACTCTCATAAGGAAATTAAACCCAATAAAAATAGTCACTTCAATGAATGCTAAATTTTAGAGAAAATAATAAAGAAGTAATATCGCACGCTCTCACTAAGATGAAAGAAATATGCCCACAACTTAAAAATAACACGATTTGAAGTCAAACAAAATGGTAGTCAACCCAATGCATTCATTTTTTATTTTTTATTTTATTTTTTTATGTATCACTACATTTTTTTAGCCCATATAACTAGCTTATACTTCAGACTATAGATCCTAAAAATCAAGAAGGACTTTTTTTAGGACATAACGTAGGCTAAGAACATGGCTGACAAAAGAGAGGAAATAAGGAAAACAAAATATATGTTTGAGAAAAAGTAGAGATCTTTTGTAAATTAAAAGGTGCATTTCACTTATTTATTATTATTGTTATTTTTTTTCTCTATTTTTTAAACAAGTATTTTTTTGTATGACACAATTTTACTGAACAAAATAATTATTTACACTTTTCTTAAACATGAATAGGTGATGAAACTTGTATGACATCGGGTAATATTCAAAATCGAAGTGGGTCAAGATGATAAGTTGACAAAGAAAAGTTTTTTTAATAAATAAAAGGCTCAAAAGGGCTAACTATAGATATTTCACAAAAGGGATGACTAGAAAGGCTCAAACGGGTCAAAGATGGTCTTTCCATTGTCTTTAAGGGCTCTAAATAATCTTCCATATCTACTAGTTAGATGGATCTTCAGATGTAGCAATGTATTTTTTTTTTTTTGAGGATTGACTCAAAGGCAATCTAGAGATCATATATAAAATAATTAACTGCTAAGTTGTATGAAGAATGGGCAAAAAAGATTACTCTCCAAGAAAAATGGCAGGCTCAAAAACTCACTTGGTATTTATTATGACATGTGCATTCCTTCAAGCAACTCATAATTGTCTCCAACATCAACATGTAGAGTAGCAAATATGGTGTAACATCACTTAAGACAAAAAATAATACAAACACTGAAATTTAAAAGTCATCATGTCATCCAAAAAAAATCGCACAATTTTTTTTTTTTTAGGTTCAAATGACATTCTACCCCCCAACCTATTCCAAACATGAAAAGAAAATATGCATGCAGAAAGGTGAAAATGATGTAGAAAAATTAATTAGAAAAATTACACTTAAAATGATAGAAAAAGAAAATGTTTGAATTTTTTTTTTTTACTAAGAAGATGCGTTTCTAGAATACCTACACTCTATATTCAGCCATCTTCGACTCAAAAATTTGAAAGTATATATTTATAAAGGAGAAATTAGAAAGAAGAAGTTAGAAAAAATAATTTATTGTCAAATCTTAATAAAGAAAAAGAAAATATCTGGATTTTTTTTTTACTTACAAACCAAGAAGATGTGTTTCTAGAGTCACTACACTTCATATTAAGCTATCTTCAACACAAAAAATTAGCCACGGTTAGTCTCTATAACAAACAATAGTAAAAACTTAACCAAGATTCCACAATTGTCAACTATTCCCTCCCTTCAACCAGAACGAAACATTGTCCTCAATGTTTTAAAGGAAAGAAGTAGAGTTTAGAAAACATCACATGGGTGGTGCAACACAGAAGAAAATATTTACAAGCAGAGAGCTAAATATAATTTGCACTTCTTACTACGACTACTGTTACTATCATTATTTGGGCACTCCAACACCAAGGTCCTGGGGTTTGGCTCTGGTTTATAAACCTGTAACGGATCTAGTAGCTCATTAGCAGTATAAGCACAAATAAAAAAAAAAATTTCGCTGTAAAAGAAATGAAATAGTTTTTTATTGCATGGTTAAGAAATGCGATAAAGCTATCATAAAAGTTATTGACATTTAACAAACTGATGAGTTTCTGGTGCATGTTCATATGGGCCCAAGATGCTAATATGATAAGTGCCTCTAGAGTTGCAAGATCTCCTAATAGGGAAATAAAAGAATCAGCAAGCATTCAATTATTCTCTCTTGCATACCTGAGACGACTAACTCTTCTCCAGTCAGTGAATCAGACAAACTTCCCAAAGCTTTTAGGGCTCTTCGGATGATGCCTAACACTTGGCTTCCTCTAATAAAAGTAGCTTCTAAGACCAATTTTGATAACCCTCGGTTACCTCCTCTATACACCAAGTGTAATTTCTCTCTGCTATGCTTCGACCAAGATCTATGGCTGCCTCAACGAGCTCTTTATGTTTACCATAGTTAAATCCAGAAAGCACACAAATGTTCTTGAATTGTTTATTGGGAGTAGCTGCCATTGGGATACTTCTAAAAAAAATTTGTGAGTGCTTAACAAAAAAAATCATATTTAAGAATCTTGGTAATAGTGGGTCATAGCTGTGTATGAGGTAGCATGTCTGTGTCAATTAAAGCGTAAAGCACATGGCTCGAGAGTCAAAAAGAAAACAGTAAAAAGGAAAAAAAACAATGATAAAATAAAATTATTAAAGATAATAATGCAAATGATAAAACAACAATGAAGTAAAAGGATATTTACAGGTAATTGTGACTGTGGCTCACATCTTCCTCTGGTTTTACGTCCAGAAACGGCTTGAACGCCCTCTATGGGTAGAGAATGGACTTCCCATCCAGTTTTCTTATAAACTGGCAAACAGGGTCGTTTATAGTCAAATTCCTGAGACTGTATCGCGCACGCTCTTTCTGGAATAATGGTCATAGCTAGAGAATCGCTCCTTGTACATATCCATTGGGATGCGTTTCAAGAGACAAAAGGATATCATCCAATGACTCTTTTTTCAAGCTATCCCTAATAAATTGAATCTTATCTTCCTTGTTATCAGACATCATTCCTAAAGAACATGATTTTTTATCGCATCTCATTCTGGCACACTTATGACAAGCAATATAAAGTTTTCGAGCTCTTCGTTTTCTTGCATAATTTTCTTTACCACAACCAAACATTTATGCAATAAATTTAGGAGGCAACTCACCTGCCAATCGTACTTTGGCCTCTATTAACTAGCAAATGTCAGCAGGTTTGTTATTCCTCATAAGCAATCTCATGCATTCGAACCGAGCTTTATAAATTGTAAAGAGGGCATTCTGAGGAAGTGAAGGGAATTGATTGTGAAGCTTTGCAAGAATCTCATTTTTGTCCATACTTTCGCCTCAGAATATCAGTTATTATGGGAAATCGAAGTAACCGACTTGATTATCACGGAGTACTGTTATCAGCCACTTAACGAGGGTAACACACTCAAGCTCCAACTGGACGTTGTAGACACCTCCCTCAATGTCTCTGAGTTGTCTTTCTAAAGCCTCAACATGGCATACTAACTCTGGTGGTTGTAGATCTTAAATATGATGTGTTTTACAAAATTGAATCTGGCTTCTGAGATGAGATTTTACACATTGAAGTCGTCTAAAAAGGTCCAAGAGGATCTGTTTAGCTGAGGTACTCATGATTAACAATAATGAAAGAAAACTTAATGGTTAAATAAACACACTTATAAAAAAATAACTTCAATTAACAAAAGAATAGTAAAAAGAAAGAAAAAAATCAAATTACTGAAAAGAAAGAAAATTCTCAATTCAAATCTGGTGGGTCACTCAAATTTATTTCGGTGTCCTCTCCATGTGGTTGGTACTCTATATATGGCTTTAATATTTGATCATTAACTTTAAAAGTGACATCGTTCTTTGGGTCTTTAATTTTAATTGCCCCATGTGGAAAAATAGTGTGAACAATAAAGGGGCCAGACCATCGAGAGCGTAACTTACCTGGGAATAGGTGCAAGCGAGAATTGAATAAAAGCACTTTCTAACCTGGAGTGAAAGATTTCCTCATAATTTGCTTGTCATGAAAGATTTTCATTTGCTGCTTGTAAATCTTGGCATTTTTATATGCATCATTGCGAATTTCTTCAAGTTCTGCCAGCTGTAATCTTCTTTCTGAACTAGCTTGCTATATGTCAAAATTGAATTTCTTGATGGCCCAGTATGCACGATGCTCGAGTTCCACAAGTAGGTGGCAAGCTTTTCCATACACTAGCCTGTAGGGTGACATCCTAATCGGGGTCTTAAAAGTCATTCTATATGCTCATAATGCATCATCAAGTCTTAATGACCAATCTTTTCTGTCTGGCCTCACTGTCTTTTCTAATAAGTGTATTATTTCTCGATTGAAGATCTCAACTTGGCCACTGGTTTGCGGATGATATGGGGTCGCCACTTTGTGACTGATGGAATACTTGTCAAAAGAGTTTGAATGATTTGTTGCAAAAGTGGGTACCACCATCACTAATTATTACTCAAGGGAATCGAAAGTGTGAAACAATGCTGCTTTTCAAAAACCCTATCACAACCTTGTGATCATTGGTTCTACACGGAATAGCTTCTACCCAGTTCGATACGTAATCAACATCAACCAATATGTATTGATAGCCAAAAAAAAGGGGAAACGGTCCCATGAAGTCGATACCCCACACATAAAAAATCTGAACTACTAAAATTGGATTCAGTGGCATCATATTCCTTCGTGTAATGCTCCCCATTCATTGACACCTATCACATGAAGAGCAAAAAGTGTAAGCATATCAGAATATAGTTGGCCAATAGAAACCACATTGTAAAACTTTAGTAGCTGTTTTCTTAGCGTTCAAATGGCTTCTACAAGTTTTTTCATAGCAGAATGAAAGGATATTTTGAAATTCATTTTTTCGGACACATCGTCTAATAATTTGATTTGCACAATACTTGAATAAATAATGGTCATCTCAAAAGAAATTCTTTATTTTTGCAAAAAAATTTGTCTTGTCTTGCTTGGTCCAATGTTCTGGAAGTTGATCTATAATAAGATAATTAACGTTATCAGCATACCATGGTAATACTTCCACATTCATAAATTGTTCATTTAGAAATGACTCATTCAATGTTAATGGTTCTGTAATTGTGTCAAAATTGAGAAGAGAGGGATGGTCAGCCACAATATTTGATGTGCCTTTCTTATCTTTGAATTCCAAGTCAAATTCCTGCAAAAGTAACACCCAACGAATTAGTCTAGCTTTTGCATATTTCTTTGTGAGAAGATATTTAAGAACAGCACAATCTATGAATACAATTATTTTACAACCAATGAGATAAGATTGAAATTTTTCTAATGCAAACACTACTGCTAGCATTTCTTTTTCAATGGTTGAATAATTCAACCGTGCATCATTTAATGTCATACTAGCATAGTTAATAACATGGGGAATTCGATCAACTCTTTGTCCTAATACTGCTCCTACTGCATAATCAGATGCATCATATATAAGCTCGAATGGTAAGCTCCAGTTTGGGGGATGAATGATGGGTGATGATGTCAACAACTGCTTCGATTTTTCAAATGCCGCAAGACATGAATCATCAAAGATAAAAGATACATCCTTAGTAAGTAGATTGCATAAGGGTCTAGAAACTTTGCTAAAATCTTTAATGAAACGTCTATAAAAACCAACATGCCCAAGGAAAGATCTTACTTCTCTGACTGTTTTAGGTGGAGGAAGATTGGAAATAAGATCCATCTTGGTTTTATCAACCTCAATACCTTTGCTCGAAATCAAGTGACCGAGAACAATACCTTATTTTACTATAAAATGACACTTCTCCCAATTTATGACCAAGTTTTTCTCTATACATCTCTGCATAACTACTGTTAGATGATGTAAACATTGATCAAATAAGTCACCGAAAGTAGAAAAGTCATCCATAAAGACTTCAAGGAATCGTTCAACCATATCAGAAAAAATGCTTAACATGCATCGTTAAAATGTAGCAGGTGCATTACATAAATCAAATGGCATCCTCTGATATGCAAAAGTGCCAAAAGGGCAAGTGAAAGTGGTATTCTCTTGATCTTTTGGTGCTATGAAAATCTAATTATATCCTGAGTAGCCATCTAGAAAGCAATAAAATTCATGGCCTGCTAATCTATCAAGCATTTGATCAAAAAATAATAAAGGAAAATGGTCTTTACGTGTGACAGAATTCAACTTTCTATAATCAATACATACATGTCACTTTGTAGTCACTTTAGTGGGTATCAATTCATTATCAGCATTAGTAACTACTGTGACTCTTGACTTTTTAGGGACAAATTACACAAGACTGACCCATGAACTATCAGAAATTGGGTAAAGATACCTGCATCGAATAGTTTAAGAACTTTAGTTCTAACAACTTATTTCATGTTAGGGTTTAACCGACGTTGTATTTTCCTAGTAGGTTTAGCATTTTCATCAAGGTGAATGTAATGCATGCAGTCTACTGGGTTTATACCTTTTATGTCGGTTAAGGTCTATCCTAATGCTCCTTTGTACTCTTTTAAAACATCCAACACCTTACCTTTTTGTTCGTCATTTATGAATGATGAGATGATTACTGGCAAATTGTTTTCTTCTCCCAAAAACGCATATTCCGAAGTGTTGGGTAATGGTTTGAACTCGAGTTTCGGTAGTGATTCTGATGATGGGTTGAGTTTCTTCTATGATGGTGCTAGTTGCTCAACTATTAACTTCTATTTATTAGTGTCCATGGATGGTGCTGAGTCAAGTAGAGCGTTGACCTCATCTACTGATCTGTTAATATCAAAATTAAAATAAAAGTGAGTTGAATATGTTTGTAAAGGATCATCACTAAGGTTTGAAAGAAAATTATTATCAACTAATGCTTCTATTAAATCCACATCAACAATTTCATCATATGCATTGTGAGGTTGTTTGGAAATATTGAAGATGCTCAGCTCCATAGTCATGTTGCCAAAGGACAACTGCATATTTCTACTCCTGCATTAAATGTGAGCATCGACAGTTGCTAAGAAAGGTCGACCTAGGATAATGGGGATATGCTTCCTTGAATCCTAGATTAGTTGAGTGTTAAGTACAATGAAATCAACAGAAAAATAAACTTGTCTACGTAAATAAGCACGTCCTCCACAATACCACAAGGTATTTTCGTGGACCGATCTGCAAGCTGTAACACCACTGGATTTGGGTGTAATTCTCCCAGTCCAAGTTTCACAAATACTCAGTAGGGTTTACACTAGCTCCTAAATTCAACAAAGCATTCTTAATTGTGTGGTTCCCTATGCTACATGAGATAGTGGGAGAGCCTGAGTCTTTATATTTTAGGGGAATTTTGTGTTGGAGTATAGAGCTAACATTTTTTGTTAAAAAGACATTCTTTTGAATGTGAATGTTTATCTTTTTAGTACAAAGGTCTTTCAAAAACTTGGTATAAGATAACACTTGTTTTATAGTGTCAAGTAAAGGGATGTTAACACTTACCTATTTGAAGATTTCAAAAATCTCACATGTGGATTTTCTATTATTTCCTTTAGCTAACCTCTGAGGAAATGGAACTTTAGGAACGTATTCTCTTGGGTTGGTTTCTTCTTTCTCCTCTGATGATGAGTCCTCAACATTATTGTTGACTTCTTTCCCTTTTCGCAAGGTCATGATGGCTTCGACCTCTCCATGCTGCTGTGGTGTGAACTAGTACTTGCTTCATGCACTCCTTTAGGATTATGCACTAGTTGATTTGAAAATTTGTCTTTCTCAACAGTCATTGCTAAAGTTTGAAATGAAAAAGTAAGTTGTCCCACTATCTTCTCGAAGTTTGAAACTGATTGGGCTTATAAGTTGAAGCCTACTCTCATCTCATTTCGTAGTTCATCAATGGTGCGATTTTGTTGCTCGATCATGGAGTGAGTAAGATTCTTAAAGTTTTGGAATGCATCCTCCCATGGTCTGGGTTTAGAATAATTCGAGTTTTGATTGTATGGTCTAAATGGTGGCTGAGAGACTTGAGCAACTTAAGGAATTGGTTGCATTGGTGAAGCTGGAGCTGCTGGTCCATTCTGTTGGAATCCTTGAGACCATGAAAAATTAAGATGGTCTCTCCATTTAGAATTAGGGGTGGGCATGGGTTAGTTTAGATTGGGTTTTAAGTCAACCCAAATCAAACCATAAAAGTTTGGATTTGGTTTGAATTTTATTATCAAAATATTTTTTATTTTGATAAATTTAATTATATAAAATTTATAATAATTATTAATTGTTATTAATTATTAAATTGATACTAAAATTTAAAACAATAGTGGATAAAAATTATAAATCATAAATATTACAAAAACTTAATCCTTAAATTAAAGAATACTAGAAAATTAAAATAAATTTTAATCCCAAAAATCATTAATTCTCCATAAATAAGAACGTAAACTCTAATAATAAATTTCCACAAACATGACATCAACAGGTAAATTCAAAGAAAGAAAAAAAAAACAACTTATGTGAGTGCCATTTAGTTAAAATAATAAAATTTCTTTAACTAAAAAATTGTAACCTTTGACTTATAATTATTGAGATGATAATTTTCTATCAAATGGTGTTTTTTTTTTTAAATAGGTTGATTGCTCATGAATTTCAAGATGGAGGATCAATGTCAATAAATCCCATCAAAATAAAAAACGGAGTATTATTTATGCTACAGTATCAATATAGCACGCAAAATGTTAATTTTATTTATAATAAGGCTTTATAATTTTTGTCACAATAATATTTTATCAGTAGAAATATCATTTTTCATAATTATTAATTATTTCCTTCCAATGGACTGGGTAACTATGCCCTCAAAAAGCATCTCAACATTATTACTATAATTTTCCTTGATTTAAGTACGAAAACAACAATATAGATTTGATATTTTTCTTATTACTGTTAGAAACATAAAAGCGGTAATTACGTAAGTATAATATGAGTTCATAAATTAAAAAAATATATATTTCATTTCATCAAACACTAATTTCATCTCATTTAACTATTTACAATAACATTTATTTAATTCATATTTGTTTTACATGTTGCTTTCCTTTTCTAACTGTTAACAATTGATCACGCTGTGAACAATTTAATAATGACTTTTCACTTATTTGTTTTTATTTTCATTTATTTCATTTGACAAGTTTGAGTGATGGAGTTTTGTTCACGATCCATGGATAAACCATACCCAACCCATAATGAAATTGTTTTTTTATGTAAAACCCACATTTAACCCATTTTCATAATTTACCCAACCCAAACCATTTAATTTGGTTTGGGTTTGAGTAAACCCATGGGTTGTGGGTTTATGCCCAACCCTATCTAGGATTATATGTGTTGGAGTATGGGTTGTAATTTGATGGTTTTCTCATTACACCTATGACATTGGCTTGATCTGGGTATGAGTCATGGTCATGTGGTTCTGTTTATTTAACAGTCGTTAACGATGCTATTTGTCGGGAAAGCCCTTCAACCATCTCTTTCACTTCTTTAATTCCTGAACTTGACTCGCCAATGTGAATCTCATTCACTCCTTTAATTCTTTTAGTATTCCTGAGTGATCGACTCCGTTGTTGAGAATTATCTGCTTGTCGCTGGAAGAAATCCCAAATCTCTTATGCATATTTTGACATTAGCTCTTTTCCACTTATTGCCATTAGTCATTCTCGCACATGTGGCAATAATCTTTCTAAAAAGTATTGGCATTGGTGTCATTTCTCGTACCCATGATGTGGACACTTCAAGAATAGCCCATTGAATCGCTCCCATGCTTCGAAAAACTGCTCGTCTTCTCTCCGGGTAAACTCTGATATTTCCCTATGAATAGCATTGGTTTTATGCACTGAGAAATATTTATTTAAAAATTTTTTACCATTTGTTTCCATTATATAATGCTATTAGTAGGCAATGTATTAAGCCATAAATGAGCTCTATCCTTTAAAGAAAATGGAAATAATCTAAGTTTAACATCATCATCTGAAAATTTCTCATATTTAAAAGTTTGACAAACAGCATGAAAATCATTCAGATGATTATATGGGTCCGCATTTTCTAGGCCAAAAAATGTTGGGAGACAATTTAGCACACTAGGTTTTAGTTCAAAACTCATATCAACTACATTTGGGTATCTTATGCATGATGTACTCAAGTTAGCTAAGGGACTAAAGTAGTCCTTAAATGCCCTCTCCTGTGGTGGTGCTTGTTGTTGTTGTTGCAAATTCATTTCAATTTTATTTTTAATTACAACGTGTTTGTGTGTGCGAAGTGTTCTTTCAAGTTCAAAGTCTATGGGCTCAAGATTAGGTAATAATTACCTTCAACCATGCATGCAAAGAACACAAAAAAAAAATAGGAGCAAAAGAAATAAAAATAAAGAAGATGGAGAAATTACAATACTAACCTTATCACGCTGTTACAACCTTACTATGAAAAAACATTAAAAAAATACGTGAAATAAATTAACTAAAATTAAAATAAATTAATAAGATAAAAAAATTACAAAGAAAAATAAATTACAGAATTTTAAAGAAGAGAAAAAGAAAAGAAATTCTTACCTCAAATTACAGATTCACTTTTTTTCTTTTTTTTAAATAAGAAAAAAATTACAAGAAAATAATTAAAAGAAATTATTTACAAAAATTAATTTTACGAATTAAAATAACTTACCTCCTCGGCAACGACGCCAAAAATGTGTTGTGCAAATTTTATTAAACTCGTAAGTGCACGAATCTATTGTAGAATAGATTAATACTGACGAGTGTCGATCCCGCGAGGAAGTTGATTTTAATTGTGTATAGAGTTAATTTTCTAAGTGGGTGATTGGATTTGTAGTGGAAGTGATTTATATTATCTTAAAATTTAAATTAAAATAGCGGGAATAAATTGAAGTGAAATCTATTAAAATTGAAGCACTTTGGTATCTAGATCTGCATCAACATGAACACTTGGGTATCTAGATCTGCATCAACATGCACCATGGGCTAAATATTCCTTATTAATGTCAATTAAATCATGAGGGGGGTTTCCACTCCTCATGAGCCACACTCTAATCAATATGGTGCTAAAGGCTTATTATGCCAAATAATAATAACCTTGTAACTAGTTAAACCAAATCGGTATCTAGACAAGATTATTACTATTTGTCGATGAAAAATAAAAAATCCACATTAATTAGAAGGGAAGAGAAAGTAAATTTACCAAATAAAGCCCATAGCACAGTTGTGAATAATTTCGTGTATATGCATGTACCGTACGCATGATTTTTGGTCCACTAGCACGCTGCCACATCACTGATCAACAGTACATAAGAATTTTAGTATAATAGAATCGTGACACCTCATCAGTCAATGTCACATCATCGGTCAATGTCATGTCATCATTCAATATATGTGAACAGTGTTGTGAACAGTAACATGAACAGTACTGTACGTGTGAATAGTACCGTACATGTGAACAATGTCATTTTTTTCTTTTATACTCCTCCTAAGGTTTTCGACTGTCCTGAGTTCAAAGGTGATGTCCGTTTTACTGTCTGATCTCTCGTTCATTGGGAAATGACCATGATGCCCCTAAAATACATAAAATACTTAATTATAATACAACACACATAATTAAATCACAATAGATTTAAATACATAAAAGAATGGATGTTAGTGAAACTTGGAGTGGAAAATGATGATTTTCTCCTTTATAAATATACACTTTCTAACACTCAACAACTCTCAACCCAGACCATAAGAGGATGCATTCCAAAATTTCAAGAATTTTACTCACTCCACGATCGAGCAACAAAATCACACTATTGATGAACTACGAAATGAGATGAGAGCAGACTTCAACTCACAAACCCGATCAGTTTCAAACCTCAAAAAGATGGTGGGACAGCTTGCCTCTTCAGTTCAAACCTTGGCAATGACTGTTGAGAAAGACAAATTCCCAAGTCAACCAGTATTTAATCCTAAAGGAATGCATGAAGCAAATACCAGTTCACATCAGCATTATGGAGAGGTCAAAGCCTTCATGACCTTGCAAAAAGGAAAAGAAGTGGACAACAAAGTGGAGATGCTGGTGACAAAAACAACTCAAATTGTATCTATAAATGCTGAGAACTCATTATCAGAGGAGAAAAAAGAAACCAACTCACGAGATTACGTTCCTAAAGCTCTATTTCCCTAGAGGTTAGCAAAGAAGGGAAAATCCACAAGTGAGATTTTTTAAATCTTTTAATAGATAAGTGTTAATATCCATTTACTTGACACTATAAAACAAGTGTCATCTTACACCAAGTTTGTTAAAGACTTTTGTACTAAAAAAAGAAACATTCACGTTAAAAAGAATGTCTTTTTAACAGAAAATTTTAGCTCTATACTCCAACACAAAATTCCTCTAAAATACAAAGATCCAAGCTCCCCCACTATCTCATGTAGTATAGGGAACCACACAATTGAGAATACTTTGTTGGACGTGGAGCTAGTGTAAATTTATTACCTTACTTAGTATTTATGAAACTTGGATTAGGAGAATTACACCCAACTTCAGTGGTGTTAGAGCTTGCAGATCCATGAAAATACCTCGTGGTATTGTGGAGGACGTGCTTATCTGGGTAAATAAATTTTATTTTCTTGTTGATTTCATTGTAATTGACACTCAACCAGTCGGGATTCAAGGTAAGTTGCCATTATCCTAGGTCAACGTTTCTTGGCAACTGTTGATGCTCACATTCAATGTAGGACTGGAAATATATAGCTGTCCTTTGTCAGTATGACTATGGAGCTAAGTATCTTCAATATTGCCAAACAACCTTACAATGCAGATGATGGAATTATTGATATGGATTTAATAGAAGAATTAGTTGATATTATTTTTATTGCAAACCTTAGTGATTACCCTTTACAAACAAAAAGGTAAGTTATTGGAAGTTTTAAATGAGCACAAAGGAGCATTAGGATGGATCATAGCCGACATAAAAGGTATAAACCCAGTAGACTACATGCATTACTGATAACTCTATGAAATGAGAGTTATTATGGCAATTCTAGACTTAAATCAAGATCACGTAGAGAGTGAATGATGTGTTTTTGCTGTATTTTTGTTACATTTTGCATAAACATTCATTTTAGTTTAGTCTTAATAAGTTTTGCTTGATTTAAAGTAATTTGTGCTCAAATTATGTGCATAATTGTAGGTTTCCAGAAGCTTATAATTCATGTAAGGAATGCTGATTCAATAGGCTGGCAAAAAGGAGGAAGAATATGGCCATAAAAGAATTAAAACAAAATCTAGAGCAGTGCAGTGTTATAGCTGTTACTGGAGCGACCATTGCCGTAGCAATCCTGGAACAACTATAAAGAAAACTTAGCACGGGATAGCTACAGAGTTGCGATCTGTAGTTTCCTAATTTAACTCATACGTGCCCTAGGCTTCTGTTTACCCTAGTTTTCAGTTATAAAAAAAGCGCGTATCACGTGAAAAGGTGGTGGGGAATTAACATTGAATAAATCGAGAGGAAAAGAAGGGGAGAATCAGAATTCAAGGGAAACAAGTTTGCACCAGTGAAGAATTCAGCATAATTACCTGGATTCAATTTGTCATCGTTCTTTACTTGTTCTCTTCCTTACTCTTTGATTAAACCGATGTATTTCGTGATCAATATTTTACTGTTTGTTTTTCTTTTTCAAAGTATAAACTAAATTTTATTGTAGTTAAGTGACAAACAATCTAAATAGGTTTTTTATTGTTCTTATGAGTTGCTGCAAGATTGCTATAGCATTTTACTCTAATAGCTATTATTATAATTATTATTTCGGTTGACCACCCATTTAATGGTTCAAGTTAAGATAGAGCCACACAAGGGCCTGTATTAGTGGAAATTATTAGAGTAATACTTGATCTTAATTTAAGTTTCCTGTACTAAAATTACTTGAGTCCCAAAAGGGTTATATTTGAGTTAAGATTTGTAAAGAACTAAAGATAGGAATTCACCTTGTAGGGTAGAGAGAGTGTATGCTCATAATGCCATATTATAGGTGGGTTAACAACTGGTCATTGTTAGGGTGCTTAAGGGTATGAGAAATCTGATAAGCGACAATTGAGGATGCAAAATAATTCAGCTCAGTGCTGTAGGAATTGGTGTAGCAACTGGTGTTAATTTAGACAAAATAGTCAGTCCATGGAGAGAGTTTGATCACTTAGCTACCTCATTCCCATTGAAATCTTTTTACACAATTCATTTAATTTTTTTATTACTGCATTGATTTTTTTTATTTTTCTTTTATTGTCTATTTTAGTAGTAATTCACTTTTAATTAGAATCTTTTCGAGACAAAGGAAGTTTCCATTATCGTGATTGCTATAGCCTTTCTAGTAACATCAATCCTTGTGGAGACGATCTCGAATATTCATCACTTTATTACTTGTTGTGTACACTTGCACATTAGCATCAATAGCAATTGAGTAAAAATAACCAACAATTACATTCACCGTGATGAAAATGCTAAACTTATCAGGGAAATGCAACGTTAGTTGAACCCTAACATGAAAGAAGTTGTTAGAACTGAAGTCCTCAAACTATTAGACGTAGGTAAGATTTACCCCATTTCTGATAGTTCATGTCTTAGTCCTGTGCAAGTTGTTCCTAAAAAGTCAAGAGTCACAGTAGTTACCAATGCTAATAATGAATTGATATACACTAGAGTGACTACAGGGTGGCACGTATACATTGATTATAGAAAGTTGAATTCTGTCGTACGTAAAGACCATTTACCTTTACCATTTATCGATCAAATGCTTGATAGATTAGCATGTCATGAATTTTATTGCTTTCTAGATGGCTACTCATGATATAATCAGATTCTCATAGCACTAAAAGATCAAGAGAAGATTACTTTCAGTTGCCCTTTTGGCATTTTTGCATATAGGTGGATTCCATTTGGATTATGTAATACACCTGCTCCATTTCAACGATGCATGTTAAGCATTTTTTATGATATGGTTGAACGATTCCTTGAAGTCTTTATGGATGACTTTTCTGTGTTTGGTGATTCATTTGATTAATGTTTACATCATCTAACACTAGTTATGCAGAGATGTATAGAGAAGAATTTGGTCTAAAACTAGGAGAAGTGTTATTTTATGGTAAAACAAGGTATTGTTCTCAGTCACGTCATTTCGAGCAAAGGTATTGAGGTTGATAAAGCCAAGGTGTATCCCATTTCCAATCTTCCTCCATCTTAAATAGTCAGAGAAATAAGATCTTTCCTTGGGCATGCTGGTTTTTATAGACACTTCATTAAAGATTTTAGCAAAGTTTCTAGACCTTTATGCAATCTACTTGCTAAGGATGTACCTTTTGTCTTTGATGATTCATGTCTTGTGGCATTTGAAAAACTAAAGCAGTTGTTGACATCATCACCCATCATTCAACCCTCAAACTGGAACTTACCATTTGATCTCATGTGTTATGCATCTAATTATACAGTAAGAGTAGTATTAAGACAAAGAGTTAATCGAATTCTCCATGTCATTTACTATGCTAGTATGACATTAAACTATGCACAGTTGAACTATTTTACCACTAAAAAAGAAATGCTAGCAGTAGTGTTTGCATTAGAGAAATTTTGATCTTATCTTATTGGTTTTAAAATAATTATGTTCACAGATCATGTTGCTCTTAAATATCTTCTTACAAAGGAAAATACAAAAGCTAGACTAATTTGTTGGGTGTTATTTTTGTAGGAATTCGACCGTGAATTTAAAGATAAGAAAGGCACAGAAAATGTTGTGGCAGACCATCTCTCGTCTTAATTTTGACACAATTACAGAACCATTATCATTGAATGAATCATTTTCAGATGAACAATTGATGAGTGTGGAAGTATTACCATGGCATGCTGATATAATTAACTATCTTGTTACAAGTGAAGTTCTAGAGCATTGGACTAAGCAAAACAAAGCCAAATTTTTTTTTTGGAAATAAATAATTTCTTTTCGGATGACCCTTATATGTTCAAGTATTGTGCAAATCAAACTATCAGACAATGTGTCCCATAAAGTGAATTTCAAAATATCCTTTCATTCTGCCATGAATAAGCTTCTAAAGGCCATTTTAGCGCTAAGAAAACAGTTACTAAAGTTTTGCAATGTGCTTTCTATTGGCCAACTATATTTCAAGATGCTTACATTTTTTTCTCTTCATGTGATAAGTGTCAACGAATGGAGAGTGTTTACATGAAGGAATATGATGCCACTAAACCCAATTTTAGTGGCTGAGATTTTTTATGCATGGGGTATCGACTTTATGGGACCTTTTCTCCATTCTTTTGGCCATCATTGGTTACTGTTAACTATATATCAAAATGGGTAAAAGTGATTCCATATAGAACCAATGATCACAAGGTGGTGATAGGATTTTTGAAAAGCGACATTGTTTCACGCTTTAGATTCCCTCAAGCAATAATCAGTAAGGTGGTGCCCACTTTTGTAAAAAAATCATTCAAAACTCTTTTGAAAAAGTATTTTATCACTCACAAAGTTACGACCCCATATGATTCGCAAACCAGTGGCCAAGTTGAGATCTCAAATTGAGAAATAAAGCACATATTAGAAAAGACGGTGAGACAGGCAGAAAAGATTGGTCATTGAGACTCAATAATGCATTATGGGCATATAGAATAACTTTCAAGACTCCGATTGGAATGTCACCCTATAAGCTAGTGTATGGAAAATCTTGCCACTTACTTGTGGAACTCGAGCATCATGCGTACTGGGCCATCAAGAAATTCAACTTTGACATGCAGCATCCAGTTGGCAGAACTTGAAGAAATTCGCAATGATGCATACGAAAATGCCAAGATTTACAAGCAGCGAATGAAAGTATTTCATGACAAGCAAATTATGAGAAAATCTTTCACCCCAAGTCAGAAAGTGCTTTTATTCAATTCTCGCTTGCACCTATTCTTAAGTAAATTACGCTCTCGATAGTCTGACCCTTTTATTGTTCACACTATTTTTCCACATGGAGCAATTGAAATTAAGGATCCAAAGAACACGATTTTGGTAAAGTTTCATAATCGATTTCCTTTATTTCCTCAAAATGCCCTCCTTACAACCTATAAAGCTTGGTCTGAACGCATACGATTGCTTATGAGGAATAACATCCCTACTGACATACGTTACTTAATCGAGGCCAAAGTACAATTGGCAGGTAAGTTGCCCCCCAAATTTATTACATACATGCCTAGTTATGGTAAAGGAAATTACTCAAGAAAACAAAGAGCTCGACCTGTTGCTTGTCATAAGTGTGCCAGAATGAGATGCGATAAAAATCCATGTTCTTTAGGAATGTGTCTAATAACAGGAAAGATAAGATTCAATTCATTAAGGACGGCTTGAATAAAGAGTCATTGGATGATATCCTTTTGTCTCTTGAAACACATCCGAGTGGATATGTACAAAGAGCAATTCTCCAGTTATGATCATTATTCCATAAAGAGCGCGCATGAAATAGTCTCGAGAATCTGACTATAAACAACCTTATTTGCCAGTTTAAAAGAAAACTAGATGGGAAGCCTATCCTCAACCCATAGAAGGTGTTCAAGCCGTTTCTGGATGTAAAACCAGAGAAAGATGTGAGCCACAGTCATAACTACCTGTAAATGTCCTTTTATTTCATTGTTGTTTTATCATTTGCATTCTTGTCTTTAATAATTTTTATTTTATCATTGTTTGCTTTTTCTTTTTATTATTTCTTTTTTGACTCTCGAGCCATGTGCTTTACGCGTTAATTGACATAGACATGCTACCTCATACACAATTGTGAACCATTGTTACCAAGATCCTTAAATATGATTTTTTTTAAGCACTCACAAATTATTTTTGAGAAGTATCTGAATAACAGCTACTCCCAATAAACAATTCAAGAACATTTGTTTGCTCTCTGTGTTTAACTATGACAAATATAAAGAGTTCGATGAGGCAGCTATAGATCTTGGTCAAAATATAGCAGAAAGAAAATTACACTTGGTATATGGAGGAGGTGACCGAGGGTTAGCAAAACTGGTCTCAGAAGCTGCTTATATTAGAGGGAGCCAAGTGTTAAGCATCATCCCAAGAACCCTAAAACCTTTGGGCTGTTTGTCTGACTCACCAACTGGAGAAGAGTTAGTCGTCTCAGATATGCAAGAGAGAATAACTGAAATGCTAAATCATGTTGATGCTTTTATTTTCCTATCAGGAGATCTTGCAACTCTAGATGCACTAATCATATTAGCATCTTGGACCCATTTGAACATTCATAAAAAACCCATCGGTTTGTTAAATGTCAATAACTTTTATGATAATTTTATTACATTTCTTAACCATGCAATAAAAAACCATTTTATTCCTTCCACGGTGAAAAAAAATTCTTATTTGTGCTCGTACTACTAATAAACTACTTGACCTGTTACAAGCTTATAGACCAGAGGCAGATCCTAGGACCTTTGTGATGGAGTGGCCAACTAATAATGGTAACAGTAGCCGCAATAAGAAGTGCAAATTAGATTTAACTCTCTACTTATAAATATTTTCTTGTGTTGCAACACCCAGGTGATGCCTTCGAAACTCTACTTCTTTCCTTTAAAATATTGTGGACAATGTTTCGTTTTGGTTGGGGGGAGGGAATAGTTAACAATTGTGGAATATCTCAATCTTGCCAAAAGTTTTTATTGATTTTTGTTGTAGAGACCAACCGCAGCTAAATTGTTTAGTCGAAAATGGCTGAATATGGTTTGTAGTGACTCTAGAAACGCATCTTCTTAGTTTGGATGTTAAAAAAAATTTACTTTCCAAATATTTTCTTTTTCTTCGTTATCTTATTTTTAAGCTTTGACAGTCATTTTAAGTGTGATCTTTCTAACTTCTTCTTTTACCAATTAGTTTTTTTACATTATTTTCACCTTTCTGCATGCATATTTTTCATATTTAAAATAGGTTTGGGGGTAAAATATCATTTAAAATTTATTAAAAAAAAATTATTTTTTGTGATCTTTTAAAATTGGATGACATGATGACTTTCAAATTTTAGTATTTGTATTATCTTTGGTCTTGAGTTATGTTACACTATGTTTGCTACTTTACATGCTGATGTCGGAGACAAATATGAGTTGCTTGAAGGAATGCACATGTCATAACAAATTCCAAGTGAGTTTTTGAGCCTGTCATTTTTCTTAGAGAGTAACCCTTTTTGCCCATTCTTCATACAACTTAGCAGTTTATTATTTTATACATGATCTCTAGATTTTCTTTAAGTCAACCCTCTAAAAAAAAGGTGTGTTGCTACATCTAAAAGTTTATCTAACTAGTAGATATGGAAGATTATTTAGAGCCCTAAAAGACGATGGAAATGACATCTTTGATCCGTTTGAGCTTTTCTAGCCATCCCTTTTGTGAAATATCTATAATTAACCTTTCGAACCTTTTATATAAAAAAATATTTTTCTTTGTCAACTTATGATCTTGACCCACTCCGATTTGGAATATTACCCGATATCTTAAAAAAATAGTTCAAAAAAAAGAAAGAAAGAAATAATAATAAATAAGCAAATTGTACCTTGTAATTTGTAAAAGATCTCTACTTTTTCTCAAACATATATTTTGTTTTTCTTATTTTCCCTCCTTTGTTAGTCATGTCTCTGGCCTACGTTACGTCCTAATAAAAGTCTTTTTTTTATTTTAAGGAACTATAGTCTGAAATAGAAGTTAGTTATATAGGCTAAAAAGATGTAGTGGTGCATAAAAAAATGAATACATTGGTTTGACTAGCATTTTATTTGACTTAAGATCGTATTATTTTTAAGATGTGTGCATATTTCTTTCATTTTGGTGAGAGTGTGTGATATTACTTCTTATTATTTTCTCTTAATTTACCATTCATTAGAGTGACTATTTTTATTGGGTTGAATTTCTTTGTGAGAGTGTCACAACTACCGGTGTGATTTTGGGATTTGACATGTCATTCTTAAAAGTGGCTTGATTATTGTAGTTGTGACAAATTCTACTGGACTGATTTATGTGAATGGTTGATGTGGGGGTGATATTTCTTTAGGCTGAAGATAATGCTTATACTTTTATTTGATTGCTATCATTAGTCTGATTGAATAAACACGACTGTTTTAAAAAAAATCACTTTGGGTTTGACTTTTTTTTTTTTTTGCTTAATTTGCTAGGGACTAGCAATAAGCTGGTTGGGAGTGTGTTGAGTACTAAAATGTGTATATTTATAAAGGAGAAAATCATCATTTTACACTCCAAGTCTCACTAACATCCTTACTTTTATGTATTTAAGTCTTTTGTGATTTAATTATGTGTGTTTTATTATAAATAAATATTTCATGTATTTTAGGGGGCATCATGGTCATTTTATAATGAACGAGTGATTAGATAGCAAAACATGCAACAATTTTAAGTTCAAGACAGTCGACAACCTTAAGAGTATAAAAGGATAAACGACACTGCTCACATATACAGTACGATGATATCGCATTGACCAATGACGTGGCACTGACCGATGATATGGCAGCATTCAATTAGACGAATGATGTGGCATTGACTGCTTATGTGGCGTTGACCGATGATGTGTCACGATCCTATTGGACCAAGATGCTTATGTGGCATTGACCAGTGACGTGGCAGTACATATAGTGGACTGAAAAACGTGCGTACAGTACATGCATATACACGGAATGACAACCCTGATGATGTGTTCTATCCAATCAGAACTTGCCACGAGTCGCAATCCTGAGCGTCCAAATTGTTTGAATCTGATGGTCATGATTTACTCATTATATCTATAAATAGGAGGCTTCCCCCTAATTTGACACCCCTGAATTCAATTTTAAGCTTTATTTTCAGTAATTTCTTCTCTATATTGTATTTTCTACATATTTTAATAAATTTTCATTTTACCCCTAATTTAATTATGAGTAACTAATTTTTTTTCAAGCTTGAGTTGAAGGTGAACTCTTAACATGTTCCATGGGCATAATTTGGTAAATTTACTTTCTCTTCCCCTCTAATTTGTGTAGATGTTTTGACTTTTCATCGACAAATAGTAATAATCTTGTCTAGATATTGCACTGGTATAACTGTCTCCCTAGTGCAAGGTTATTACTATTTGGCACAATAAGCACTTAGCACCATATTTATTGGAATGAGGTTCATGAGGAGTGGAAATCCCCTCATGATTTAATTGGCACTAGTAAGGAATATTAAGCCCATGGTGCATGTTGAGTGCAGATGCAGAGACCCAAGCGCTTCATTTTAATAGTTTTCGCTTTAATTTATTCCCGTCATTTTAATTTTAATTTTAGGATAGACTAAATCACTTTCACCACAAATCTAACCACCCACTTAGAAAATTAACTGTACACGCAATTAAAATCCACATCCTCATGGGACAACACTTGTCACCGTTGATCTATTTTACAATAAATTTGTGCACTTGCGAGTTCAATAAAATTTACACAACACTTGCTTCACCTAGTTGGTATTCCAAATAGGGCTTTATTCTTTGTCCATTAACTTTAAATGTGACACTGTTTTTTGAATTATGAATTTCTACAACCCCATATGGATTTATATTTTTTTTTTTACAATATATGGGCATTGCACTTTGACTTTAACTTTCCTGAAAACAAATAAAGACGAGATTATAAAGCAACACTATTTGACCAATCTCAAATGTGTTAACATGTATATGTTCTTTATAATGATTTTGATGATAACAAACTCTAAATGTTTTTTATGAAGTTTTTCTTTAATAAACATTTCATTAAATAGCCGTATAATATTTCTAAATGTGTTCATAAAATTTGAGTAATCATTAACCTTAAACTGGAAAAACATATTTTACAAAATGTTGATTAAAACTGTGATTCTGGAAACAAACGGTGAACCGTTTACATTGAAACGGTTAACCGATAAATTCTAGAGATGAGTATTTCCTTAAGCTTGAACCGGTTAGCAAAAACAGACAATATAAGTATACATGGAAGGTTACTGGAATTAAACGGTTAACCAATAATTTCCAGAGTGTAAACATGTGTTAATCTTGAACCGTTGAACACAAACGGATAAGCCTATTCTATTTTGTAGGCTACTGAAAATAATCGGCGAATCGTTAAATTCAAACTACTAACCGATAATTTTCCAAATGTCATTCCATGCTAATCTTCAATCGTTTAGCAAGAACGGATAGTAGAAATTTATTTTGCAGGTCTCTAGAAATTAACGGCAAACTGATAGTGGCAAACGGTCAATCATTAATTTGAATTTTAGCTCAACGGTTACTTGGATCAGTCAAAACGGTTAACCGTTAATGGTTAATGGCGATCCGATTTCCAGAAAGTCAACAACGTCCATATTTCAACTCCAACTATAAATAAGCTCAATCAAATTCAAACAATAGTTGATCACAACGTTATCATTGAGCTTATAATCAAGAATACAATCTTCATTGAGTCTTAAATGCATTCTTGTTTCATTTATTCTCACATTTGGGCATTGATTTGTAACCATATATTTTGTGTGAGAGAAAAATAATTTTGTAATCTTTGTTTGAGTGATTGTAAGTGTTGGGATACACTTGAGTTAAGAGATTGGGGATAATCTCTTGGTGTAAAGGTTGATTGACACCTTAGAAGTCAATTGTGAGTGTTCTTGACCCCCTCTTGGGTTACTTAGATATTATTTCAAAATGATTTCTGAAAAATTATTTTATCATGAAAAGCTTTTGTTCTTACCTTAATAATTCTTGAATTTTCATATGCATCATTCTTTAATTCCTCAAGTTCATTCAATTGCAATTTTTGCGCATTACCAAAGTTTGAATTAAAAGTTTTAATAGCCCAAAATGATTTATGCTCAAGTTCAACAGGTAAGTGGCAAGGTTTACCATAAACTAGCCGATAGGGTGACATTCCTAAAGATGTTTTAAATACAGTATGGTAGGCGCAAAGTGCATCAATCAGTCAAAGAGACCAATCTTTGTGGTTTGGGTTTACTGTTTTTGCTAAAATTTGTTTTATCTCCCTATTTGCGAATTCAACTTGACTATTTATTTGAGGATGATAAAGGGTAGCAATTTTATATGTAATTCCATATTTTTTCATTAAAAACTCAAATGACTTATTACAAAAATACTTACTTCCATCACTAATAATGGCTCGAGGGATTCCAAATTGACTTAGAATGTTTTCTTTTAAAAATTTAACGACAATTTTACTATCATTATTTCGACAACATATTGCTTCAATCCATTTTGAGACATAATCAACTGTAACTAATATGTACACAAATCCAAAAAATGATGGAAATGGACCCATGAAATCAATTCCCCAATAGTCAAATATTTCAATCTCAAGTATGGGATTTAAGGGCATCATGTTTCTTTTAGTAATTGATCCTAATTTTTTATAGTTTTCACAAGTTTTTCAAAATTCATATGTGTCTTTGAATATGGTAGGTCAATAAAATCCACATTATAAAATTTTAGTTGTAGTTTTTCTTGAAGAAAAGTGTCCACCACATGCTTCAGAATGACAAAAGTTAATGACACTACTTACCTAATTATCAAGAATGCATCGCTGAAAAATATGATCAGGGCAATATTTGAAAAAGTAAGGATCATCCTATTTAGTCATCAAATATCTCACAGCAAGTAATTCTTTTTCAGTTGTCGAATAATTCATTTGAATACTATCTAAAGTCTTACTCGCATAATAAATCACAAACGGCTTACAATCATTTCTTTGTCCTAAAACAGCACCAACAGCAAAGTCACTTGCATCACACATTAATTCAAAAGGTAAAGACCAATCAAGATTTTGCATAATAGGTGCAGATGTCAAAAGAAATGACTTTTTGTAATGTGATTGCACATCTCTAACTTTTTTTCGTTGTGGCAATTTAGATATGACTTCAACGTTTGCTAATTTAACACGAGTTCTTTTTCAACACATCTTTTTAAAACTTTTTCCAAATTATCAAGGCAATCATCAAAAGAATTCCCAAATACAATCAAATCATCCATAAAGACCTCTAAACAATGTTCAACCATATCAATAAAAAAAAACTTAGCATGCATCTTTGAAATGTTGCAAGAGCATTACAAAGAACAAAATGACATTCTTTTAAATGCAAATGTTCTAAAGGGACATATAAATGTGATATGTTCTTGGTCTTCAAGTGCTACAGGAATTTGATAATAACCTGAATATACATAAAAAAAGCAATAATAGGGATGTCTAGTTACTCTTTCTAAGATTTGGTTAAGAAATGATAATGGAAAATGATCTTTTCTAGTGGCTTCCTTTAACTTTTTATAATAATGCACATGCGCCAACTAGATGTAATTTATGTTGGAATTAATTCGCCTTTTCATTTTTAACAACATTGATTTCAGATTTTTTAGGAACTACTTGTGTAGGACTTACCCACTTACTATCAAAGATAAAGTAGATAATTCTCGCATAAAGTAACTTATGAACTTCTATTTTTACGACTTCTTTCATGTGTGGGTTTAATCTTCTTTGAGATTATTGACATGTTTTAGCATTTTCTTCCAAATTGATTCTATGTGTGCAAATTAAAGGATTAATATCTTTAATATCATTTAAAGTCCATCCAATTGCGTTTTTATACTTTTTAAGAACAGATAGTAACTTACGTTCTTGGTCGCTTGATAGGGTCGAAGAAATCACAACAAGATAAGTTTGTTCTTCTTCAAGATAAGCATACATTAATCTCTCCGGCAAAGGTTTCAATTCCAATTTAGGTGTTTCTTGTTGTTCAGTCTTTTCAATGATTCTAAGCTTGTCAAATTTTCGTTTCCCATCATCATTTTGTAAAGTCTGACAAGAATCAAATAACAAATTTATATTAGAAGTATCATGTTCAAGTTGCTTATTTGATTCAATTGAATTAAACAAACAAATATTTATAAGTTCAGAAAAATTCCCTTTTTGAATATTCCCCTCTATACAAGATTTAAGCAATTCCTTGTGTTTATCAATTTCAACTTCATTCTCATTTTCTTCATTAGGTTACCTACACATGTTAAAAACATTCAATTCCTCATATTTCCAAATGACAAATTCATTAAATCATTCCTACAATTAATCAAAGCATTGGCAGTTGCTAAAAATGGTCGACCCAAAATTATAGGAATTGGTTTATAATTATTCATAACAAGTTTAATTTCTAAAATAATAAAATCCACAAGGTATATGAATTTATCAACTTGTACTAAAACATCTTCCATTATTCCTTTTGGTACTTTAACTAATCTATTGGCAAGCAAAAGTGTAGTTGAAGTTGATTTTAACGCACCAAGATTAAGTTGAAGATAAATTGAATATGGAAACAAATTAACACTAGCACTAAGGTCTAACAAAGCATGCTCAATTTTGTGATCTACAATAATACAAGAAATAGTAGGACAACCAGGATCTTTATATTTCAACTTATTATTAGTAGACAAAATGGTACTTACATGTTCAGCCATGAAAGCACTCTTTCTTACCTTCAATTTCCTTTTAACAGTGCATAAGTCCTTTAAAAATTTGGCATATTAAGGTACCTACTTGATTGCATCTAACAAAGGAATGTTAACTTTCACTTACTTAAAGATTTCATAAATTTCAGAAGAGTGGTTTGATTTCCTTGGTTTATTCAATGCATGCGGAAATGGTGGTTCAAATGAAACAATAATTATTTCTTCACTAGGTGTAAGTTTATTTAGTTCTTCCTTACCCTTTGAATTTTCATTATCTTTATTTTCACAAGGTTCAAGAATAGGCCGATCAATAACCTCACCACTACAAAAAGTTATAACTGACTTGACTTGGTCCATGGGTGAATTTTATTGAATCTTGGGATTTGGTTGTGGTTGAGCTGGGAATTTTCCTTTTTCTTAAATTGTGAGTGCAGAAGCAATTTTAGCAAGACTATTTCCTTTTGCTTGAATTGTGAGTGCAGAAGTAATTTTAGCAAGACTATCTTTCAAATTAGAAAAGGTTTGTGCATTTTGATTGTTAATAGCATCTTGCTTCCTAATGAATGAATGCACTGTATCTTCTAAATTTTTCCATAGTGGTGGAACATATGGTGCATAAAGCTGAGTATTTTAAAAATTATGTGGCGGTGGTGCTTGTGAAGATTGTGCATTATTATTATTCCTCCAACTAAAATTTGGATGATTTCTCCAACTAGGATTATAAGTCTGTGAATATGGGTTTGGCTTGTTAAAAGTGTTCATGGCATTAGTTTGATCATGCAAACATTCTTTAAGTACAGGCAGAGTGGGACAATCTTGAGTGAAATGATCATTAGAACTACAAACATCACATGCAATTTCTTGAACAGATTTTACTTGATCACTTCTTTTTTTTAATTTTCCAATACTTCAACCTTCCTAACTAAGGATGTAAATTTTGCTTATAAATCATGATCTTCCCTAAGATTATAGATTCCTCCACTAGAAGAATATGGTTTTGGTTTATTTGTCAATTCAAAAGTGCCAACTGTATCCCAATGTTGCGCATTTTCAGCTAATTGGTCAAGGCAATCTAGCTTAGGATTTTTATCTCTAAATTACACATCATTTCTACAACTTGTCTATTTTGTGGTGTTAATCCCTCGTAGAAATAAGTGACAAATCGCTAAGTTTCAAAACCATGGTGTGGACATATGTTAAGCAATTCTTTAAAGCTATCCAAACATTGGCATAGCATTTCTCCATTTTTTAAAGTGAAATAAGTGATTTGCCTTTTAAAAGAATTGGTTTTATAAGGTGAAAAGAATTTTTAAAAAAATTGTTCTTGTATGTTATTCCAAGTTCTTGTTGATCCAGATTTAAGGTTTTGTAGCCAAGTTTTAGCTTTATCTTTTAATGAAAATGAAAAAAGCTTTAATCTAATTATGTTCATGCTACAATTTTGCTCTATGTATGTATTACAAACTTCCTCAAAATCTCTTAGATGCAAATATGGATTCTCATATTCTAAACGATGAAATGTAGGTAAAAGTTGGATAATACATGGTTTGAAGTTGAATCGATATGCTTCTGGAGGAAATAATATACATGATGGTGCTTTGGTTCTAGTTGGATTCATGTAGTCTTTCAGAGTTCTTGGTTGATTCTGATCATGTTGAGATTGGTTGTCTCCCTGATCAATTGGAGGATTAAGTTGGGCCAAAATATTTTTGTCTTTAATCTCATCCATGATTGGTGGTGGTGATTGGGATCTACGAATTAACCTGCCACTTGAAGTTCGAGACCAAACGTCTCATGCAATTATGATAATGTGTGAGTGTAAAATTATGTTGTAAATATGATACACAAACAAATGAATAACAAAAAAATGAAAAATTACACAAATTAAAGACTAAATGAAAATTAAATAAACAAGATAAATGTACAAGAAAAAAATACATGACAAAAATAAATTAACTAAAATTATTTAACTAAAAATAAAATAATCAAATAGGCAGTAAACCAAACATATAAACAAAGAAAATACCAAAAAGAAAAATAAAATAAATGCAAAAATTAAATTACAAAAATAAATAAATAGAAAAAGAAAGAAAAGAAATAATTAAAGTGTAGACTCTTTTTCTTTTTTTTCAAATTTTAAAAATTAGCGACCAATCAAGTGATTAATTCAAATTAATGGGCCTTGTAATTTTTAAAGTCAAAATTTTTTTTATTGAGTCCCAATCAGGTACAAAAGAAATCCAATTATGGTCCAAAAAAGTTCAAGTTGTAGGTCGAATTTGAGATTTATGAGAAATATTGGCTAGGGACCTATTCAAAAATGTTCTATGATTTTGTGGTCAAACAGTAATTAGGAGAAGAATGAGCCAAAAACGAGATTTTTGGGGGTAAAACTGTAATTATAAAATATGTGGGGATAGAAGAGAATTTAAGAAAAGAAAAAGGGGATAAACTATAATTTACACAAAAAGCAAATGCCAAAAAGAAAATAAAACAAAATAAATATATTTCATCGGCAACAGCGCCAAAAACTTGACACAACTTCAAAGTGATTTCTAACTCACAAGTATAAGAGTGTCTTGTTATATTATAACTCAGTGAATCCGAGGTCAATTCACAAAAAAATGATTTAATTTGTTTATTTAAGTTTATCAAAAAAATAAAATTTAAATTTAAAAATATGCAATTTAATTTAAGAAAAACTATGAAATTGAATTAGTTAGGGTTATAGATCCACTCATAATAATAAATACAATTTAACAAAAATTTTTTTTTTATTTCCCAAAAGATTGATTGTATAAATTTAAATAATTTTCTCATTAATTTTATTATGAATTAAGAACTTAATGTACCAAAACTCAACTTGTCTATAATAAGTCAAAATATTATTTTACCATATTTTATAGTACAATTAAGCATTCATTGTGTCAAACTCCCATTTTTGTCTATAATAAATCAAAATTTCAAAATATAAAGTATGGATAAAATTAAATAGAAAATAATTCAATTTGTACAATTAAAAATAGAATTTAATTAAATCATATTTTTTTACTAAGAGTTTCGCCTCACCCTAACTGCTAATATTTAGCTAAACATATTTAAAATAAAGAAAATTATTAAAATTGAAAAACACATAATTAAAAAAAAAGGTATTTGAAAATTGAAATAAAACTAATTTTATTTATTGAAAATTACAAAGAGAGATGAAAAGAAGAATTTGAGAGGAAATAAGAGAAGAGAATGTATGGTGTGAAGAGGTGTGTTCCCCCTCCCTCTATTTATACTAATACATAGTTAATTCACACCACACAAATAAATAAAACTAATTACATCTTAGTCTTACATTTGTCCCATTAATAAAACATAAACTTAACTTAATCCACTCAAGCACATCCAACATATTCCACTAACAATTACCATACCTAATATGATAAAAACTTATAATTTCACAATTACCCCATTTACCATAGTAAAAACTTAAAAATTTATAACAAAAGTCTCAGATCCTCCTCGACAATGACATAATTTCTCGAGCTTCCAGAATCTAAATTTGACATCCGTATATTTGTTTAGAGCCTCAAATTGCATGAAATTATTATTTTTACCTAATAAACACACAAAAATACACAAAATCAAATACTTAGAAAAATAATTAGAAATTCACAATATGTTACAAATTATAAATATAAATTACATTAATAGCACAAAATAACATTTTTACCCCTTAATAAACGTATAATTTCTTAACACTAATCAGTAACTATAGAACAAAAGTTAATAATATTTAGTGAATATAGATTTTAAATAATAATTTTAACAAAATTATTAAAAATATAATAGATTTTACATCATACAAGTGAAAAATCATATGAACACAGTTTTTAAATTACAGCAGATAATATTTACCAAATACTTTAGTGCTGTAACTTTGTCCAACCTCAATTTCAAACGCACCCTAAAGCTAACGCTTAATGTCCACGTGTTTGACACTTTGGCAAATGAGTGGAACTTAGAGCCAATGGAAGATGATGGAGAACAAGAGCTTTGTAGCCAATTGCTGAGTAGTTAGACTTAGCTAAATTTAAATTTTAATGGAAAATGGAATTTTTATTTTAATAAGCCATGGAAAATGAAAATGAATTCGATACTGTCATTTCTCTTTCAAAGTTATAATGGAAGTTTTATTATAATGTAATTAAATTTTAAAAATTGAAAAAGTCAGTTCTATTTTTTTAAATAAAATACCTCATTTATTTCTGAATCTCAACAATCATAAGATAAATGAGGTCAGAATAAAATATCTATAGATAAAAATTAAAACAATAAAAAATAAAATGGTTAAGAAATAATTCAAAATAATTCAGTATGAATATGTTGAACACCCTTTACCAACCAAACAATATATAGAGACTACCACTCAATTAGCAACCGAGATAAAGTTGGTGTTGATTTTAATTGATTGTAACTACATAATTATGTACATATGTTGGTTATATGACAATTTATTTTTATTTATTTAAATTATTTTCTCAACGCAATGTAAAACTGTGCAAGTTCCTTTGTCGATGCATAACGTGGGTCCAGATTTTCGATGCCGAATGAAAGAAAAGGAGCTCGATGCGCAGAGCCCAGGCTACAACTCGTGTTACAATCAAAAGAAGAGAAAGAGATGGCACGAACATGAAGCATCGGATCATCATTCATGACCAAAATACAGAGACCAAAAATTGTCTTTCACGTGAATCCGAGACAAGCACGGTCTCTTGTGACCCGGCCCCACAATCTGATCACTCCAAATTCAATGCTATGTTGATTGATAATAATCTTCCGATTTCTGTAAACAACTACAATATGAAGTTAACGGTCGTGATTGGGCCTGCGCAGTTAACCTGAGGGATCAGGGTCGCAGCGTAAGACACCCATCTCAGGTGCAATACGCGGGGTACACGTGGCGAAGTGTCCCCTTTCGGGACCACAGTTTGGGCATCTCGTGCACGGGAGTCACGTGATTCCTTGAGGCCTGAGGTGAAAAATGAGGGGACCATTACCATTGATAAGTGGATGGAATGCAGTATGTTAGTGGATCATAATGCAATTAAAGAGAATGTTATAGATGAATAAGAATGCTCTTCTGAAGAGCCTCTTCACTTGAAGTATTCAATTACAATTATCATAATATGATTTTCTCCTCAAAAAATAATAAATAACTTTGAAAACTTTTCAACTTTTTTTTATGGATTATGGCTCAAATTTTCATTTTTATGAAGAAAAATAGTGCTTATTTGTATCTTTGTATAAAAATTAGTATGTAAAAAGTTTGATGGATATTAATTCATTAACCCCCTAGAAACGATAAATATAATGTTAAACTTTAAAAAAAATATTTTGTGGATAATAGTTTATTCAACTGGTAAAATTTAATAAGTGAAACAAGAAACTAAGAGCTTATTTCTTGAAATTCTGAGGTTTGAAATTTTATTAAATTCAGGGCTTTTTTATTTCTCCTTTTTTTATAACTTATATATGATTTTCAGATATTTACATTTTAATGAAAAAAGGTATGAATAAAAAGTAAATATTATATTTTAAAAATATTTTTAATAAATTTATTTATTTCTGAAATATAAAATCTAATCTCCTTTCTTTGTTTTGATTTACAAAGACATAAATATTAAAAAATCATGTTTAAAAATATTTTTTAGTATAAAAACAAATAAGATGCCACTTATATTCATATATTAAAATAAGAAAAACAAACATATTATTCATATATTTGTATTCGCATCCATTTACACTTTAAAAAATTAAAGCAATTCAAATTTTAGATAAAAAAATAAACGTTATCTAAGAGTTTGAATCTCACTCAATTAAAGAAAAAGAATTCAATTTGAAAAAATCCTAGGCCAAACCTTTTTATTATTTTTTGGATAAATTAATAAGTTTATCATTAGAAGTTTATTGATATTTATAATCATAAATCTATATTTCTATTCCTATATTAGGATATATTTACTTTCACTAATTCGAATAATTATATCTAGTCCACCCACATTTATGGGAAAGGGTTATTTTATGTTGAAACATATTCAATTTTTCATTTAACTTGGAATTAGATCATATTCTTATTGGAGTTCCACGAAGCTTGGAGTTAAGGAGATGAGGTGCCAATCAATTTAGTCAAAATGTATTTGCAACCTTAAACTTGATATTTGTAACGTATATTGTTATGTACTATAAATAATTGAATATAAATCATTTTATATTAACTAAGGAGAAGATTTTGAATTTTTTGAGCAGTCATTCTTGGTAAAAAAAAAAAACAATAGCCAATGAAAATTTCTATATATTAGTAATTTTTTAGTTCGGGATTTTAAAGTCCAAGAAAACTTTAAAATAGTAGGGTTTAATAGTATTATGAAATTAAATTTTAAAGTCAGCACAATTTTAAAGTTTTCTCATATTTTCCCGCACTTTAAAATTCTGAATTCGAAAATTTCTATACACACACACGCAATATAACTAATGCCGACATATAAATATACAATTGAAGTTCAACATATCAAAGTCCAAAACCCAAAATATAAGCTGAAATCCACTTAAATCTAGTAAATAAAATAAAGTTCCATAACTATATTCAAACGCTCTACCTTAGCTATACTCAAACTTCCATAACCATACTCAAATGCTCTATCTTAGAGTTCAAGGAATGAGGTGCTAGTCAACCTAATCAAAATGTATTTACAATCTTAAACTTGATATTTCTAATTTATGTTGTCCAAGTACTATAAATAATTGAATGTAAATCATTTTATATCAACTCAAGGAGAAGATTTTGAATTTTTTGAGAAGCCGTTTCTTGGTCAAAAAGAAAAAAAAAAACAAAAAAAGGAAATTTTTTCGAGTTTTATTATAAACTGTCCTTTTAGGTGCGAAATACCCTATTCAAGTAAAGCAGTCAAAATGAGAAAAGCTAACCGCACATGCATGTAGTAGAAATTTTAACAAAAGCCACCAAGTAAAAAGCTTACCCTGAGATTTATCATTTATTTATATATAAAGAACTCATAACAAAAAGCTCTCTTTTCAATCAACCTCTTAGAACTCATAATCCAAGAGTCCATTTTCAACCTCCACCCATTTTTCACTCTCACAAACACAAACACATCTTCGTCTTTAAACAACCGTTCTTTCTTTAATTTTTTTTTTTTTTTTGGGTCAATTCTCCATCCACAAGCATGTTCAAAAACTAAAGATTAATGCATGCATAAGCATAATGCTCTCAAAAAGACAGCAGAGACTTGTCTTTTGTTGTGTTAGTTAACAGTTATTACTTAATACATGCCTCTAATGAATGGTGAAGATCATAGCAGCTGGCTAATGGCACCACCACCAATGGCTCCTTTGAATATGGAAAGAGAAGAGCACTGGAGGCGTTTTGACAACTCAGTGAACGCAGTCTCATTTGGGTTTGTGGCCACAGCCATTCTCATTTCAATGTTCCTTGTTATGGCCATCTTTGAGAGATTTCTAAGGCCAAGATCATCAATGCCTCCAGGTCCAAGCTCTGCTTCTGATCTTGAAGCACAGATGATGTTCAATGGCAAGCTCAATTACCCTTCTCCCAAAGTATGCTTTCTCTCTCTCTCTTACATTGAAAATAGAAATTACTTTTTCTCTTTTTGCTTTCTGCCTCTGATGGCAGCAGCTGCAAGCACCGAAAATTTGCTTTCATTTTTACAACATCACTTTCTATATTATCGGCAGATGCAATGAGTACACTTCTAACATGATTGTGACTGTTCATATACTTTCTTTTTATGTGTCATTATAGCTAATTCATGCACTTTGACTAGTTATTTTGCAAATTGCTGCTTAATTTTTTCAGTAAGCACTTTTTATACTTGCAAATGATGGGTTTTCAAAGATTGTTCTGTGTTTGATGCCCTATTTTTTTTCAATTCTTTTTCCTCCGGCCACAGATTTATAATTATATGCTTATTTATTTTTATACGTTTTCTGAAAAGATAAATAGTAGTATTACACAAGAAAGGCTGATAAAAGGGACCCATTAGTTCTAAATGTATTTGAAAAATCCAATCACCATAGGCTCCATTGGACGGCTCATGTTCACATGGCTCCATGTTCTTTCTTCATCAAGCATTAATGCTTCAGTTCCCCTTCAAAACAAACGTGGGTTAAGTTATCCCAAATCAAATTTTGATATAGTGCTCTTTTAACTTTTTTTCATAGTGCTATAGTTGCAGTATTTTACAGCCATGATTGCAAAGGGCAATGTAATCTTTTGATTACGATTGTGGATTCATGGAAAATGACATGGATAATTACTCATGGTTAGGGAGCTTCTATAGTGGGTGCAGTATGCATTGTGAATCATAATATACTTACAATAATTTATTGCAACGGCTATCCAACGCAACCTTATTTGATTATTAAGATCTTGGAATAACAATATTTGATCATCCCAAAGCATATTTATATACACCATTACTAGTTAAAATATTAGTATTTTCCTTATCATTCTTCTTAAGTTATGGCACAGTTTTGTCTTGTTCATATGTATTCAATAATATATATATATATAGGTGGATTTATTTTTGCTTCACCATTCACCTACGAATAACTTGATTCTACTCATTAATTGCTGCCAATTTCTGTCGTGCTTGAGTTGAAAATGTTGTCTATGAAATGGATTTGTTTAGATGCAATTTTCCCCCTTCTCTTCTTTAGTGTTTACGCACAAGCACAAATTGATCATGATCTAATCAGTAACTTCATCTACTACGCCTTGTGAATGGTGTTAAAATTGTGGATTAATCAAGTAGTTTCAGGTGACGATGTTAGTCACTAAAACTTGTCTAATAGTACTCTATATTTTTCTGTTTGCAAGGTAAATAGACATATATAGTTCTCTAGTTCTTTAATGAGATAAAGCGCTTAATTTGAACCATAGTCTTTGTAGGGCTAATGGGACCAAGAAATCACACAAAGCATGTGGGTTTTGTCTCGAGTGTCATAACAAGCCAAAACCATAGAAGTTTTGTCAAATCTTTGTGTCTAGCTTATTGAAAACTCAAACAGTGTAAGCATCGATAAGGCCATGGTGTGAAATCTTCAACGTTTGAGTGTTCGCATATATATCCACGTGGTTTTTGTCTTTAAAAAATCACCTTAATTTAATGTATGGAGTTGACGATCTCCATTTTGTGCCATCCCAAGATTTGTCCCACGCTAGTAAATGAATACAAGCATGTCGACAAATTTGTTTTCTTGCCCCAATTATTTGCTGTGTTGCTTGTTTTTTGAAGCTTAAGATATTCGTGTAACGTGGCTTCGGTCACCAATTTCAGAATGTTAACAACTTTCAATAACCTAATTACGTATGGAGCATGTCCTTGATTTATGGATAGAGTTATGAAATCAACAGACATTGGTGTTATTTTATAGTATTGGAACTAATCCTTTTGATAAGGTTACCTCCACTCTGTTATGTCTCTATTCTTGTATCTTAAGCATGATTAAAGGTTATCCCTTTTGGTCTCTTCTATCAACTGTGGTTAAAATAATCAAAATTAGCTCTTCTTGTCCTTAATACTTGAACCCATCTGGCCATTTCAAGCATTGCCACATTAGAGCATGAAGTGTATATTGATTTTATATGTTTGTGCAGATGACAGTGTATGCCAAAGGGGTATCAGTCTTGATGCCTGGCGAGCAAATTCCTACATTTATAGCACACCCAGCTCCGGCACCTTGTCCTCCAGAGCGCATCTTGCAGCCTCTTCATCAATATAACCAAAGCTTCAATTTCACCTCAAGCTTAGTTGAAAATAATTGAAGGAAATACTGAGTCTTTCAAGCTTAGTTGAAAATAATTGAAGGAAATACTGAGTCTTTCAGAATATATATTTTGATATATATCATATCATTTTATGAACTCAAGTTTAGTGTCACAACTAGTGAAGATAGAACGAAACACCAGATAGAGCCTAATAGGTCTAGGCGCATTTCATCATGTGTGTATATTTTTACTTGATGATTGTGGCATGTTGTCTTTATTTCCCTGGTCATTTGTCTCATTTCTTACCTCTTATGAATTGAATTTCTTTAAAAAGACTCCAAAAAAAAATGAAGATGTGAATGCCATTCCATTTAATTTTAGACATTTTTCTAGTGAAATGCTTTTAGGATTTTCTTTGCACTGTTGACAAGAAGTACGAAATTGATATTTATTAGATAACTAGGAAATAGAACCGCGCTTCGCGCGGCTTTGAAAAAAGAATTTAGTTTTATCCTGTTTTCTTATTTTATTTTTAACGATTTATTCTATTCAATTAAGAGGTAAGACTTCAAAAAAAAACATGAAAAAATAAAGCAAAGCTAAAACCAAAAATACTTTTTTAATTATTTAAAATTGCATTAGCTAAATTAACACCACGGAAATAGAAGTGCCATAGATACGCCTTATCTAAGCCAAAACCTTGGAGGCTGATTTATCACCACGAGACCACTTGTAGAAAGAGCAAAAGATGCATCACAGTAGCCTCTCAGTATGTTCCCTTCTTCGGCAGTGAATCCGAGAGAGGTGAGCATTGCAGGCTAGCAATTACGGGCGATGATTCAATAGAGCGGCAACAATCAGGGCCAATATCAGTTTAGCTATTAAGGAAGAATATAACAATCTCATTTGAGCATGATTTCTACTCCATTAACGCGTTCTATCACTCTGTTAGGCCTCTGCTAACTTCAAGTCTTGTTGCAAGATTGTAGCTTGGTTTCGTATTGTTGTTGAGGCGATCATTCTTATTGGTTGCATTTGCAATATTTGCCATGATCAGATAAGTCAGGGCCAAAATGAAAAACACATATTTTAGAGCCATTGCTATTTTCTCTTCTTTTATGTTGTGTTTATGTTTACATGAGATATTATATTTTTTGTTGCTATTAATAAATTAAGGTAAGGCAGAGGAGAAGAGTGATTAAAAATATTTTATAAATTATTACTTAATTTATGATCAAGAAGGTTTCAATTAGAGAAGATAGTGGGTCTTTTGATGAATGATTATATATTGATTGTGTAATAACAGTCAAATTAATTATGAGAAGATGAAAAGCCAAATCTGAAAGAAAATTTCTCTATTTATTGATAATAGAGAATATACAAAGATGAAAAATGGTGATGCCGCATCACTTCTTGTAGTCCCAATTTTTTGTTGCTATTTATAAATTAAGGTGAGGTAGAGGAGAAGAGTGATTAAAAATGTTGATAAATTATTGCTTAATTTATGATCAAGAATGTTTCAATTAAAGAAGATAGTGGGTCTTTTGATGAACTGTTACATATTAATTGTGTAATAACGGTCAAATTAATTATGAGAAGATGAAAATCCAAATCTGAAAGAAAATTTCTCTATTTATTAAATAATAGAAAATATATAAAGATGAGAAATGATGATGCCACATCACCTCTTGTAATCCCAACTTTATATAAATATATAGATTCTTTAAACTGCATCTTCTTTTGTAATATACATTATTTAATGGACAAACGAGACATGACATGAAAAATTCTTTGGGGTGAAAAAGAGCACGCAATCAATAGTGGAATCTTTTTCTAATAAGTGTGATTGGGCAACCTTAAGATGAATTTGTACTGTTTTACACAAGCCATACATTTAAAATAGGTAAATAATCGAATAGTAATTATATTTTAGGTTAAGGTCTTATTTAGCTTCTATATTTTAAAAAATGTCTTAAGAAATTTTTATTATTGAATATTGACACTCTTGACCCTTATTGATTTGTCTTTTACAATAATACCATTACTATAATTTTGGAGACTTTGGTTATTTAATCTATGAAAAAGTTAATTAACAAATTGAACTATAATCATTTATAAGCAAATTAACCAATAACTATCAGTCTGAATGAACTAATATTTTCATATCCTTAAAACAATCTTCTAATTACTTGAAATAAATTAATACTAGTTAACTTAAAGTAATGTTTAATACATTTGCAATTATAATCTTGCCAGTAATTATTTATTAAAAAATTAATTTATTGAGTTAATCCTAAAGTAAAAATATTAAATTTTTATTTTTATTTTTATTTTATTTTTAAGGTTAATTTGTTAATTAACATTATTTTATAAATTAATTAATTAATATCTCTAAGAATATTGTTGTAAGGATATTATTTTAAAAGTAAAGAAAAAAAGGGCATGAACATAATATATTTAGTAACAGGAGTCTCTTGAGGTATTTTTAAAATATAAGAATTAAATAGACATTTACATCAAAATATAAAAGTGAACAAACATTTAACCCATTTAACATTGAACAATGCCATATGATTGGGAGTTTCAACATGTTAAACCCTAAGTCCGTTTCGATCACTAGTCCTCACAGCCATAAACTTTTTGCATAGCTGTCAATAACTATAGAATATTTATGTTATAATGTTAATGCATGCATCGAATGGTTAAAAAAAAAAACCAATCAAACTTGTTTTCAGTTTTCTATTTTCCATTTTGGGAAAAGGAAAATGAATAAAACTTGTTTGATAGACTCATTTTGGAGGGAAATGCTACACTTAAAAAACAAATCATTTTTATTCTTTATATAGTGTCAAGGAAATTGGCTTAATTTTATTCTAAGCAAATGTTTCCACAAATTTTGACTTTGTAACATTGCTGCAAAAGTTGTTGATCTCAAAATTAAGGTGTGTTATATATATATTATTGTAATAATAATTTTGCTAAGTTAACTTACAAAATCCTAAAAATAGGTACTATTATCTATGTTTGTTTTACATCATTACAAGAAAACTGCTAATAGATGACAGACAACTTATGACAGATTTTGGGTATATCATAAAATTATGATAGACTTGTAACATAATTTTCAATCTATCATGAATTAATGATGGCTTTGTGATAGAATTATTTTCTATCACAGATTAATGATGGTTTTATGATAGAATTATTTTTTATCATGGATTAATGATGAGTTTGTGATAAAATTATTTTTTATCATGAATTAATGATGGTTTTATGATAGAATTATTTTTTATCACAAATTATTATTTTTTACCTAGCCACGTGTCGACTTATAATTTATTACTTAATATGTGAACAATTACACTATATAATTTCTGAAGTATAAAATGAAAAAGTGAACCCTAAATCTACCTTAATTAAACACGCTACTTGTTAAGTTGTTGCCACCGCTCCCCTGCTGCTCTTCGATTTCTCCGATCGAGATTTCCATTGTACGCAGCAACGTTTTCGATGCTTGCACCAATCTCATTCTCGTCCCCTTAGACGGCCATCCCGTCTCCGTTGCAACCATTCTAATGTCGTCGTACTTCAAGGCAAACAAGGCAGTGAAAACGACGTGGATTTGGGCATCGAAGAGGCTAAAATAACAACAAAGGTGTTTTAGTGATAAGATGCCTACTAGTGTGTTTTATTTAGTCATTTAAAAAAAAGGTGTCCTTATAAATTCTAATTTTCTTGTTCTTTACAGTCTTTATGAGTGGTTGTGTTGGTAGTTGTACACTGTTCTATTTCAGTTCTATATGCAGGAATATTATTCTTGTGCCTTAAAATTTCACACTTCTTGTTTTTATCAGGTAAAGAAAAGAAACTCAGAAGAAAGCTCTACGCAGTGGACTACAGGGACCACTGAGGTTCAGCTCCCGACTACGTATGTTGGGTTCTCTCTCTCTCTCCCCCTCCTTAGAGAATTTGTATTTTGAGTTCACTTGAAGATAAGCTCTGGAATGAAATGGTGATATTTTACAGAGTTATGCCTAGCAAGTGTTTGATAGAATGTCTAAAAGGATAAAAATTGTTATAGGCTTTTATTTATGAGAGGTTCTACCTTTAAATGCAATTGAGGGACTTGAAAATTGCAAGGAACCCGTTTAACAAACAACATCTTTTTTTGCAGTGGTCTTAACTTGTGTACAAACTTGTGTACAAACTTGATGAGCTTAGATAATGAATGTCCCTTTTACAGTGAACTCAATGACACCAAAATAGAACCCATATATTTTGTCCCATCCATATAGTACAATCAATGTCTCATTTTGTATGTGTAAGAAGTGGCAATTCTTTTGTTTGACATGCAACAAAATTGAAACGCCATCTTATAAAAAACATTGTATCCATGAGAGCGTTTTGCTTCATTGAAAGCAATTATGAGCCCTGCTTTTACATTCGCTTTTGAAGGTTTATTGTGTAAGAAAAAGCTGTCTTTTCTTTTTTAATTTTCTTTTAATGTTTGATTTAATTTTTTAAACTTATTCTACCTTTTTTTCATATTCTTTTCTTTCTTCTATTGTGTTTTTTTATTAAGTTTAAAACTTTGTTTGGAGGTTAGAAGCTTCGAGAGTAATGAAAAAAAAGGACAAAAGGGAAAAAGGTTTTTACTTTTTAGGAAAATGTTCTTGGTACATGTGTTTATCTTTTTATTTATTTACTTTAAAATTTGAGCTTTGAGGTTCTTTGCATGTTTTCTTAAGCATGTTAAAGAAACATTGTTGTAGAGATAAAAAGCTGAAAGTCAAAGAGCGTGTTTGGTTTCCTTTGTTTTCTCTATAATTTTTGAATAATGGGTTTGGAACACTAACATTTTAATGTGGTGACAAATTAATCAAACCTTTAATTTACTGCTCTATTGTTGGGTTAAATTGATGAAAGTTCTAATTTATTGTTTTAAGGGATTGAAAATCTGCATTTTTGAATAATGATTGTCCATTCAATGCATGTGAAATTCTCCATTTCTAACTTCAATTATAAATGTTTGGAGTGAGTCTTGTGTGAAGATATTTGCATTTCATAAAATGTGAACTTTTGGGTGTGTGCACTTGGAACTCTGTAGAATTCAAGCAATCCAGAAAATATGGACATCCGTATTATAGAAAATTTAAATAAAGAAGTGCCTTGTTCTAATTTACTATATTCTTAAATAATGCTTGTAGTTTGTATCAGTTCATGTATTTATTCCAATCATTTTTTCTATTATGCAGTTTCAACATTTCATGTTTGATTATGCATGTAAAGTTCATATGTGAATGTTAAGTTGTTGCCTTATACTAAAGTGGCAGAGCTGATAAGCCCTGAAGGGGAGTGGAAGAGGGATTGGATCCAGCAGCATTTTATTAAAGAAGATGCAAAAATCATTTCAAGGATTCCATTGCCAAGGCACACAGCATTGGATGAGTTGTGTTGGCACTATGATAAGCTTGGGAATTATTTGGTTAAAAGTGGCTACCAATTAGCTTTAAAAGAAAATTTTCCAAGTGCCCCAAGTAGCTCAAATCCAGACCCCAGACAATGGAATGCCATATGGAAGCTAGACCTCCCGGAAAAAATAAGGATATTTATGTGGAGGGCTGTTAAAAACTTGCTACCAACAGCCGAAAACTTGTGGAAAAAGGAAGGTGGTGCCAGACCCAATATGTCAAAGATGCAAGCGGGGAATGGAAATAGTGTTCATGCAATGGTTGAATGCAAAGCAGCAAGGAAGATTAGGCAGCTTTCTCACCATGCAGCTGAGGAGATCACAGCCTCTTGTGGGAGGAATATGTTTGATATATTTCTTGATATAACAAGGCTCCTAAACAAAAAAGAGACAGAGTTGTAGGTTGCATATTGGTGGGCTACGTGAAACGCGAGAAACCATTTCCTCTTCAAAAAGGAAAAGCTGGATGCTTTAATTTCAGTTGTCAAAGCTGAAGGTGTAGTAGAAGCCTATAGAAAGTTCAAAAGGACTGAGCATCAGCAGTTGGAAACCTCAAACATGGAGAAACCTAAGCAATGGAAACCTCCACCCGAAAACTGGTGCAAAGTAAATGTGGATGCTGTAATTGACCATCAAAGTCAAAGAGCTGGGTTAGGAGTAGTGATAAGGAATGATAAGGGAGATGTGGTTGCTGCAGCCATTAAGCCCTCAAGTTTCAACGGAGATGTGCCTTTTGCAGAAGCTGAAGGAATTGAATGGGGAATGCAAGTGGCCAAAAAGGCAGGAATCACTGCAGTCATTTTGGAATCAGATTGTCAAGCAGCCATTGATTTGGCAAACAACAGAAAGGGCAGCAAAACTGAGATTTTTTGGGTGATATCAGAAATCAATAAGAGACGAAAAGAGTTCCAGGAAGTCAGATTTCAACACACCCTTAGGTCTGGTAATGTAAATGCCCATACCTTATCTAAGTTAGCTGTAAAAGGTTCAGAATCTGTTTTATGGCTGGGAAATATACCAGCACAAGTCATGTGTTTATTCTCTTTACAATAATGAAGTTTCTTTCCTTTCAAAAAAAAAAAAGAGTAGTTAAGGTGTACTTAGAGAATAGCTTAGGTGGTTTCACAGAGTACTTAACGTAATTGGAGTAGTTTATGCTCATACATGAAACACAATTTCGACCTCAAATTGAAAATATAGTAAAACAAATATAAATATAAAGAACACATTATTTTTATGTAGTTTGGCCTTTGACTTATGCTCACAGGAGAAAGTGGTCACCAATCTATTAAATAAATGAGAAATTACATGAAATTTTCATTATCCAAGATGAACAACACTAGCAAGATTAACTAGCAATAAAATTTGATAAGTCAACTTAAACAAATATGTCTTTCAATAAAGGGTAAATATGAGAGGTCAGCTTTACACTCAGATATTAAAGGATTTCTATAAGACACGCATTTTACATCTTTGACCCAAAATGTACCAAAGCATATCAAAATGTTATCAAACCAGAAAAGAGACTTCTCAAATGGTCAATTTACTCAGTGAAGATGAGGATAGTGAACAAAGTACAGAGGTCAATAATAAAGATGATGAAGGCAGAGAACAGAAAATAGCCTCCAAAAAAAGGTAAAGTGGCTAATGATCTAAAAGATGGAGAGAGAGAAGAACCTCGTCATATGGATTGAATGAGACGTTTATGTAGTGGGGTTAGTGGTAAGGAGAGTGAAAGTCTAATTAAGCAACCCAAGGAGTGGTGAATTGGGTTTCTAAAAGTTATGAAGCAATAAGCGTAAAAATCAATACAAATTTATGCTACGAACTTGAAATAATAAATATAATACAAATAAATTTAAAGGAGATAAGAGAGAAGACAACAAACTCCGCCTACATCCACGCCTCCAAGTTAACCGAGCTTGAGAATTTCACTATCCAAACCTTTATAATCTAAGGCTTCAAGGTGCATACAATTAGCTTCCAATATGTCAATAATACTTTCAAAATCTAAGATGATCTCTCACTCTTTTCCTAAAGTGTTCCCCACAATTACAATCATTTAATTTTGATATTGAAATGAAGATTACACAAATTTTCTCTCATATAATGTATGTGTTTAGAAATGAAAGCTCAAAATGTGATTTGATAAAGGAATAAACAAATTTTAGCTCAAAATAGATGAATATGAAATGACAAGCTTGATGATAATCATTGAACATGCTTACGATTGTATTTGATGGTGCATTTTACAGTTGGAGAAGAAAACTAGTTGTTGTTGACTTTCTAGACATTATCAAATTAACCTTAATTGGTTTGCCGTTCTTACTTGTACCAAGTATCGTTATGCTGAAATTTGAATTCCCGGATTACCATTTGAAATTATTGGTTTACTGTTTAATTCTAGAGAGTTTATTGATCGAACTCCGCTTGTTGTTTTTGGGTAACAGTTTGTCATTTAATTTCAAAAGCTCACCTGTTCGAAGTCGGCTTGCCTTTGCGAATATCTGTTTTTCGTTTTCAGATAGATTCCTTTATGGAATTGATCAATTAGCCATCTTCTCAAAAATAGTTAATCGTTAATTTCCAGAAGCTGTCAATAACTCATCCATATGTTATCGGTTTTTCATTTTAGACTTAATAGTTATCTGTTTGTTTCCAAAACTTTAATCTTGTCTAAAACATTATACAACCTAAAAAATCTAATCAATTTAAAGATTTCATTATTTTTAATCTTAATTGTTATCATCAAAATCAATGTTATGGATATATTTATGTCAACAATCTCCCCTTTTGATGATGACAAACCCTACATGTATTCAGAATGTGAATGATTCAAAATATATTAGCTCCCCCTTAAGTATTTCACAAGTTTTAAAAAGTGCCAATATGACAAGTTCAATTCAACTCCCCCTAAGTAAAAGAAAAAAAAATTAACAAGTTCAAAGTTCAAATACATTCTTCTCCTTCTTCATTATTAAAAAGAAAGTTTTGTGTTAAAGGGAAAGAAATGCAGTGAAAAAACCAAAAAAAAAAAAATTACCCATGTTGTCGAAGTTGAAATTTCAGCAAAACCTTCCCTTATCATCAAGTATCTCCTCAAAAACACTTTTAGTAACATTACACCTAAATCATCAAAGTACAGAAACCATCATCACACGATCAAATCATCAAAGTCATCACAAATCCATCAAATATCAAAAGATCACATAAAACAATCATGTAATTAAAGATCAAAACATCATCATAAAAACCAATATCAAATCTTAGAAAAGAAAATGTAACATAAAGTTAACATAAAATGAGAAATGTTTATGTGAAAAGTAAAGTAACAGAGAGTAAAGAAAATTATTGATGCGGATCTGATGAAAAGCTAAGAGATGGAACATAGAGAGTAAAAAGAATGCGTTGGTGGCCATCCAGAGGCTGTTGCTGCTAATTGAGAATGCGCTGCTACTGAAGCTGGAAAGTAGCAAACTGAGTTTAAAGCTATTACTGCTCTAAAAGTGATCAAACCTCACCTATCAACTATTGTAGAACACCCCTAGAAGTTGGAAGCTCCTAAGGAACTAGATGCTCACCAATATTTATCTTGTGGTCCCTGAAATCAGGCTCTATTGGAGGTTGTGTTGCTACATGAAGTTTTGGATCCTGAGCTCTAGCTCCTAATCAAAAGTCTAATAATTGATTAGCTGAGTAGACATCGTTGAGGACTCTGTCATCCTCAGGGGCTACGAGGGTATCTTGGTTCTTAATAGATGTGGTCTTAACCCATTCCTCGTTCCTCTTATGAAATCCTATTGTGGAAATAGTCTCTCCCCCTAACTTCTCGGACTCCTTATAAACCGACTCATAAAGGGGAAGTATAAAATGACGTAGGATTCTAGTAATGATACTACAACAAGGAGGCAACCTGTTACGAAAGGAAAGTTGGCAAATATCATCGGAAAGGTCGCTACACCCACGAATGTTCCTAACCACATTAACATAGAGAAAATGGTTGAACATAAGTTCTCTCCTAGAAGTGTATATCTCTAAACTCTCATTCTCGATTCCTAAAATTAAGTTCCATATTGAACTCTGTAGGCATCCTTCCAACATTGGTAATTATCCTATCTAGTCTAGTTGCGGAATGTTCCATATTCGAGTATAATACTCTAAGTTAAAACTTACCCTCTCTTCAATACTCATCCAAGATTCCAACATCTTCTTCATACTACTACCACACACAACTAGCCCCTCAAAATCATCCAAATCCACAAAGTAAGGATCTATTACTTTGCATTTCATAAAATGAGGACAGTAGGGAAATGGGTTCTTTCGAACTCTAGGACCTCTTTGGGAGGTCTTGGATTCCTCATTGCCGTTTGTTTTCGTTTTGCTCTAGCTCTTGAAGACTCTATCTCAACCATAGATATACAACAGAGTTTTTGGGAAATTTAATGTTTTGAGAGAAAATGAATCAATTAGAATGTAAATGAACAGTATAGGAAATTATGTATTGATCGCATAAAAATTTTCCTAAAGTGCTTAAAAATGATCGTATGGTTTCAATTTGGCAAGAAAACACAAGGAAATAGAGGATTTTAGAGAAAGAAAGCACAGCCGCCGCGGTCTAGAAAGAAAATGGTAAAGGGTTTGTTGGAAATGAAGAAGAAAACCCAGAACTGTTCTATTATCATGCGATAACGGCGAACTGTTTTCTACAAACGGTTAACCAATAATTTCCAGTAACCACTTAACGTGTAATCAGCTCACTTTTTATGCGAATTAGTTAAGCGTTATAAAATGGAATGTTCCCTTCATTCAAATGTTCATCCATTTACCCGAATCAGTTATCCGTTAATACAAACAACCCTTATGTTTTTAATCGGAAAACTGTTATTCTCAATCGCTTGAACAATAACCTGCAGTTTTCATTTCCTAAGTTTTTATTTTTAAATGGTAAACTGTTTATTTACAAATGACCATTTTTTTATTTTAACTATAATTTCGCACATCTATTTTGATCTTTGGCTAATAATTGTTTAGTTTCAAGGTTATTTAATGAACCTGAAATGTCTCAAAGGCCATTTTTAATGTATGATTCATAAATGCATGTATAAGCGAACAAATTTCAAAATCATTCAGAATCAATCAACAAAAAAACAACTATACAAACATAACACATAATCACAATTTCATGTATAGACATGTTAATGTACAAATTTTATCATCCTTAGTTCATGTCGAATTTTGATAAATTGATCCTCCCTAAGAGATTTTGTAAAGATATCCGCAAGTTGTTTTTTAGTTGAAACAAATTATAATACTACATCCCTTTTTTATCATAATCTCTCAAGAAAAGATGCCTAATCTCTATATGTTTGGTCCTAGAATGTTGAATGGGATTCTTTGATAGATTTATAGCACTAGTATTGTCACATATGATAGGTATATGATCAAGTTTAATTGACATATGATATGTATATGATCAAGTTTAATCTCATAGTCTCTAATTATTGTTAAAAATTGTATGTTTATTAAGGGGTAAAAATGTTATTTTGTGCTATTAATGTAATTTATATGTGTAATTGTGTAACATATTATGAATTTCTAATTATTTTTCTAAGTATTTGATTTTGTGTATTTTTCTGTGTTTATTAGGAAAAAAATAATAATTTCATGCAATTTGAGACTCCAAACAAATGTATGGATGTCAAATTTGGATTCCAGTAGTCCGAGAAATTATGTCATTATCGAGGAGGATCCGAGACTTTTTGTAAATTTTTAAGTTTTTACCATGATAAATGTGGTAATTGTGAAATTATAAGTTTTTATCATGTCAGGTATGGTAATTGTTAGTGGAATATGTTGAATTTGCTTGAGCGGATTAAGTTAGGTTTATGTTTTATCAGTGAAACAAATGTAAGGTTAAGATATAATTAATTTTATTTATTTGTGTGGTGTGAATTAACCATGTATTAGTATAAATAGAGAGAAGGGGGAACACACCTCTCCACACCTTCTCTTCTCTTCTTTACCCTCAAATTCTTCTTCTCATCTCTCTTTGTAATATGATTTCAAAAAATAAAATCAGTTTTATTTCAATTTTCAAATACTTTCTTTTAATTAGGTGTTTTTCAATTTTAATAATTTCTTTCATTTCAAATATATTTAGCTAAATATTAGTAGTTAGGGTGAGTTGAAAATCTTAGTAGAAAAATATGATTTAATTAAATTCTATTTTAAATTGTACAAATTGAATTATTTTCTATTTAATTTTATTCATATTTTATATTTTGACATTTTGATTTATTGTAGACAAAAATGGGAGTTTGGCACAATGAATTCTTAATATCTTAGCATAAAATATGGTAAAATGGTATTTTGACTTATTGTAGACAAGTTGAGTTTTGGCACATTAAGTTCTTAATCCATAATGAAATTAATGGGAAAATTATTTTCATTTATACAATTAATCTTTTGGGAAATAAAATAAAAATAAAAAGAATTTTTTAAATTATATTTATTACTAGGAGTTGATCCATAACTCTAACTAATTCAATTTCATAATTTTTCTTAAATTAGATTGCATATTTTTATTTTTTGATAAACTTAAATAAAAAAATTAAATTCTTTCTCTGTGGATTGACCTTGGACTCATCAAGTTATAATATAACAAAACACTCTTATACTTGGGAGTTAGAAATCATTTTTAAGTCGTGTCAAGTTTTCGGCACTATTGCTGGGGAGAGGTATTTATTTTGTTTTATTTTTTCGTTTTTATTTTTTACTTTTTGTGTAAATTTTCAATTACCCCCTTTTTCTTTTATTAAAATCTATTCTATCTCCAAATCTTTCATAATTTTAGTTTCACCCCAAAAAACTCTCATTTCTGGCTCATTCTGCTCATAATTACAATTTAACCACAAAATTACAAAAAGTTTTCTAATAGGTCCCTAACCAATATTTCCCATAATTCTTAAATTCAGACCTACAACTTGAACTTTTTTGGACCATAATTGGATTTCTTTGGACCTGATTTGGACTCAATAAATATAATATTAACTTTAAAATTATAAGGCCCATTAATTTGAATTCATCACTTAATTGGTTGGTAATTTTTAAAAAATTTGAAAAAAAAAGAAAAAGAGACTATACTTTGAGATAATTATTTCTTTTCTTTATTTATTTATTTCTTTTTTTAATTTCTGTAATTTAATTTTTGCATTTATTTTATTTTTCTTTTTGGCATTTACTTTGTCTATATGTTTGGTTTATTGCTTATTTAGTTATTTTAATTTCACTTAGTTAATTTTTTGTTTATTTATTTATTTTTATTTTGTATTTTTTTCTTGTACATGTATCTTGTTTATTTAATTTTCATTTTTTATCCATTTGTTTGTGTATCATCTTTACAACATAATTTCACACACACACATCATCATCATCATCATTATTGCATGAGACGTTGGTCATGAACTTCAAGTGGCAGGTTAATTTGTAGATCTCAATTACCACTACCAATCATGGATGAGATCCAAAACAAAAACATTTTGGGCCAACTTAATCCTCGAATTGATGAGGGAGACAACTAATCTCAACA
>NW_006262688.1:16851830-16953037 GCF_000493195.1 Citrus x clementina | reverse complement strand
ATCAACCAAGAACTTTGAGAGACTACATGAATCCAACCAGAACCGAAGCACCGTCGTGTATAGTATTTCCTCCAAAAGTATCTCGATTCAACTTCAAACCAGGTATTATCTAACTTTTACCAATTTTTCATGGTTTAGAATATGAGAATCCATACTTAAATCTAAGAGATTTTGAGAAAGTTTGTAATACATACACAGACTAAAATTGTAGCATGAATATAATTAGATTAAAACTTTTTCCTTTTTCATTAAAAGAAAAAGCTAAACCTTAGATCTAGATCAATAAGAACTTGGAATAACATGCAAGAACATTTTTTGAAAAAAATTCTTTCTACCTCATAGAATCAATTCTTTTAAAAGACAAATCACTTCTTTCACTCAAAAAAAATGGAGAAACACTATACCAATATGGGATATATTTAAAGAATTGCTTAACATATGCCCACACTATGGTTTTGAAACTTGGCGATTGGTCATTTATTTCTACGAGAGCATAGCACCCCAAAGTAAACAAGTTGTAGAAATGATCTGTCATGGTGAATTTAGAGATAAAAATCCTGAAGATGCATTAGATTACCTTAACCAATTAGTTGAAAATGCACAACATTGGGATAGTGTTGGCACTTTTGAATTGACAAATAAACCACAACAATCTCCATCTAGTGGAGGAAGCTATAACCTTAGGGAAGATCATAATTTACAAGCAAAATTTGCATCCCTAGTTAAAAAGGTTAAAACTTTGGAAAATAAAAAAAGTGATCAAGTAAAATATGTTCAAGAAATTGTATGTGATGTTTGTAGTTCTAATGATCATTTCACTCAAGATTGTCCCACTCTGCCTGCACTTAAAGAATGTTTGCATGATCAAGCTAATGTCATCAACACTTTTAATAAGCCAAACCCATATTCACAGACTTATAATCCTAGTTGGAGAAATCATCCAAATTTTAGTTGGAGGAATAATAATAATGCACAATCTTCACAAGCACCACCTCCACAAAAGTTTCAAAATACTCAACCTTATGCACTATATGTTCCACCAGCATGGAAAAATTTAGAAGATACAATGCATTTATTCATTAAGAAGCAAGATACTATTAACAATCAAAATGCACAAACCTTTTCTGATTTGAAATATATTATTACTAAAATTACTTCTGCACTCACAATTTAAGAAAAAGGAAAATTTCTAGCTCAACCACAACCAAATACTAAGATTTAACAAAATTCAACCATGGACTAAGTCAAGTCAGTTATAACTCTTCGTAGTGGAAAGGTTATTGATCGGCCTATTCCTGAACCTTGTAAAAATAAAGATAATGAAAATTCAAAGGGTGAGGAAGGAAATCAAACCACTCTTCTGAAATTTATGGAATCTTTAAGCAAGTGAAAGTTAACATTCCTTTGTTAGATGCAATCAAGCAGGTACTTTCATATGCCAAATTTTTAAAGGATTTATGCACTGTTAAGAGAAAATTGAAGGTAAAAAATAGTGCTTTCATAGCTGAACAAGTAAGTACCATTTTTTCTACTAATAATAAGTTGAAATATAAAAATCCCGGTTGTCATATTATTTCTTGTATTATTGGAGATCACAAAATTGAGCATGCTTTATTAGAACTTGGTGCTAGTGTTAATTTACTTCCTTATTCAGTTTATCTTCAACTTAATCTTGGTGAGTTAAACTCAACTTCAACTACTCTTTTGTTTGCCGATAGATAAGTTAAAGTACCAAAAATAATAGTGGAAGGCATTTTAGTACAAGTTGATAAATTCATATACCATGTGGATAAACTAAGCCTATTGTGAATAATTATAAATTAATTCCTGTAATTTTAGGTCAACCATGTTTAGCAACTGTTAATGCTTTGATTAATTGTATGAATGCTTTAGTGAATTTGTCATTTGGAAATATGACTCTGGGATTGAATGTTTTCAACATGTGTAGGCAACCTAATGAAGAAAATAAGAATAAAGACGAAATTGATGAACAAAAAGAATTGCTTGAATCTTGTATAGAGGAGAATATTCAGAAAGGGAGTTTTTCTAAACTTAATGATATTTGTTTGGTTAATTCAATTGAATCAAATAAGCAACTTGAACATGATACTTCTAATATAAATTTGTTGTTTGATTCTTGTCAGACTTTGCAAAATGATGATGAGAAAACAAAATTTGACGAGCTTGGAATCATTAAAAAGACTAAACAACAAGAAGCACCTAAATTAGAATTAAAACCTTTGCCGGAGGGATTGAAGTATGCTTATTTTGGAGAAGAACAAACTTATCATGTTGTGATTTCTTCTACCTTATCAAGTGACCAAGAAGGTAAGTTACTATTTAATTTTAAAAAGCATAAAAACGCAATTGGATGGACTTTAAATGATATTAAAAGTATTAATCCTTTAATTGCACACATAGAATCAATTTGGAAGAAAATGATAAAACATGTCAACAACCTCAAAGAAGATTAAACCCACACATGAAAGAAGTAGTAAAAACATAAATTCTTAAGTTACTTGATGCGGGAATTATCTACCCTATCTCTGATAGTAAGTGGGTAAGTCCTACACAAGTAGTGTCTAAAAAATCCGGAATCACTGTTGTTAGAAATGAAAAAAGTGAACTAATTCCAACACGAATTACATATAATTGGCGCATGTGCATTGATTATAGAAATTTAAATGAAGCCACTAGAAAATATCATTTTCCATTACAATTTTTTGACCAAATCTTAGAAAGAGTAGCTGGACATCCTGAATACTGCTTTTTAGATGGATATTCAGGTTATTATCAAATTCCTATAGCACTTGAAGACTAAGAAAATACCATATTTACATGTCCCTTTGGAACATTTGCATTTAAAAGAATACCATTTGGACTTTGTAATGCTCCTGCAACATTTCAAAGATGCATGCTAAGTATTTTCACTAATATGGTTGAACATTGTTTAGAGTTCTTTATGGATGATTTGACTGTGTTTAGGAATTCGTTTGATGATTGCCTTGATAATTTGGAAAAAAATTTTGAAAGATGTATTGAAAAAGAACTCGTATTAAATTGGGAAAATGTCATTACATGGTTAGTTCTGAAATTGTTTTGGGTCATGTTGTATCTGTTAAAGGAATTGAAGTTAAAAAAGAAAAAATTGAAGTCATATCTAAATTACCACAACAAAAAATAGTTAGAGATGTGCAACCCTTTTTACGACATATAGGATTTTATAGAAGGTTTATAAAAAACTTTAGTGTCATATTTTAGCCACTTTGTAACCTCTTATTAAAAGATGCACCATTTGAATGGACTGATGATTGTCAAATTTTTTTTTTGAGAAAAATTTTATCTTTTGACATCTGCACTTATTATGCAATCTCCTAATTGATCTTTACCTTTTAAATTAATGTGTGATGCAAGTGACTTTGCTGTTGGTGCTGTTTTAGGACAAAAAAAAGATGGTAAGCCGTTTGTAATTTATTATGTGAGTAAGACTTTAGATAGTACTCAAATGAATTTTTCGACAACTGAAAAATAATTATTTGTTGTGCTGTTTGCATTAAACAAATCTCATTCATATTTGCTTGGTTCTAAAACTGTTGTTTTTACCGACCACCCTACTGCGAGATATTTGATGCCTAAACAGGATGCCAAAGCAAGACTAATTTGTTGGATTTTATTACTTCAAGAATTTGACCTCACCATCAAAGATAAAAAAAGGGTGCCAAAAATGTTGTTGCTAATCATTTATCAAGACTCATATTTGAATTCTGCACTGATATAACACCCATCAATGACTCATTTCCTAATGAATTTTTATTTTCTGTTACTTCAATGTCATGGTATGCTAACATTGTTAATTTCCTTGTTACAGGTACAATGCTTTTGCATAGGAATTTTATTAGGATGATCCTTGTTCAAATATTGCCCTGATTAGATTTTTCCGCGACGCATTCCTGATAATGAGGTAAGTAGTGTCATTAATTTTTATCATTCTGAAGCATGTCATGGACACTTTTTTTCAAGAAAAACTACAGCTAAAATTTTACAATATGAATTTTATTGGCCTACCATATTCAAATATACATATGAATTTTGCAAAACTTGTGAAAACTGTCGAAAATTGGGATCAATTACTAAACGAAACATGATGCCCTTAAATCTTATACTTGAGATTGAAATATTTGACTATTGGGGAACTGATTTCATGGGTCCATTTCCACCATCTTTTGGATTTGTGTACATATTAGTTGCAGTTATTATGTCTCAAAATGGATTGAAGCAATTTCTTGTCGAAATAATGATAGTAAAATTGTGGTTAAATTTTTAGGAGAAAACATTCTAAGTCGATTTGGAATCCCTCGGGCCATTATCAATGATGCAGGTAAGCATTTTTATAATAAGTTATCTAAGTCTTTAATGAAAAAATATGGGATTACACATAAAATTGCTACCCTTTATCATCCTCAAACAAAGGGTCAAGTTGAATTAGCAAATAGGGAGATAAAATAAATTTTAGAAAAGATAGGTAACCCTAACCGCAAAGATTGGTCTTTTCGACTAACTGATGTACTTTGGGCCTACTGTACTGCATTTAAAATGTCTTTAGGAATGTCACCCTATTGGCTAGTTTATGGTAAACCTTGCCACTTACCTGTTGAACTTGAGCATAAATCATTCTAGGCTATTAATGCTTTTAATTCAAATTTGGATGATGCTGGAAATGCACAAAAATTACAATGGAATGACCTTGAGGAATTAAGAATGATGCATATAAAAATTCAAGAATTATTAAGGCAAGAACAAAAACTTCATGATAAAAGAATTTTTCGAAAAACATGTGAGATTAGTAAAAAAGCATTGCTTTATAATTCTCGTCTTCATTTGTTTCCAGGAAAGTTAAAGTCAAAGTTGAGTGGCCTGTTTGCTGTAAAAAAATGTATATCCATATGGGGCTGTAGAAACTGAGAATCTAAAAAACAGTATCACATTGAAAGTCAATGGACAAAGAATAAAGCCCTATCTGGAATACCAACCATGTAAAGTAAGCACCGAAATAAAATTGAGTGACCCACTAAATTTTATTTAAGTTTTTAATGAGTGTTTTAACTTTTCACTCTTGCTTTACCGTTTGAATTGTTTGACTGTCTTGAATGATACGCGTTGTGATGTTTCTTACTTAAAGTGTGTTTAATAATTATTTTTTTCATCATTATACATCATAAGCACCTCAATAAGGAAGATTCTGTTCAGACATCTTAAAAACCTTTTGCGAATAAAATTTCACTTGAGAGGCTTGATACAAAGTTGTAAATCACATTCAAATTAGGAACGACAACCACCAACATTAGTGGCCTACGTTGAGGATCTAGAAAGACAACTCAGAGAAATGGAGCATGGTATATATAAATTTCAATTAGAGCTTGAGGTTAACTCAATAAGAGGACGAATGTAAGTTCATTTTCCTTTTACATTGTGTGTTTCTTTTTGTTGTTCGCTTTCACGTTTGATTTGATTTTGAAAATTTAATTTTGGTGTATTTTGATTTATTTTCTCGTATAAATGGCAAATAACGGTACACCATGACTTCTTAAGTCGGTATCCTCAGTTTTCTATAATAATTGAGATCTCAAAATCAAGCATGGAAGAAATACAACATAAATTGCATAAGCGTTTTCCTTCTCTCCCTCAAAATGCACTAAAAAAAATTTACAAAACTCGTTGTGAAAGATTGCATTTGTTAATGATCAACAAAATTCCTCCTTATATTCGTTGGTTAATTGAAGTAAAGGTCTGATTAGCTGGTGAGTTTCCTAGTCTATTTATTTCTTACATGCCTGGTTTTGGTAAAAACACATTTGCTAAAAAAATGAGAGCTAAAAGACTTGGCTCAGAATGTCATAACTGTGCAAGACGTAGTTCTAAACGAGAAATTTGTAAATCTTTAGGAATGGTTTCTGATAATTGAGAAGATAAAATTTGTTAAAGATTCCATGATTAAAGAATCGTTGGATGATATCTTATGATCTCTTGAGATGCATCAAAGCAGACATGTGTAATATGAGATACACGGGTTACGGAGACTATTCCAAAAAGAAAGTGCACAGTTTAGTCTTGAGAATAGAACTCAAAAAGACCTTATTTGCCAGTTTATAAGAAAATTGGATGGGAAGCCTATCCTCGACCCATAGAGGGTGTTCAAGTCGTTACTGAACATAAAACCAGAGAAAGATGTGAGCCACAATCACAACTACCAGTAAATATCTTTTTATTTTACTGTTCTTTTATCATTTACATTATTGCATTTCATGGTATGATTTTTTATTTAATTATTATTTTTTTCTTGTAGATTTTTTTCTTTTCACTGTTTACTTTTGAATTATTGAGACAAGAGCTTTACGCGTCATCTGACAAATACACCAACATATTTGTAGTTGTGTCTCATTTTGTCTGTCACTAAGATCTTTAAATATGAGCTCTTTTTCCAACCACTCACAATTTATTTGAAGATTATTCTAATGGCAGCATCTTCGAGTAGACAATTCAAAAATATTTGTGTGCTTTCTGGATTTCATTATGAAAAATACAAGGATTTCATCCAGGCAACTGTAGATCGTGGTCGTGTTATAGTTGAGAGAAAACTACATCTTGTATATGGAGGAGGTGACCGTAGGTTATCAAAACTTGTCTTAGAAGTTGTTTTTATCATAGGAAACTAGGTGCTAGGTATCATTGCATAAGCCTTAAAACCTCTAGGATGTCTGTCTGACGTATTAATCGGAGAAGAGTTAGTTGTCTCAAGTATGCAAGAGCGAATATCTGAGATGTTAAATCATGCTGACACTTTCATTTTCTTGACAAGAAATATTGCAACTTTAGAGGCACTAATTACATTTGCATCTTGGGCCCATTTGAACATCCATAAAAAAACCCATCAGTTTACTAAATGTTATGGTAAGAAGTACAACTTGGACTTAACTCTTCGGTTGTAATTATCTTCTTGAAGCGATGAGGTAATGTCTTCTAAACTCTACTTCTTTCGTTTAAGCTATTGAGGACAATGTCTTGCTCAGGTTGGAGGGAGGGAATAGATGACAGTTGTGGAATATGGCAAATACTAGTAGTGTTTATGTCGAAAATGGCTGAATATGGGGTGTAGCGGCTCTAAAAACGATCTTCAGCGGCCTGTTCAGGTGTGATCTTTCCTATTTCTTCTTTTATTATTTATGTTTTCTTTATCTTTTTGGTTTTTTTGCATGCATATCTTTAAATTATGAATAATGTTTAGATTAGGTTGGGGGGAGGGAATAGTTGACATAAATTGTAAATAGATGTGTTTATTTTTAAAAAAAATCCAAAAAACAACAAATATTTTTGTGTCTAGGATGGCTGTGTAAAGAATCATGATTTTTGTGACGCATTATAATAGTCCTGTTGTATTATATTTTGATTTTAAAATTCATAGTAAGTTGTTTTTGTTCCCTTTTCCTTGAATTACTCAAATTTGTGAACTATGTATTGGTTATTAAGTTATTTTCTTGTTTACTCATTAAAAATGTATTATCAAATAATTCTTCACATATACACTATGACGCATACTAGTGGGTTGTAAGTTAAAATTTTTACAATATTTAGTTCTTTTGATTTATTAGGGATAATATCTAAGGCAGTAGAAAGTGTGTATTGCCAAAAAAAAACAAAAAATTTGAATGTGTTTAATTTTGTTATATCTAGAACCCGAGTAATTAAGTTTGTAGGGGTATTTTAACACTTAGTGCCCTAAAGTCAACTGGTCTGGGAGTCATTGGCCTAAAGCTCGCTACATGGGTTAAAAATGTAATATTAAAAAAATGTGTGAATAATCTACTGCCTAAAGATAGAATGAGTTTTATAATGAAAATGTTGTTTTCTTTTAATGAAGACCCATAAGTATTGTGTTAATTATTTGAGCACAAAAGAAGGTTTATGATATTATGGATAATGAGTGAACGACCAAGAGTTAGAAAATTTTGGGAGAGTTTATTTATTTGGTAGTTTAAAGGATAGATGAACAACTATTAACTTGCATGTGAATTTTGTAAATCTTAATTTAATATAATACTTTAATTGCTAGGGGCTAACAATAAGCTAGTTGGGGGTATGATTATTGTTAAAAATTGTATGTTTATTAAGGTAGTTGAAAGAGCAACCGAATTTTGTGTCTCACTAAACCAAGAAAGTTAATAGTTCCTATCGACTTTGTATCCAGCAAAGTCAGCAGCCGAATAACAAGTTAAATTTATGAGAGTCCATCTAAGATACAAAAGACTTAGATCAATTTTCCTACTCAAATAAAGAAAAATTCTTTTAACAGCAAGCAAATGAAATTTTTTGGGACATGATTGAAACCTTGCACATAAACATACATTAAATATAACATCAAGCCCACAAGCAGTCAAGTAAAGTAAAGAGTCAATCATACCTTGATAAGTTTTGACATCAGCTTCTTTACCTTTTTCATTCTTGTCAAGCTTGATTGTTGAGCTCATTGGAGTGTTTTTAGCCTTTCCATTTTCAAATCTAAATCTTTTGAGTAAATCTCTCAAATATTTGGCTTGATTTATGAAGATTCCTTCTTCCCTTTGTTTTATTTGTAGTTTAAAGAAATACTTCAACTCTCCCATTATGCTCATGTCAGATTCTTTTCTCATACAAGATGAAAATTCCTTATACAAATACTCATTAGTAGAACAAAAAATAATATCATCAACATAAATTTGAACAATAAGAATATATTCTTTTTTATGCTTTATAAAAAGTGTTATATCTGCTTTTCTTATTGAAAAACTATTTTCCAAAAGAAATCTATTAAGCCTTTCATGCCATGCTCTAGGAGTTTGCTTTAAACCATATAAATCTTTAGACAACTTATAGACATGATTTGGATATTTTTCATTTTCAAAATTAGGGAGTTGTTTCGCATAAACTTCTTCCGTAATGTAACCATTTAAGACCACTTTTAATATCTATTTAATACAAAATGAAATCCTTATGACATACAAATGCTAAGAGCATCCTAATGGATTCAAATCTGGCTACAGGAGCACAAGTTTCATCACAATCAATTTCTTCTTCCAAGTTGTATCCTTAAACTACTAGTCTAGCTTTATTTCTTACAATTACACCAGATTCATCCATTTTATTCCTAAATACCCATTTAGGGCCTATTACATATTAATGTTCTGATTAAGGAACTAATTTCCACACATTATCTCTCTCAAAATGATTTAGCTCTTCCTCTGTGGCCATAATATAGGATTCATCATTCTCCACATCGAAAAATAATTTTGTTTCAATTTGAAATATGAATGCAGTATGTTCACAAATATTTCTAAGTGATGTCCTCATAGTTACACCTCATGAATGATTGCCTAATATTAAGTCTTTAGGGTGAAAAGAAATATACCTACACTCATTGAGGAGTGTTTAAGAATTACCTTCATTTTGCTCCATATTAGTTTGTTTTTTCTTGTCGCTCTTCTTGATTCTCACATGTTGCATTATCTTGTCTGTAATTTGAAGACTCTTCTTTTTGTAACTTTTCATCTACATCATTATTAACAATAACATTTTTTTATAAAGGAAGGACTAGACTCATCAAATATAACATGCATAAATTCTTCAGCTACTAATATTCTTGTATTATACACTTTGTGATCTTTGATTGTATTGGAATATCCAAAAAGAATACCAATATCAAATTTTGGATCAAATTTACCAACATTATCTTTAGTATTCAATATAAAACATTTGCATCCAAAATTTTTGAAGTAACCAATATTAGGTTTTCGATCTTTCTAAAACTCATAAGGAGTTTTATTGAGGTAAAGTCTAATCAACTACGATTTAAAACATAATAAGTTGTGTTGACGACTTCGACTAAAAAATATTTGGTAAAGCATTTTCATTCAACATAGTCTAAGCCATTTCTTGAATACACATATCCTTTCTCTCAACGACTTCATTTGTTGTGAGGACCTTGGTGATGAAAATTGATGTTCTATGCCAAAGTTATTGTAAAATTTTTTGAAATTATGATTTTTAAATTTCTTGCCATGATCACTCCTAATACAAAAAATAACATAACCTTTTTCATTTTGAACGTTTTTACAAAAGATTTTAAAGCATCAAAGGTATCATCCTTATTAGCTAAGAATAATACATGTGTGCATCTAGAATAATTATAAACAATTACAAATGCATAATACTTGCCATGTAGACTTGCATATCTAGAAGGTCCAAATAAATCTATGTAAAGAAGTTATAGTGATTTTGAAGAAGAAACATGATTTTTGTTTTTGGAAGATATTTTGATTTGTTCTCCAAATTAGCAAGTTTCACAAATTCTATCTTTTTTAAAACCAATTTTTCTAAGACCTTGAACCAAATCATTTTTTAAAATTTTTTAAATCAAATCCACGATTACATAACTTAGTCTTCTATGCCACAACCATCATCGTGTAATATAGAAAAACATTTATCATGAGTTGGTGCATAATGTTGATACCCAATCTATATCAATGGTGTATATATTAACACATCTTTTTCCAATAAACAAAACTTTGTCATTACATGCATATTCAATAACATATTTTGTTTTATTAAAAATAACTCTATAGTCTTTATCACATAATTGACTAATACTTAGCAAGTTCTGTTTCAAATTTTCATCTAAACACATATTTTCAGTAAGGTAGAGGAATATTTACCTATATTACCAATACCAATGACCTTTCCTTTTAAACTATCTCCAAAAGATACTTCTCCACCATTTTTTATCTTTGTAAAACCAGAAGACTAAGAGTAATTACCTGTCATATGTCTTGAGTATCTGCTATCCAAGTACCATTTGTTCTTTCTCTTCTTTGATCTCTACAGATGAAATCTCAAGTTTTAGATACCCAAAATTTTTTGTGTCCTTAAGTGTTAGTAATGGTTTTTTTTTTGGAACCTAAATACATTTAATTCCATAATATTCATTTCTCTTAATTGGACATCTACAACTCATGTGACCATTTCTATTACAATAATGGCATACATTTTTATCATTAATAGAGGTAGCCTTAACAAACTAATTCTTATAATACTTTTGTTTCAAATATGCCTTATAGCTAATACCTCTTTTATCAAAAATACATTCTTGAGAGTCAAGCAAATTATCTAAAATCTTTTACCTATCTATAAATTTTTAGACAATATCATTAAGCTCATCACCTTTTTTCCTAAGCGTTTCATTTTCTTTTTTTCAAATCATTTACAAGTAAGCCTTTAGTTCTGGATGAAACATCTTGTTTTTCTTTAAAGAATGAAATTTCTTCATGCAAACTTTTGTTTTCTATTTCTAGGTACTTAATCCTTTCATTTAAAATATCATTCTCATTTGAAAGTTCTACAATTTTCTATTTAAAAGAAGTATTTTTCATTCTTGTCTTCTTTAAGTCCTTATGCAGTTCAGTAAATGTTTCAAACAACTCATCATCAGAGATCATTTACCTCAACAATTTTTTTCTCTTATTCGATAAGCTGTCATAACCCAACCTAGACTTAGCAAGATATTGTTTGCTTGAGCCTTAAAAAGGCCTGTATGGTTTTGTTTTTGGGGCACCCATACACCCTAAAACGTGTCTTGCCAATTAAAATGTGGATCACCCCTTATAAACCCAGTATCTTTCTCATACTTTGCCGATGTGGGATTCGCCTAGGGTGTTCCCATATTACAGCCATAGCTTATCTTTTTCACCTTGAAAAGAGGACATTCCAATTTTATGTGTCTAGGTTTCTTGCATTCAAAGCATATGATTGCTTTATTCTTTTCTTTTTGGTTTTTGAAGTTCCTAAACTTTCTTCGTTCATTAGATTTCTTGAAAAACTCCTTGAATTTTCTGGCTATCATAACCATATTTTTATCTTCGAATTCACATTCTTCGTTGCTTTCCGATTTTGAAGCTTTCAAGACAATGCTCTTCTTCTTTTTATATTCTTCATCTCTTTCAACTGCCAAATCCTCTTCATAGCCATATCTTCGTCACCTCATTAGATTTCTTGAAAAACTTCCTAAATTTTCTAGCTATCATAGCCATATCTTCATCTTCGAATTTGCATTCTTTGTTGTTTTCCGATCTTGAAGCTTTCAAGGCAATGCTCTTCTTTTTTTTTATCTTCTTCACCTTTTTCAACTACCAAATCCTCTTCATAGTCATATCTTCATCACCTTATTAGATTGCTTGAAAAACTTCCTAAATTTTCTAGTTATCATAGCCATATCTTCATCTTCGAATTCGCATTTTTTGTTGCTTTTCGATCTTAAAGCTTTCAAGGCAATGTTCTTCTTCTTTTTATCTTCGTCACCTCTTTCAACTACCAAATCTTCTTCATAGAAAATAAGTGAGCCAATTAAATCATCAATAGATAAAGTATTTAAATCTTTGGCTCCCTCAATGACGGTTCTTTTAGGTCTCTATCATTTTGGTAAAAACCTATATAAATTTCTTTACCTTCTTGTTATTTGAAAACATCTTTTGTAGATCTCCTAAAGTGTTTACAATGTCTATAAATTTAATGTACATGGAATGAACACTCTCATTTTGTTCCATTTGGAATGTTTTATATCTCCTAGTATATCTACTGATTTTAGACTTTTTAACTTGATTTATACCTTTTTGAACAACTTCAAGTTTTTTTCAAATTTCATAAGCATTAGAACAACCTAAAACTCTCTTAGATTCATTCTTATCTATGGCATAAAACAAAGCATTCATGGCTTTGGAATTAAAAGAAGCTTTTCACTTTTCCAACTCATTCCATTCTCGTGAAAGTTTTGAAATTTTTTCCCCTTCCTCATTTTTTAGTAGTGGACATGAATGGACCATTACAAACAATTTCTCATATTTTGTAATCTAATACTTGCAAATAAATTCTCACCTTAGTTTTCCAATATAGATAATCATTCCCATAAAAACAATAGTGGTCTAGTAGTAAACTAACCTTCCCTCAAGGTAAAATTATTTTAGGTTGTCATGGATCTTCTAAATGGTTAAGTTTTAACAAGAAAACCTTGCTCTAATATCAAATGAAAGTCTAATTAAGCAACCCAAGAGGGAGATGAATTGGGTTTCTAAACGTTATTAAGCAATATGCTTCAAAATCAATACACATTTATGCTACAAACTTTAAATAATAAATATAATAACAAATAAATTTAAAAAAGATAAGAGAGAAGAGAGCAAACACGGTGTTTTTATAGGGTTTGACAAACTCTGCCTACGTTCATGCCTCTAAACTAATCAAATTTGAGGATTCTATTGTCTAAGCCTTCACAATCCAAGGCTTCAAGATGCTTATAATTGACTTCTAAGGTGTTATTAAAACCTTTACAATCTGAGATGATTTCTCACATCTATCTCAAAGTGTTTCCCACACTTACAATCACTCAATTTTGATATTGAAATGAAGATTACTCAAATTTTTCCTCACGTAATGTATGCAAGCCCAAAGTATGATTTTATAAAGGAATAAACAAATTTTAGCTTAGAACAGATTGAATACGCAATGATAAGCTTGATGATAATCATTGAACATGCTTACAATTGTATTTGATGGTGCCTTTTATAGTTGGAGAAGAAAACTAGCCATTGTTGGCTTTCTGAAGATTATCATATCTCCGTTAACCTCAGTCAGTTTGCTATTCTAACTTGTGCTAGTAATCGTTATGTTAAAATTTGAATTATTGAATCACCATTTGAAATTGTCGGTTTACTGTTTAATTCCAAAGAGTAGCTGATCGAAGTCGGCTTACCGTTTTCACATAATCAATTTGCCGTTTTCAGATAAATTCCTTTTGGAATTTATTGGTTAGTTGTCTTCTCATAAAGGGTAACTGTTAATTTCCAGAAGCTATCAATAACTCAACCATATGTTATCAATTTGTTGTTTTAAACTTAACTGTTATCCGTTTGTTTCCAAGACTATTTTTATTGGGATTAATTTATTTGTGAGAGTGTCACTACTTCCAGTGAGATTTTGGGGTTTGACATGTCATTCTTGAGAGTAGCTAAAACAAAGTCTACTGGGCTAATTCATGTGGATGGTTGATGTGGGTGTGATGTTGCTTTAGACTGGAGATAATGCTTATACTTTTATTTGATTGCTATCATTAATCTGATGGAATAAATACGAGTGTTTCTATTAAAACAAAAATTCTTTACCACAAAATATCCTAAATTGTCCAACCTTGACCATTGATTTCTAAGCCCATCCAATGTAGTAAATGTTGAGTGTTAGAAAATGCATATTTATAAAGGAGAAAACCGTCATTTTACATTTTAAGTCTTACTAACAACCCTTACTTTTATATATTTAACCTTCTTGTGATTTAATTACATGTGTTTTATTTTAATTAAGTATTTTATGTATTTTAGGGGCATTATAGTCATTTCACAATAAAGGAGAGATCAGACGGCAAAACGGACATCACTTTTGAACTCAGGACGGTCGAAAACCTTAGGAGGAGTATAAAAGGAAAAATGGCACTATTCACATGTACGGTACTATTCACGTGTACGGTACTGTATACGTTACTGTTCACGACACTGTTCACATAGACGGATGATGACGTGGCATTGACCGATGATGTGGCATTGACTGATGAGGTGTCACGATCCTGTTGGACTAAAATTCTTATGTACTGTTGATGGTGACGTGGCAGCATATCAGTGGACGAAAAATCTCGCGTACGGTGCATGCATCACACGGGATTATTTTCAACCAAACCGCGTTACTGTTCAAAGTCGGGTCAAACCGTGTTACTGTTCATCCGCGTGGTCAAACGTGGACTGTTGACTGATGACGTGGCGCAATCCTGAGCGTCCAAACTGTTTTTAATCCGATGGCCATGATTTACTCCATGTATCTATAAAAAGGGGGCCTCCCCCCCTAATTTGATATCGCTGAATCCATTTTTGGGATCCATTTTCTGTAATTCCCTCTCCATCTTGTATTTTCTTCGTATTTTAATAAATTCCCATTTTGCCCCTAGTTCAACTATGAGTGGCTAATTTTCTTTCAAGCTTGGGTTGAAGGTGAAGTCTCAACATGTGTCATGGGCTTAATTTGGTAAATTTATTTTCTCTTCCCCTCTAATTTTTGTGGATGTTTTGACTTCTCGTCGACAAATAATAATAGTCTTGTCTAGATACCGCCTTGGTTACACCGGCCCTCTAGTACAAGGTTATTATTATTTGGCACGATAAGCCCTTAGCACCATATTGATTAGAGCGTGGTTCATGAGGTGTGGATTCCCCCCTCATGATTTAATTGGCATTAATACGGATTATTTAGCCCATGATGCATGTTGATACGGATCCAGATACCCAAGTACGTCAATTTAATAGATTTTCTCTTCAATTTATTCTCTCCATTGCAATTCCAATTTTAGAATTTATTCTCGCCATTTTAATTTAAGTATTAGCATATTCCAAATCATTTCCACCATAAATCCAACTACCCATTTACAAAATTAATTCTATATATAATTAAAATCCACCTCCTCGTGGGATCGACACTCGTCACCATTAGTCTATACTACAATAGATTCGTGCGCTTGCGAGTACATTAAAATTTGCACAACAAGTTTTTGGCGCCGTTGCCGGGGAGGTAAGTAATTTTAATTCATAGAATTAATTTTTGTGAATAATTTCTTTTATTTGTTTTCTTGTATTTTTTTTATTATTAAAAAAAAAGAAAAAAAAGTGAATCTACATTTAAAGGTATTGAAGAATTGAAACACAAGAAACTGGAAGAAAAAATTTAATTTTGATGACATGTGGCTGCTTCCAGATGTTGGTTCACTTTTCTTATCACTATTTGGGAGCAAGTAAAGTAACTAGGGGAGCTCAACCCCCAGGCAAAACAAACATTGGTGATAAATATATTTCATGGTAATGTATTCTGAAGTTTTCTTAATTCCATAATCATGGAGATTCCCTTAAGAGCTTTCTTTGCCCAATGATAATAGCGATTTATTCATAAGCTTTCTTAGTGCTTTGATCATGGCTATTTATTGAGGAGCTTTCTTAGATCTCTGATCATGATGATTTACTCAGGAGTTTTATAGCCCTCCGGTCATGGCAATTTACTCAGAAGCTTTCATAGCACTTTGATCATGGTAATTTATTTAAGAGTTATCTTAGCCCTTTGATCATGGCAATTTACGCAGATAGCTCCTATCATGCTATTTTACTCAGGAGCTATCTTACCTCCTTATCGTGTCATTTTCCTCAAGAGCTTTCTTAGCTCTCTAATCATAACGATTTATTCAAGAGCCTTTTTAGCTCTCTAATCATATGGCGATAAAAATGTGCCAATACACATAGATTTCATCAGAGAAGCGTTCTCAATCTAATATGTAGGTAACCTTACTAAGGTACCCTCTTGCTAGTGATTTGTTCAAGTTCACAACTCTTTGATAACAATTAATATATGTAAGCTAAAACAAGAATAGCTCATGAAATTTAGAACTACACTCTAAAAGTTACACATAGTAAGTCATAAGTAGAGATAAATTACAATTAACAAACTATAATAAATAAGGAGTAAATCATTCATTCACAAACACATGGCGATAAAGATAAATCATCTATATAAATTATTCGTGTAAGATATATTAGAGAAGAAAAGTTATTGTGTCTTACTCCAATTATAGTGAGGATCTTAGCTTATTTAAGACAAATAAACACAACTAAACACATTTTCACTATTTACTTGGTCTTATCTTATTTTATCTTACTTCAAACATAACTAATTAAATACATTTTCACTGTTTTCATTTTTATACACAATTTTTAAGACAAGATAGCAAACACATTTTCATTGTTTAAAGTGCCACATCAAAAACACAATTTTCCTTATCTAAAAAAAATCATCAATTAAAAAGTAATACCAAACTTATCCTAAGTGTTAACTAGAAATGGAAATATGGAATAGTGATTTGCATACCTGAACTCGTCTTTCAAGACCAAGGGACTAAAGAGCTCTTTATGGATCACATCCCTCTCATCCCAAAAGAAAAAGCGACATATCCATAGGAAATTTACAATATTGAGTTTGCATTTGAGAGACGATAATGATAATAATAATTGTTTGGGGGAAACAAAAGAAAAGGTAGCAGAATGCCACTTGTTGATGAACAGAATAACTCCAGCATAATCTGAGGTATTCGGTATAATTTGAGGTACCCCGCATAACTCCAACAATAATTCGAGGTAGCCAGCATAATTCGAGGTACCTCGTATAACTCTAGTATAATTCGAGGCACCCCGTATAACTCCAGTATATTTCGAGGTACCCCACATAACTCAAGAGTAACTCGAGGTACCCTATATAACTCCAGTATAATTCAAGGTACCCCGCATAATTCGAGGTACTCCGCATAACTTAAGAGTAACTCGGGGAACCCCATATAACTAGAGGTACCCCGTATAACTTGACGTACCCGACAGATCCGATTCAGGAGAATCCCCCAAAAAAGTCCGCCATGAAAATGTCTCCATCTCTTAAAGGATAATAATTGATTTTGTTAGAATTAAATATCGAAACGTCGTATTGAAAAGTGGTGACAGCCGCCCGTCATCTCTGCCAAAAGGGAAGGACACTGTTCCAAGGACAGTGGTCCTCAGCCGCCTTACCCGACAGCCATTGCAGAGGTACCCTGAACCACTCTCCAGCGCGTGCCACGTTCCCAAAGGATAAGATACGTCGTAAATGTCTTTTTTATTCTCAAACATGCATATAACGGCCCAAAAATCATAAAAGGGTAAAAAGACGTGAAATTTCTGAAAAGGGATAGCCAATTGCTATAAAAGATACGCCACGTGGCAGCTGAGGTACTCTATATATAAAGTTGTCCATATTTTATTCTTCATCATGTATTCATTCACTTATGAACATTTACACTCCACAAAATAAGTTTTCTTCAACCTTAAACCTCAATTTATAGAGGGCTGGCAAGCTCTCTTTACCATAAAAAAGCTTGAGTTGCTAACTTGAACGTCTGAGTGTGAACGCTGGGGTACCCCTGCTTCACCTCTAACCTCTATTTCACTATTTTGCAGGAGTGAAGCTCATTTAGAAGGATATTTTTCTTGATTCAAACCTTTCATCATTGTTACCACTTCCCACTTCCCTTCTCAGCTCCCCCGAATTTCAGAAACACCGCACACAACAAACCAGTGAGGTACCCCATTTCCCCTAAAAATACAAATTCATTGTTCTAGATAAGTTTACCTGTCTACGCCCAAAATATGTCTAAAGCAATTGGCGTCGTCTGTGGGGAGACGCACAAAAAGCCTCTACCACAGTTATCAAACTAGTTGTTGTATGTGCTCCAATACATGGCACCCGACATACCTTCAGAAAGTTTAATGACGGATCCTACAACGATGGGAGATGACAGCAGCGGTGAAGGTAGTGATCCCGCAAAGAGAATAGCCCATCTCAGCAAGGGCAAGTCTATCAAACAATCGACTGGTATTTACCAAGATGAGAAACCCATCTCTTACAAGCGTTTCGAGGATCTTGGCCATTCAATTCTTAAGGTGGTTGGATCTCGGGTACCTAAAAGTTCACTTCCACCAGTGACGCTAGATGTTCAACCACCTCAAACAAACCAGCAAGCTACGGTAAGAACAGAGGTACCCGAGGCCAACAAGCCAAAACATGGGCCATCGGGTACCCATTCTAAGTTTCAAATTATGGGCTTCCGAGACGAGCGTTACACCCCCTCTTGCAATTCCCGCAGCAGCCAGGGTACGAGGCGTGAAAAACGTGCCCACGAGAATCTCCGTGACAAGTTAAACTCCAAAAGGGCTTCTCAAATGGTGGCGACATCATCAGGTGCCCCTAGGGTACCCCTCAAACTCATGGAAAAAATGGAAAACCTTGAAGCCCAGGTGAAGCTCCTTTCCGAAAAGCGAAACACTACAAGTGCTCCCACACCTATGACCTACCACTCACCATTCACTATAGAGATTCGGACGACAGCTCTTTCCGAACTGCTCACCATGCCTCAGATACCCCAGTACTCAGGTACTAGTAATCCCTCAGAGCATGCTAAGCTATACCGTGACTAAATACTTATCAAGGGTGTTGATGAGAACATTAAGTGTAGGATATTTACATATACACTCACGGGTCCCACGAATTCGTGGTTTCAGTCGTTGAAGGTGGGTAACATATCTTCCATACACTAGCTATTATCTTAATTCAATAAAGAGTTTTCTTATGCTTTCACTCAAGATAGGGCAGCCTCCAAACTTGCTTTTATTAAACAAGGGGAAGCCGAACCTTTGGCGAAGTATATGAGCTGCTTCCACCAAGAGGTGTTACGAACCAGAGCATTTGGAAACCAACACACACTGACCCATTTTTAAGAAAACCTTGCGATTGGGCAAGCTGTAGCATTCTTTTTAAAAGAAAAGCCTACTGTCATATGGGGAAGCCCGTTCCCAGGGGTTGCAGCAGATGGAGATGGACAAGAAATGCCCATCTAAAGTGCCAAGAAGATAAGGTCGAGGCCACAAAAAATAAGGAGAAGCTGAAGAGAATGAAATCCCCAATACCAAGGATACCCCGAGCACGGAGCCCTCAATGGGTTGCCTGGCGTGGACGGGAATACAATGCTCCGGGTATCTCACGGGTACGCCAACCTCTATGATCGCCTCCACCAGAGTAGCGAGAGCTACCACCAAGACCTCGATACGAATCGTATCATCCGCTAAGTTATTCCCCGGAGCAGATTGTGAGTTTCACTAGGACTTCGATCACAGCACAGCCGAGTGTTTGATTCTTAGCGGGTACCTCAAAGAATTTGTTGCTGGCATGAGAGAGGCTCGAAAATTCATGGAGCAAGATAAGGGCAAGCGGGTAACTAATAGTAGCCCTGAACGAAAGGTACCCCAGGGACCCAAGAAAGGCGTGTGTGTCCAGATGATTGCCGACGGACCGACTCTAACTAGCCAGTCCAGGAGGGCCATCAAAAGTTATGGTAGATCATTATCGTTAACAACTAATATTGGCGGAGAAGTTAACTTTATCCGATGGGGAATGCCTTAGGTACCCCACCATCCCCCGCTGATCCTTTTCACAGAAAAAGATATTGAATGTATCTCGTACCCCCATAAAGATGCCTTAGTAATTATATTGAAGGTTGCTACTGGTAAAGTAGCAAGGACTCTTGTAGATACCCGTAGTTTCGTCGATATCATTTTCAAAAGTGCCTTGGATCAACTATTGATTGAGTCGCCAAAGATCACCCTATATGTTACGCCTTTTATTGGGTTCATCGGAGATATGGTTATCTCAAAAGGCATCATTACACTGCCTGTTACACTTGGTAAGGTACCTCACTGTGTTGTTCATATGATTGATTTTCTCATTGTGGATCACTCGGGTACCTACAATATATATTGTGTAGGTCGTCCTTAGTAGCAACTAAAGCAATGGTATCCATTCACTACCTCGCCATGAAAGTTCTGGCCGCCCATAAAGTTATGACCATTAAAGGGGATCAATAGTCAGCCCACGGTTATTACTTTGCAGCCTCCAAAGTCACGTACCAAATAGCTTCTGATCCACCAATGAAGGGGTACCTGGGGGTTAGCAAGCCGACACCTTATCCGACAAAACAAATACTTGCTAGACAGTGGAGAGCAACAGTAAAAAAGACATCTCAGGTAGCCAACCCTCCAAAGCTGCAAGGAACTTCGCCAATGGGAATACAAACAGTTGTTTCAAATGAAGCGAGGGTACCCCGCGAGGACCAGACCGAGCAGAGATGTGAATGTGAGGCACCTTTGGACCCCCGAATGACAAAAGATGAAAAACGGGGTACCTCGGTTAAAGACCTAGTTTCAGTCTCGATTTGAGTCACTGATCCAACAAAGACCGTCAAAATAAGCTCCAACCTTTCTGAGGAACAATAAAGAAAAGCCATACTACTAGTAAAGTGATAGCACTTCTACCTCCTCCTGCTTATTTTGTTTGTTTTCTTTAATACTTGTGTGTTTGAAATATATGCTTGACCATGTAGGGTACCCAGAGTACCCAAACTAGTCAGTTTTCTAAGCCTTTAATGACAATAACAAGTGATCCCGGGATCCCCCATATTCTCTTTAGGATAACAAAATAGTATCATATAATGATCTATATCGCCACTCTTTATGAATGCATTTTCTTTACAAAATTTGATTTGCTTCTCGATTTTTTTTATATGGATGATTAGCTTGAAATGCTATAAGAATATATTCACCATTAATCTAACTCTATATATGTCGTTGTGTAATGTTTATTATGACGGAAGATGATATCCAGAGATCACCTTATTCCAGGGTAACCGAAGTACCTGACCTATCTCGATCATGACAATCTGCTCGAGGATAGGCGAGCAACGACCTTTATCTTCATCTATGTTGTCTATTTTGATTGTACACAAATGGTGGATCATGAGGTTTTTGACCATCGCACATAAGGCGAATGGTGGATCATGAGGTTTTTGACCATCTCGCATAAGGGTAGGCGAATAGCCACCTCTATTTTTATCTATGTTGTCTATTTGATTCTAGTGAATGGTGGATCATGAGGTTTTCAATCATCTCATATAAGGGTAGACAAGCAACTACCTTTATCACTATCTACTTTGCTTATTTGACTTCAAGCGAATGGCGAATCATGAGGTTTTCGACTATATCGCAAAAGGGTGGGCGAGCAGCTACCTTTATCACTTTTTACTTTGCTTATTTGATTTAAAGCAAATGGTGGATTATGAGGTTTTCGACCATCTCGTAAAATAGTACCCAAGGTACTCAGGGTATTCTGTTATAGAACGTTATTCATCGAATACACCAAGAAGACCCTAAGAAAGATCGTGAAAGGTGTTAAGAATCGTCATAATCTCCTAAAGATTAAGACAAGCATGTCTAAGTAAATCATCATACACTGATGAGATAAGATTAAGGGTACCCATAGTACTCGGGGTACCCTACGACAGAAAGTCGTTCCTCGTATACACCAAGAGGAGCCCTAAGAAAGCTTGTGATAAACAACGAGCATATCTGGAGGAATCGCCATATGTTTGATGAAATTGGGTTGTTTCGCCATGAATTAACAACAACAAGCATATCTAAGTAAATCATGATACACTGATGAGACAAGATTAAGGGTACCCATAATACTCGGGGTACCCTATAACAGAAAATCACTCCTCGTATACACTAAGATGAACCCTAAGAAAGCTTGAGATGAGCAGCAAGCATATCTGGAGGAATTGCCATATGTTTGATAAAATTGGGTTGTTCTGCCTTGAAGTAACAGATAGCTCAATGAATATCCAAGCTTAAGGGTTCCCGAGGCACCCCATGCGCCTTGGCAGTAATGCCGAACAAGGTTACACAATAGGATGGTTATCTTCAGTTTCATCCCTTAGTATAGAGGGATCAACAAAAGTGATAGAAATAACAGAAACACAAGTGTCGGTATCAGGGGTACCTTATGGTGACTTCATCTAAGGTACCTGTTGGTTAATTTTATAATCAAATGCTACGGATGTCAATATGCAAGTATACACAACAAGTAATAAAGTGATGAATATTCAAGATCGTCTCCACAGGGATTGATGTTACTTAAAATGCTATAGCAATCACAATAGTGCAAACTACTTAAGTCTGAAGTTAACAAACATAAAGTGTGTTCTATCGTAATTGATGATTGTGAGAGAATAAAGTAAAACAATACCACAATGCAATAAACTAAATTAAATGTGTCTAAGATTCAATTGAGACTATGGTAGTTGAATGATCAAACTCTCCTTATGGGCTGATTGTTTTTTATCAAGTTAACACCAGTTGTTACGGCAAGTGCTGCAGCACTGGGCAGAATTAATCTGCATCCTCAGCTGTCGCATATTAGAACTCTCATACCCTTAAATCTATTAACAATGGCCAGTTGCTAATCTACTTATGATATGGCTTTATGACCCTTTAATCTCTCTACCCTACATGGTGAACACCTATGTCTAGTGTGTCACAAATCTTAACTTCAAGTATAGCCCTTATGGGATTCAAGATAACTTAATTCAGAAAACTTAAATTAAGATCGAGTAATACTCTAATAATATCCACAAAGACATGCCCTTTTGCGGCTCTATCTTAACTTGAATTATTAAATGGGTGGTCAACCGAAATAACAGTTATATTAATAATAACTACTAGAGTAAAATGCTACATCAACGACATAACAACACATAAGAACAGTCAACAACCAATTGGATTGTTTGTCATTCAACTACAAACAAATCTAGTTCATATTCTGGATGAGAAAAACAAACATAAATATATTGTTCACGGGATACATCAAAACAATCAAATAAAGAAGAGAAGTATAAGTTGAGAATGGTAAAAAGCAAATCCAAATAACTCTGCACGATTCCTCAACGCTGCCAAAACTGTACTCTTCAATTCTAATCTTCTTCTCCTTTATTCTTTAATATTTCACGATAATTCCCTTGTCGCCTTTCTATGTGGTGCGCCCCCCCCCCCTTTTATACTGCAAACTAGGGTAAATAAAAGTCTGTGGGCGTGCATGAGTTAAATTAGGAAACATGCAGATCGCGATTCTGCAACTGGCCCGCGTCTAAGTTTTCTCCCTCATTTGCTCCCAGATTGCTACAGCACTGATTGCTCTAACAACAGCTACAACACTGTACTGTTCCCGATTGTGCTTTACTTATTTTGCGGCCATCTTCCTTCCTCTTCTTGCTAATCTAATGTCTCAGCATCCCTTCATGAATTAAGACTTTCCGAAAACCTATAATTATGCACTTGTTTTGAGCACGAATTACTTTGATTCAAGCAAAACTTATTAAGACTTAACTAAAATGAATGTTTATGCTAAATATAACCAAAATGTAATAAAAACATCTTATTTGCTCTCCGAGTGATCTTGATTTAAGTCTAGAATTGATGTAATAACTCTCAATTCATAAAGTTATCACACCCCCAAACTTAAACCTTTACTTGTCCTCAAGTAATGACAACATACTAATACTTCACGCAAACAATCATGCAACACAACTTTAGCTCTTTTATCAAATTTGCAAGGATTCTTCCACCTTCATATCACAATCTCAATCATGCAAAGTAACCATAGTAAATCAGTTCTAGACGTAAGCTTCCTTCTGTCCACAGTGTGTGTGTGCTACTTTGATTGAATTCTAGAGATACTATAACATCACCTAGAGATTACATGTAATTCAGCAGTAACAAAATTTCATTCATATATGGGGTAGCATAAATTTCACATATTCAAACTGTGATGATTTTAAGATTAAAAACTTGAGAGTATTCAACCTCCTCACTGCAACATTTATTTTTCATGTGAATGTCAATCAATTGTAATGATGACACCCAACTACTCAAACCATGCACGGATCAGAGTTGCTGTAGCAATATCTGTAATATAATCTTATCTAGAGATATCTTTTACTCAAGGCTAAAGATGGGGCTCATGAACAGATTTGGCTACTCAATGCCTTAGACAGAGGACTTTCTTGTATTATTGTCTTACTTTTCTCTTTTTTTTCTTTTTTTTCTATTTTTAACATGCTACAACATTACTCATAACTCTTGTTACCTTTGAACACAACTCTACATATGGGGTACATACTCAGATCTGGTTACTCAGCAACTTGAGCCATTGGAACAGAGTTTATTTCATAGATATCACAGTCAATCAAACTTGCTTTTCCCCCCAAACTTAAGATCTTTTCTATTCTTTTGGCTCTGCTCTAGCAGTCTCATACAATTCAACCAAAGTCTAAGTGTCGGAACAGAATTTCAACCTCCATTTATAACTATCTCTACTTGGCATTCTCATAAATACTGAATAACACTCAATTTATCTTCATTGGGTTTTCAAATCCATACACAAATATTAGATAACAGAGCTTCACACAACACATAAGCATAAACACATGTACTCAGAAACAAAACCCCCCCAAACTTGAGAGGTGTTGTGTCCTCACAAGCATACACAACAAAGTCACACAAGTTAACAAGGACATGGAATACCTAAAAAAATACCACACAAATTGAAAAACATAATGAAAGAAAAGTTTTTTTTTGTTAGAATAAGAAATAAATTGACTAGCAAAGAGGGAATACTTCCTAATAGTTGGTACTGCTATAACATGATAGGATGACATCAGTGCTTCTTGGATGCACTGCGCAGCTTATCCTTTGGTGAAACTTGTGGGGAAGTAGCTGACAATGTCTTTGTCTTTTTCTTCACTTTGCTGGTGAGAGGAGTTGCGACTGGGGCAGCTTGCGTGGTTGACACTGATTTGGTCCGTTTTGGTTGTGGCGAGGCTGTTGTGACAGTGCCTCTAGACGTACTGCCCTTTCTTTTGTTGGATTGTCACGGACTGGTACGAGCAGGTTGGCTAGGAGTTTGTTGTGGAGGAGTTGGGTGTTGTGTAAATTTTATTGAACTCGCAAGTGCACGAATCTATTGTAGAATAGATCAATGGTGACGAGTGTCGATCTCACGAGGAGGTTGATTCTAATTGTGTGTAGAATTAATTTTGTATGAGGGTGGTTGGATTTGTGGTGAAATGACTTAGATTATCCTAAAATTGGAATTTAAATGGCGAGAATAAATTGAATAGAAATCTATTGAAATGACGTACTTGGGTATCTAGATCCGTATCAACATGCACCATGGGCTAAATATTCCTTATTAATACCAATTAAATCATGAGGGGGGAATCCACGCCTCATGAACTACACTCTAATCAATATGGTGCTAAGGGTTTATAGTGCCAAATAATAATAACCTTGTACTAGAGAGCCGGTGAAACTAAGTATGTATCTAGACAAGATTATTATTATTTATCGACGAGAAGTTGAAACATTCACAAAAACTAGAGGGGAAGAGAAAATAAATTTACCAAATAAAGCCTATGACACATGTTGAGACTTCACCTTCAACCCAAGCTTGAAAGAAAATTAGCTACTCATAATTGAACTAGGGGTAAAATGGGAATTTATTAAAATACATAGAAAATACAATATGGAGAAGGAATTATAGAAAATGAATCCCAAAAATAGATTCAGAGCTATCAAATTAGGGAGGGAGGGCCCCTTTTTATAGATACATTGAGTAAATCGCGGCCATCAGATTAAAAACAGTTTGGACACTTAGGATTGCGCCACGTCATCAGTCAACAGTATGCGGTTTGACCACGCGGGTCAACAGTAACGCGGTTTGGTTGAAAATAATCATGTGTGATGTATGTACCATATGCAAGATTTTTGGTCCACTAATATGCTGCCACGTCACCATCAACAGTACATAAGAATTTTAGTCCAATAGAATCATGACACTTCATCAGTCAATGCCACATCATTGGTCAATGCCACATCATCGATCCGTCTATGTAAACAGTGTCGTGAACAGTAACATAGACAGTACCGTACACGTGAATAGTACCGTACATGTGAATAGTGCCATTTTTCCTTTTATGCTCCTCCTAAGGTTTTCGACCGTCCTGAGTTCAAAAGTGATGTCCGTTTTGCCACCTGATCTCTCGTTTATTGTGAAATGACCATGATGCCCCTAAAATATATAAAATACTTAATTAAAATAAAACACACATAATTAAATTACAAGAAGCTTAAATACATAAAAGTAAGGGTTGTTAGTAAGACGTGAAATGTAAAATGACGATTTTCTCCTTTATAAATATACATTTTCTAACACTCAACACACCCCCCAACCAACTTATTGCTAGTCCCTAACAAATAAAGCGAAAACAAAATTCACATCCAAAATGATTTTTTTTTTAAAACACTCTTGTTTATTCAATCATACTAATGATAACAATAAAATAAAAGTATAAGCATTATCTCAAGTCTAAAGAAACATCACACCCACATCAATCATCCACATGAATCAGCCCAGTAGACTTTGTCATAGCTACCTTCAAGAATGACATGTCAAACCCCAAAATCTCACTGGAAGTAGTGACACTCTTACAAAGAAATTAAATATAATAAAAATAGTCACTCCAATGAATGGTAATTGAGAGAAAATAATAAAGAAGTGATATCACATGCTCTCACCAAGATGAAAGAAATATGCCCTCAGCTTAGAAATAATACGATCTCAAGTCAAATAAAAATGCTAGTCAAACCAATTTTTTTTTTCTTTCATGCATCACTATATTTTTTTAGCCCATATAACTAGCTTCTACTTCAGACTATAGTTCCCTAAAATCAAGGACTTTTATTAGGACGTAACGTAGGTTAGGGACATGGCTAATCAAAGAAGGAAAATAAGGAAAACAAAGTATATATTTGAGAAAAATGCAGAGGAATTTTTTTTTTTTTTTGGAAGTTGCAAGGTAGATTTCACCTATTATTGTTATTTTTTTCTTCTTTTTTTTTAAACAACAATTTTTTTTTTTTGCTTTTGTTGGGCATAACTTCACTATACAAAATATTTATTTACATTTTTCTCAAACTTAAATAGGTGATGGAACTTGTAAGATATTGTGTAATATTCCAAATCGAAGTGAGTTAAGATGATAAGTTTGACAAAGAAAAGTTTTTTTTTTTAAAAGGCTCAAAAGGGGTAACTATGGATATTTGATAAAATGGATGGCTAGAAATGCTCAAACGGATCAAAGATGTCATTTCCATCGTCTTTTAGGGCTCTAAATAATCTTCCATATCTACTAGTTAGATGGGCCTCCATATGTAGCAACACACTTTTTTTTTCTTTTTTTTATTTTACAATTTTTTTAAGGGTTAACTCAAAAGAAATCTAGAGATCGTGTATACAATAATAAACTACTAAGCTGCATAAAGAATGGGCAAAAGGGTTACTCTCCAAGAAAAATGATAGGCTCAAAAACTCACTTGGTACTTATTATGACATGTTCATTCCTTCAAGCAGCTCATATTTGTCTCCGACATCAACATGTAGAGTAGCAAACATAGTGTAACATCACTTAAGACCAAAGATAATACAAATACTAAAATTTGAAATTAATCATGTCATCCAATGTTAAAACAAATCACAAATTATTATTTTTAAACAACATTTTACCCCCCAACCTATTCTAAACATGAAAGGAAAGTATGCATGCAGAAATGTGAAAATGATGCAAAAAAATTAATTAGAAAAGTTACACTTAAAATGATAGAAAAAGAAATATTTTTTTTTTAATTTTTAACTAAGAAGATTGTTTCTAGAGGCACTACATTCCATATTCAGCCATCTTCGACTCAAATATTTAAAAATATATATTTATAAAGGAGAAATTAAAAAGAAGAAGAAAAATGAACATCAAAACTTAATAAAGAAAAAAAATGTCTGAATTTTTTTTTTCAAACGATGAAAATGCGTTTCTAGAGTCACTACACTCCATATTCAGCCATCTTCAACACAAAAAGCTAGCAACAGTTAGTTTCTACAACAAAAAATTAGTAAAAACTTAACCAAGATTCCACAATTGTCGACTATTCCCTCCCCCCAACCAGAACAAAACATTGTCCTCAATGTTTTAAAGGAAAGAAGTAGAGTTTAGAAGACATCACCTGGGTGGTGCAACACAGAAGAAAATATTTACAGGCGGAGAGTTAAATCTAATTTGTACTTCTTACTGCGGCTACTGTTACCATCATTATTTGGACGCTCCAACACAAAGGTCCAGGGGTCTGGCTCCGGTCGACAAGCTTGTGATAAATCAAGTAGCTCATTAGCAGTGTGAGCACAAATAAAAAGCTTTTTGGCATTGGAAGGAACGAAATAGTTTTTTATTGCATGGTTAAGAAATGCGATGAAGCCATCATAAAAGTTATTGACATTTAACAAACCGATGGGTTTCTGGTGAATGTGCAGATGGGCCAAAGATGCTAGTGTGATAAGTGCCTCTAGTGTTGCAAGATCTCCTGGAAGGAAAATAAAAGCATCAGCATGATTAAGCATTTCAGTTATTCTTTCTTGCATACCTGAGACAACTAACTCTTCTCCAGTCGATGAGTCAGACAAACTGCCCAAAGGTTTTAGAGCTCTTGGGATGATGCCTAACACTTGGCTTCCTCTGACAAAAGCAGCTTCTAAGACCAATTTTGATAGCCCTCGGTTACCTCCTCCATACACCAAGTGTAATTTTCTCTCTGCTATGCTTCGACCAAGATCTACGGCTACCTCAACGAACTCTTTATGTTTGCCATAGTTAAATCCAGAAAGTACACAAATGTTCTTGAATTGTTTATTGGGAGTAGCTGCCATCGGAATATTTCTCAAAAATAATTTGTGAATGCTTAACAAAAAGTCATATTTAAGAATCTTGGTGACAATGGATTACAACTGTGTATGAGGTGGCATGTCAGTGTCAAATAACGCGTAAAGCACATGGCTCATGAGTCAAAAAGGAAACAGTAAAAAGAAAAAAAAATAATGATAAAATAAAATTATTAAAGACAATAATGTAAAAGATAAAATAACAGTGAAATAAAATAACAGTGAAGTAAAAGGATATTTACAGGTAGTTGCGATTGTGGCTCACATTTTCTTCTGGTTTTACGTCCAGAAACGGCTTGAACGCCCTCTATGGGTCGAGGATGGGCTTCCCATCCAGTTTTCTTATAAACTGGCAAACAGGGTCGTTTATAGTCAGGTTGTAAGGAGGGCATTCTGAGGAAGTGAAGGGAATAGCTTGTAAAGCTTCGCTAGAATCTCATTTCTGTCCATACCTTCGCCTCAGAATATCAGTTATTATGGGAAACTGAAGTAACCGACATGATTGTCACGGCGTACCGTTATCCGCCACTTTACCGGGGTAACAAACTAAAGCACACAAACAGAAAAATAAATTAAAACACACAAAGAAAATTAAAATCGTTTTCTTATTGAATTTACCTCAAGCTCCAACTGGATGTCGTAAACACTTCTCTCAATATCTCTGAGTTGGCTTTCTAAACCCTCAACATAGGATACTAACTCTGGTGGTTGCAGATCCCAAATAGGATATGTTTTACAAAATTGAATCTGCCTTTTGAGATGAGATTTTACACGTTGAAGTGGTTTAAGAATGTTCAGGAGGAACGGTTTAAGTATGGTGCTCATGATTAACAATGATAAGAAAAAAACCTTAATGGTTAAACAAACACACTTATGAAAAATAATTTCAATTACCAAAAGAATAATAAAAAGAAAGAAAGAAAAGAAAAATCAAATCACCAAAAAGAAAGAAAAAAAATCAATTCAAATCTGGTAGGTCACTCAAATTTATTTCGGTGTCTTCTCCATGTGGTTGGTACTCTAGATATGGCTTTAATCTTTGACCATTAACTTTAAACGTGACACCGTTCTTTAGGTCCTTAATTTCAATTGCCCCATGTGGAAAAATAGTATGAACAATAAAGGGACCAGACCAACGAGAGCATAACTTACCTGGGAATAGGTGCAAGCAAGAATTGAATAAAAGCACTTTCTGACCTGAAGTGAACGATTTTCTCATAATTTGCTTGTCATGGAAGACTTTCATTCGTTGCTTGTAAATCTTGGCATTTTCGTATGCATCATTGCGAATTTCTTCAAGTTCTGCCAGCTGTAATCTTCTTTCTAAGCTGGCTTACTGCATGTCAAAGTTGAATTTCTTGATGGCCCAGTATGCACGATGCTCAAGTTCCACAGGTAGGTGGCAAGCTTTTCCATACACTAGCCTGTAGGGTGACATCCCAATCGGGGTCTTGAAAGTCGTTCTATATGCCCATAATACATCATCAAGTCTTAATGACCAATCTTTTCAGTCCGGCTTCACCGTCTTTTCTAATATGTGCTTTATTCCTCGATTGGAGATCTCAACTTGGCCACTGGTTTGCGGATGATATGGGATCGCCACTTTGTGAGTGATTGAATATTTTGTCAAAAGAGCATTGAATGCTTTGTTACAAAAGTGGACACCACCATCACTGATTATTGCTCGAGGGAATCCAAAGCGCGAAATAATGTTGCTCTTCAAAAATCCTATCACCACCTTGTGATCATTGGTTCTGCATGGAATTGCTTCTACCCATTTCGATACGTAGTCAACAGCAACCAATATGTCTTGATGGCCAAAAGAAGGAGGAAAGGGTCCCATGAAGTCAATACCCCATACTTAAAAAATCTCAACCACTAAAATTGGATTTATTGGCATCATGTTCCTTCGTGTAATACTCCCCATTCGTTGACACCTATCACATGAAGAACAGAAAGTGTAAGCGTCTCGAAATATAGTTGGCCAATAGAAACCACATTGTAAAACTTTAGTAGCTGTTTTCTTAGCACTGAAATGGCCTCCACAAGCTTGTTCATGACAGAATGAAAGGATATTCTGAATTGCACTTTCTGGGACACATCGCCTAATAATTTAATCTGCACAATACTTGAACAAATACGGATCATCCCAAAAGAAATTCTTTATTTCCGCAAAGAATTTAGTCTTGTCTTGCTTGGTCCAATGCTCTGGAAGTTGACATGTAACAAGATAATTAACGATATCAGCATACCATGGTAATACTTCCACACTCATCAATTTTTCATCTGGGAATGACTCATTCAATGGTAATGATTCCATAATTATGTCAAAATGGAGACGAGAGAGATGGTCAGCTACAACATTCTATGCGCCTTTCTTATCTTTAAATTCCAAGTCGAACTCCTGTAAAAGTAACACCCAACGAATTAGTCTAGCTTTTGCATCTTTTTTTGTGAGAAGATATTTAAGAGCAGCATGATCTGTAAATATAATTATTTTACAACCAATGAGATAAGATCAAAATTTTTCCAATGCAAACACTACTGCTAACATTTCTTTTTTAGTAGTTGAATAGTTCAACTGTGCATCATTCAATGTCATACTAGCGTAGTAAATAACATGGGGAATTCGATCAACTCTTTATCCTAACACTGCTCCTACTGCATAATCATATGCGTCACACATGAGTTCAAATGGTAAGCTCCAGTTTGGGGCCTGAATGATGGGTGATGATGTCAACAATTGCTTTAATTTTTCAAAAGCCACAAGACATGAATCATTAAAGATAAAAGGTACATCCTTAGTAAGTAAATTGCATAAGAGTCTAGAAACTTTGTTAAAATCTTTAATGAAACGTCTATAGAAACCAGCATGCCTAAGGAAAGATCTTACTTCTCTGACTGTTTTGGGTGGAGGAAGATTAGAAATGAGATCCACATTGGCTTTGTCAACCTCAATACCTTTGCTCGAAATGATGTGACCGAGAACAATACCTTGTTTTACCATAAAATTGCACTTCTCCCAATTTAAGACCAAGTTCTTTTTGATACATCTCTACAGAACTAGTGTTAGATGATGTAAACATTGATCAAATGAGTCACCAAAAATAGAAAAGTCATCCATAAAGACTTCAAGGAATCGTTCAACCATATCAGAAAAAATGCTTAACATGCATTGTTGAAATGTAGCAGGTGCATTACATAATCCAAATGGCATCCTCCTATATGCAAAAGTGTCAAAAGGGCAAGTGAAAGTGGTTTTCTCTTGATCTTTTGGTGCTATGGGAATCTGATTATATCCTGAGTAGCCATCTAGAAAGCAATAAAATCCATGGCCTGCTAATCTATCAAGCATTTGATCAATAAATGGTAAAGGAAAATGGTCTTTACGTGTGACAGAATTCAACTTTCTATAATCAGTGCATACACGCCATCATGTAGTTACTCTAGTTGGTATCAATTCATTATCAGCATTAGTAACTACTGTGACTCCTGACTTTTTAGGGACAACTTGTACAGGACTGACCCATGAACTATCAGAAATTGGGTAAATGATACCTGCGTCTAATAGCTTAAGGACTTCAGTTCTAACAACTTCTTTCATATTAGGATTTAACCGACATTGCATTTTCCTAGTAGATTTAGCATTTTCATCGAGGTGAATGTAATGCATGCAGTCTACTAGGTTTATACCTTTGATGTCTGCTATGGTCTTTCATAATGCTTCTTTGTGCTCTTTTAAAACATCCAACAGCTTACATTTTTGTTTGTCATTTAGGGATGATGAGATGATTACCGGTAAAGTACTTTCTTCTCCCAAAAACGCATATTCCAATGTGTTGGGTAATGGTTTGAGATCGAGTTTCGGTGGCGATTCTGATGATAGGATGAGTTTCTTCTCTGATAGTGCTAGTTGTTCAACTTTTGACTTCTATTTATTAGTGTCCATGGATGGTGCTGAGTCAAGCAGGGCGTTGACCTCATCGACTGATCTGTCAATATCAAAATCCAAACCAAAGTGAGTTAAACATGTTTGTAAAAGGTCATCACTAAGGTTTGAAAGAAAAGTGTCATCAATTAATGCTTCAATTAAATCCACATCAACAATTTCATCATCTGCATTGTGAGGTTGTTTGGCAATGTTGAAGATGTTCAGCTCCATAGTCATGTTGCCGAAGGACAACTGCATATTTCCAGTTCTGCATTGAATGTGAGCATCGACAATTTCCAAGAAAAGTCGGCCTAGGATAATGGGGATGTGTTTCCTTGAATCCTGTATTAGTTGAGTGTCAATTACAATGAAATCAACAGGAAAATAAAACTTGTCGACCTGGATAAGCACGTCCTCCACAATACCACGAGGTATCTTTGTGGACCGATCTGCAAGCTGCAACACCACTGGAGTTGGGTGTAATTCTCCCAGTCCAAATTTCACGAATACAGAGTAAGGCAACAAATTTACACTAGCTTCTAAATCCAACAAAGCATTCTCAATTGTGTGGTTCCCTATACTACATGAGATAGTGGGGGAGCCTGAGTTTTTACATTTCAGAGGAATTTTATGTTGGAGGATAAAACTAACGTTTTATGTTAAAAATGCCTTCTTTTGAACATGAATGTTTCTCTTTTTAGTACAAAGGTCTTTAAGAAACTTGGCATAAGATGGAACTTGCTTTATAGCATCAAGTAAAGGGATGTTAACACTTACCTGTTTGAAGATTTCGAGAATCTCACCTGTGGATTTTCCCTTCTTTCCTTTCGCTAACCTCTGAGGAAATGGAGCTTTGGGAATATATTCGCGTGGGTTGGTTTCTTATTTCTCCTCCGGTGATGAGTCCTCAGCATTTACAGGTACAATTTGATTTTCTTTTGTCACCGGCATCTCCACTTTGTTGTCGACTTCTTTTCTTTTTTGTAAGGTCATGACTGCTTTGACCTCTCCATGCTGCTGTGGTGAACTGGTACTTGCTTCATGTACTCCTTTAGGATTAAGCACTGGTTGACTTAGAAATTTGCCTTTCTCAATAGTCATTGCCAAGGTCTTAACTGAAGAAGCTAGTTGTCCCACCATCTTCTCGAGGCTTGAAACTGATTGGGCTTGTGAGTTGAAACCTGCTCTCAACTCATTTCGTAGTCCATCAATGGTATGGTTCTGTTGCTCAATCGTGGAGTGAGTAAGATTCTTGAGATTCTGAAATGAATCCTCCCATGGGCTGGGTTGAAAGTAGTTTTGGTTTTGATTGTATGGTCTAAATGGTCGCTGAGAGGGTTGAGGAACTTGAGGAGTTTGTTGCATTGGTGGAGTTGGAGCTGCTGGTCCATTCTATTGGAATCCTTGAGACCATGAAAAATTGGGGTGGTCTCTCCATCCAGGGTTATATGTGTTGGAGTATGGGTTGTAATTTGATGGTTTTCTCATTACACCTATGGTATTAGCTTGATCTGAGTATGAGTCATGGTCATGTGGCTCTGTTGATTTAGCAGTCGACAACGATGCTATTTGTCGAGCAAAACTTTCAACCATCTCCTTAACTTCTTTGATTCCCAAAGTTGACTCGCCAATGTAAACCTCATTCACTCCCTTAATTTTTCTAGTATTCCTCAGTGATCGACTCTGTTGTTGGGAATTATCCGCTTGTCGCTGGAAGAATTCCCAAATCTCTGATGCACTTTCTGACATTAGCTCTCTGTTGTGCAAATTTTAATGTACTCGCAAGCGCACGAATCTATTGTAGTATAGACTAATGGTGACGAGTGTCGATCCCACGAGGAGGTGGATTTTAATTATATATAGAATTAATTTTGTAAATGGGTAGTTGGATTTATGGTGGAAATGATTTGGAATATGCTAATACTTAAATTAAAATGGCGAGAATAAATTCTAAAATTGGAATTGCAATGGAGAGAATAAATTGAAGAGAAAATCTATTAAATTGACGTACTTGGGTATCTGGATCCGTATCAACATGCATCATGGGCTAAATAATCCGTATTAATGCCAATTAAATCATGAGGGGGGAATCCAGACCTCATGAACCACGCTCTAATCAATATGGTGCTAAGGGCTTATCGTGCCAAATAATAATAACCTTATACTAGAGAGCCGGTGTAACCAAGGCGGTATCTAGACAAGATTAGTATTATTTGTCGACGAGAAGTCAAAACATCCACAAAAATTAGAGGGGAAGAGAAAGTAAATTTACCAAATTAAGCCCATGACACATGTTGAGACTTCACCTTCAACCCAAGCTTGAAAGAAAATTAGCCACTCATAATTGAACTAGGGGCAAAATGGGAATTTATTAAAATACGAAGAAAATACAAGATGGAGAAGGAATTACAGAAAATGGATCCCAAAAATGGATTCAGAGATATCAAATTAGGGGGGAGAGGCCCCCTTTTTATAGATACATGGAGTAAATCATGGCCATCGGATTAAAAACAATTTGGACGCTCAGGATTGCGCCACGTCATCAGTCAACAGTCCACGGTTTGACCACGCGGATGAACAGTAACACGGTTTGACCCGACTTTGAATAGTAACGCGGTTTGGTTGAAAATAATCCTGTGTGATGCATGCACCGTACGCGAGATTTTTCGTCCACTGATATGCTGCCACGTCACCATCAACAGTACATAAGAATTTTAGTCCAACAGGATCGTGACACCTCATCAGTCAATGCCACATCATCGGTCAATGCCACGTCATCGATCCGTCTATGTGAACAGTGCCGTGAACAGTAACGTATACAGTCCCGTATACGTGAATAGTATCGTACATGTGAATAGTGTCATTTTTCCTTTTATGCTCTTCCTAAGGTTTTCGACCGTCCTGAGTTCAAAAGTGATGTCCGTTTTGCCGTCTGATCTCTCCTTTATTGTGAAATGACTATAATGCCCCTAAAATACATAAATTACTTAATTAAAATAAAACACACGTAATTAAATCACAAGAATGTTAAATACATAAAAGTAAGGGTTGTTAGTAAGACTTGAAATGTAAAATGACGGTTTTCTCCTTTATAAATATGCATTTTCTAACACTCAACACACCCCCCAACCAGCTTATTGCTAGTCCCTAGCAAATAAAGCGAAAACAAAATTCAAATTCAAAATGATTTTTTTTTTTAGAAACACTTGTGTTTATTCAATCAGATTAATGATAGCAATCAAATAAAAGTATAAGCATTATCTCCAGTCTAAAGCAACATCACACCCACATCAACCATCCACATGAATCAGCCCAGTAGACTTTGTTATAGCTACTTTCAAGAATGACATGTCAAACCCCAAAATCTCACTGGAAGTAGTGACACTCTTACAAATAAATTAAACCCAATAAAAATAGTCACTCCAATGAATGGTAATTGAGAGAAAATAATGAAGAAGTGATATCACATGCTCTCACCAAGATGAAATAAATATGCCCTCAGCTTAAAAATAATACGATCTCAAGTCAAATAAAAATTGTTAGTCAACCCAATTTATTTATTTATTTTTTTATATGCACCACTACATCTTTTTAGCCCATATAACTAGCTTCTACTTCAGATTATAGTTCCCTAAAATCAGGAAGGACTTTTATTAGGATGTAACGCAGGCTAGGGATATGGTTAATAAATAAAGGAAATAAGGAAAACAAAGTGTATGTTTGAGAAAAATGCAAAGAATTTTTTTATTTTTTTATTTTTTGGAAGTTGCAAGGTGGATTTCACCTATTATTGTTATTTTTATTCTTTTGAAACAACAACTTTTGTTTTGTTGTTGTTGTTTTTTTTTTTTTTTTGGTATAACTTCACTGAACAACATAATTATTTACATTTTCTCAAACATAAATAGGTGATGGAACTTATAAGATATCGGATAATACTCCAAATCGGAGTGGGTCAAGATGATAAGTTGACAAAGAAAATGTTTTTTTTTTTAAAGGCTCAAAAGGGTTAACTATGGATATTTAATAAAAGGGATGGCTAGAAAGGCTCAAACGGATCAAAGATGGCCTTTCCATCATCTTTTAGGGCTCTAAATAACCTTCCATATCTACTAGTTAAATGGGCCTCCAAATGTAGCAACACACTTTTTTTTTCTTTTTTTTTCTCTTTTTCTTCTTTTTTTTTTTTATTAAGGGTTAACTCAAAAGAAATCTAGAGATCGTGTATACAATAATAAACTGTTAAGCTGTATAAAGAATGGGCAAAAGGGTTACTCTCCAAGAAAAATGATAGGCTCAAAAACTCACTTGGTACTTATTATGACATGTTCATTCCTTCAAGCAACGCATATTTGTCTCCGACATCAACATGTAGAGTAGCAAACATAATGTAACATCACTTAAGACCAAAGATAATACAAATACTAAAATTTGAAATTAATCATGTCATCCAATGTTAAAACAAATCACACAATTTTTTTTTTAAACAACATTCTACCCCCCAACCTATTCTAAACATGAAAGGAAAATATGCATGCAGAAATGTGAAAATGATGCAAAAAATAAATTAGAAAAACTACACTTAAAATGATAGAAAAAGAAAATGGTTTTTTTTTTTTTACTAAGAAGATGCGTTTCTAGAGGCACTACACTCCATATTCAGCCATCTTCGACTCAAAAGTTGGAAAATGTATATTCATAGAGGAGAAATTAAAAAGAAGAAAAATAAACATCAAAACTTAATAAAGAAAAAGAAAATGTCTAATTTTTTTTTTGAATTTTTTTTTAAACAATGAAGATGCGTTTCTAGAGTAACTACACTCCATATTCAGCCATCTTTAACACAAAAAGTTAGCAACAGTTAGTTTCTACAACAAAAAAATAGTAAAAACTTAACCAAAATTCCACAATTGTCGACTATTCCCTCCCCCCAACCAGAACGAAACATTGTCCTCAATGTTTGAAATGAAAGAAGTAGAGTTTAAAAGACATCACCTGGGTGGTGCAACACAGAAGAAAATATTTATAGGCGGAGAGTTAAATCTAATTTGTACTTCTTACTGCGGCTACTGTTACCATCATTATTTGGACGCTCCAACACAAAGGTCCAGGGGTCTGGCTTCGGTCGATAAGCTTGTAACATATCAAGTAGCTCATTAGCAGTGTGAGCACAAATAAAAAGTTTTTTTACATTAGAAGGAATGAAATAGTTTTTTATTGCATGGTTAAGAAATGCGATAAAGCCATCATAAAAGTTATTGACATTTAACAAACCGATGGGTTTTTGGTGGATGTGCAGATGGGCCCAAGATGCTAGTGTGATAAGTGCCTCTAGTGTTGCAAGATCTCCTGGAAGGAAAATAAAAGCATCAGCATGATTAAGTATTTCAGTTATTCTTTCTTGCATACCTGAGACGACTAACTCTTCTCCAGTTGATGAGTCAGACGAACTGCCCAAAGGTTTTAGGGCTCTTGGGATGATGCCTAACACTTGACTTCCTCTGATAAAAGCTGCTTCTGAGACCATTTTTGATAACCCTCGGTTACCTCCTCCATACACCAAGTGTAATTTTCTCGCTGCTATGCTTCGACCAAGATCTATAGCTGCCTCAACGAACTCTTTATGTTTGCCATAGGTAAATCCAGAAAGCACACAAATGTTCTTGAATTGTCTATTGGGAGTAGCTGCCATTGTGATACTTCTCGAAAACAATTTGTGAGTGCTTGACAAAAAGAAAATCACATTTAAGAATCTCGGTGATAGTGGGTCATGGTTGTGTATGAGGTAATATGTCAGTGTCAAATAACGCGTAAAGCACGTGGCTCGCAAGTCAAAAAGAAAATAGTAAAAAGAAAAAAGCAAACAGTAATAAAATTATTAAAGACAATAATGCAAACAATAAGACAATAGTGAAATAATAAAGTAAAAGGATATTTACAGGTAGTTGCGACTGTGGCTCACATCTTCCTCTGGTTTTACGTCCAGAAACGGCTTGAACGCCCTCTATGGGTCGAGGATAGGCTTCCTATCCAGTTTTCTTATGAACTGGCAAACAGGGTCGTTTATAGTCAGATTCCTGAGACTATATCGTGCATACTCTTTCTGGAATAATGGCCATAACTGGAGAATCGCTCCTTGCACATATCCACTGGGATGCGTTTCAAGAGACAAAAGGATATCATCCAATGACTCCTTATTCAAGCCATCCCTAATGAATTGAATCTTATCTTCCCTGTTATCAGACACCATTCCTAAAGAACATGGGTTTTTATTGCAACTCATTCTGGCACACTTATGACAAGCAACAGAAATTCTTCAAGCTCGTCGTTTTCTTGCATAATTTCCTTTACCACAACCAGGCATGTATGCAATAAATTTTGGAGGTAACTCACCTGCCGACCGTACTTTAGCCTCGATTAACCAACGGATGTCAGCAGGTATGTTATTCCTCATGAGTAATCGCATGCGTTCGGACCGAGCTTTATAGATCGTAAGGAGGGCATTCTGAGGAAGTGAAGGGAATCGCTTGTGAAACTTCGCTAGAATCTCATTTCTGTCCATACTTTCGCCTCAAAATATCAGTTAATATGGGAAACTGAAGTAACCGACTTGATTGTCACGGAGTACCGTTATCCGCTATTTCACCGGGGTAACAAACTAAAGCACACAAACAGAAAAACAAATTAAAACACACAAAGAAAATTAAAATCGTCCTCTTATTGAATTTACCTCAAGCTCCAACTGGATGTCGTAAATACTTCTCTCAATGTCTCGGAGTTGGCATTCTAAACCCTCAACATAGGCTACTAACTCTGGTGGTTGTTGAGCCCAAATGCGTTGTGTTTTACAAAATTGAATCTGTCTTTTGAGATGAGTTTTGACACGTTGAAGTGGTTTAAGAATGTTCAGGAGGAACGGTCTAAGTAAGGTACTCATGATTAAAAACGATAAAAGAAAACTTAATAGTTAAACAAACACACTTATGCAAAAATAATTTCAATTAGCAAAAGAATAATATAAAGAAAGAAAAAAAATTAAATCAACGAAAAGAAAAAAAATTCAATTCAAATATGGTGGGTCACTCAAATTTATTTCGATGTCTTCTCCATGTGATTGGTATTCTAGATATGGCTTTAATCTTTGACCATTAACTTTAAACGTGACACAGTTCTTTGGGTCCTTAATTTCAATTGCCCCATGTGGAAAAACAGTATGAACAATAAATGGGTCAGACCAACGAGAGCGTAACTTACCTGGGAATAGGTGCAAGCGAGAATTGAATAAAAGCACTTTCTGACCTGGAGTGAAAGATTTTCTCATAATTTGCTTGTCATGGGAGACTTTCATTCGTTGCTTGTAAATCTTGGCGTTTTCGTACGCGTCATTGCGAATTTCTTCAAGTTCTGCCAGATGTAATCTTCTTTCTGAGCTGGCTTGCTGCATGTCAAAATTGAATTTCTTGATGGCCCAATACGCACGATGCTCGAGTTCCACAGGTAGGTGGCAAGCTTTTCCATATACTAGCCTGTAGGGTGACATCCCAATTGGGGTCTTGAAAGCCGTTCTATATGCCCATAATGCATCATCAAGTCTTAATGACCAATCTTTCCTGTCTGGCCTCACCTTTTTTCTAATATGTGCTTTATTTCTCGATTGGATATCTCAACTTGGCCACTGGTTTGCGGATGATACGGAGTTGCCACTTTGTGTGTGATTGAATACTTTGTCAAAAGAGCTTTGAATGCTTTGTTACAAAAGTGGGCACCACCATCACTGATTATCGCTCGTGGGAATCCAAACCGTGAAACAATGTTGCTTTTCAAAAATGCTATCACCACCTTGTGATCATTGGTCCTACATGGAATTGCTTCTACCCATTTCGATACGTAGTCAACAGCAACCAATATGTATTGATGGCCAAAAGACGGGGGAAAGGGTCCCATGAAGTCGATACCCCATACGTCAAAAATCTCAACCACTAAAATTGGATTTAGTGGCATCATGTTCCTTCGTGTAATGCTCCCCATTCGTTGACACCTATCACATGAAGAACAGAAAGTGTAAGCGTCTCGAAATATAGATGGCCAATAGAAACCACATTGTAAAACTTTAGTCGCTGTTTTCTTAGCGCTGAAATGGCCTCCACAAGCTTGTTCATGGCAGAATGAAAGGATATTCTGAATTTCACTTTCTGGGACACATCATCTAACAATTTGATCCACACAATACTTGAACAAATACGGGTCATCCCAAAAGAAATTCTTTATTTCTGCAAAGAATTTAGCCTTGTCTTGCTTGGTCCAATGCTCTGGAAGTTTACCTGTAACAAGATAATTAACTATATCAGCGTACCAAGGTAATACTTCCACATTCATTAATTGTTCATCTGGAAATGACTCATTCAATGGTAATGATTCTGTAATTGTGTCAAAATGGAGACGAGAGAGGTGGTCCGCCACAACATTCTCTGTGCCTTTCTTATCTTTGAATTCCAAGTCGAACTCCTGTAAAAGTAACACCCAACGAATTAGTCTGGCTTTTGCATCTTTCTTTGTGAGAAGATATTTAAGAGCAGCATGATCCGTGAATATAATTATTTTACAACCAATGAGATACGATCGAAATTTTTCTAATGCAAACACTACTGCTAGCATTTCTTTTTCAGTAGTTGAATAGTTCAACTGTGCATCATTCAATGTCCTACTAGCATAGTAAATAACGTGGGGAATTCGATCAACTCTTTGTCCTAATACTGCTCCTACTGCATAATCAGATGCATCACACATGAGCTCAAATGGTAAGTTCCAGTTTGGGGGCTGAATGATGGGTGATGATGTCAACAAATGCTTTAATTTTTCAAACGCAACAAGACATGAATCATCAAAGACAAAAGGTACATCCTTAGCAAGTAAATTGCATAAGGGTCTAGAAGCTTTGCTAAAATCTTTAATGAAACGTCTATAGAAACCAGCATGCCCAAGGAAAGATCTTACTTCTCTGACTGTTTTGGGTGGAGGAAGATTAGAAATGAGATCCACCTTGGCTTTGTCAACCTCAATACCTTTGCTCGAAATGATGTGACCGAGAACAATACCTTGTTTTACCATAAAATGACATTTCTCCCAATTTAAGACCAAGTTCTTCTCGATACATCTCTGCAGAACTAGTGTTAGATGATGTAAACATTGATCAAACGAATCACCAAAGACAGAAAAGTCATCCATAAAGACTTCAAGGAATCGTTCAACCATATCAGAAAAAATGCTTAACATGCATCGTTGAAATGTAGCAGGTGCATTACATAATCCAAATGGCATTCTCCTATATGCAAATGTGCCAAAAGGGCAAGTGAAAGTAGTTTTCTCTTGATCTTTTGGTGCTATGGGAATCTGATTATATCCTGAGTAGCCATCTAGAAAGCAATAAAATTCATGGCCTGCTAATCTATCAAGCATTTGATCGATAAATGGTAAAGGAAAATGGTCTTTACGTGTGACAGAATTCAACTTTCTATAATCAATGCATACACGCCATCCTGTAGTTACTCTAGTGGGTATCAATTCATTATCAGCATTCGTAACTACTGTGACTCCTGACTTTTTGGGGACAACTTGTACAGGACTGACCCATGAACTATCAGAAATGGGGTAAATGATACCTGCGTCTAATAGCTTAAGGACTTCTGTTCTAACAACTTCTTTCATGTTAGGATTTAACCGACGTTGCATCTCCCTAGTAGTTTTAGCATTTTCATCAAGGTGAATGTAATGCATGCAGTCTACTGGATTTATACCTTTTATGTCTGCTATGGTCCATCCTAATGCCCCTTTGTGCTCTTTCAAAACATCTAACAACTTACTTTTTTGTTCGTCAATGAGGGATGATGAGATGATTACCGGCAGAGTGCTTTCTTCTCCCAAAAACGCATATTCCAAAGTGTTGGGCAATGGTTTGAGCTCGAGTTTCGGTGGTGATTCTGATGATGGAATGAGTTGCTTCTCTGATGGTGCTAGTTGTTCAACTCTTGACTTCCATTTATTAGTATCCATAGATGGTGCTGAGTCAAGCAGGGCATTGACCTCATCGACCGATCTGTCAATATCAAAATCCAAACCAAAGTGAGTTAAAAATGTTTGTAAAAGATCATCACTAAGGTTTGAAAGAAAAGTGTCATCAACTAATGCTTCAATTAAATCCACATCAACAATTCCATCATCTGCACTGTGAGGTTGTTTGGCAATGTTGAAGATGTTCAGCTCCATAGTCATGTTGCCGAAAGACAATTGCATATTTCCAGTCCTGCATTGAATGTGAGCATCCGCAGTTGCCAAGAAAGGTCGGCCTAGAATAATGGGGATGTGCTTCCTTGAATCCTGTATTGGTTGAGTGTCAATTACAATGAAATCAACAGGAAAATAAAACTTGTCTACCTGGATAAGCACGTCCTCCACAATACCACGAGGTATTTTTGTGGACCGATCTGCAAGTTGTAACACCACTGGAGTTGGGTGTAATTCTCCCAGTCCAAGTTTCACAAATACAGAGTAAGGCAACAGATTTACACTAGCTCCTAAATCCAGCAAAGCATTCTCAATTGTGTGGTTCCCTATACTACATGAGATAGTGGGGGAGCCTGGGTCTTTGTATTTTAAAGAAATTTTATGTTGGAGTATAGAACTAACGTTTTCTGTTAAAAATGCCTTCTTTTAAACATGCATATTTCTCTTTTTAGTACAAAGGTCTTTAAGAAACTTGGCATAAGATGGAACTTGTTTAATAGCATCAAGCAAAGGGATGTTAACACTTACCTGTTTGAAGATTTCAAGAATCTCACCTGTGGATTTTCCCTTCTTGCCTTTCGCTAACCTCTGAGGAAATGGAGCTTTCGGAATGTATTCTCGTGGGTTGGTTTCTTCTTTCTCCTCCGGTGATGATTCCTCAACATTCACAGGTACAATTTGATTTTCTTTTGTCACCGGCATCTCCACTTTGTTGTCGACTTCTTTTCCTTTTCGCAAGGTCATTACTGCTTTGACTTCTCCATGCTGCTGTGGTGAACTGGTACTTGCTTCATGCACTCCTTTAGGATTAGGCACTGGTTGACTTGGAAACTTACCTTTCTCAACGGTCATTGCCAAGGTCTGAACTGAAGAAGCGAGTTGTCCCACCATCTTCTCGAGGCTTGAAACTGATTGAGCTTGTGAGTTGAAGCCTGCTCTCAACTCATTTCGTAGTCCATCAATGGTGCGGTTCTGTTGCTCAATCGTGGAGTGAGTAAGATTCTTAAGATTCTTAAGATTCTGGAATGAATCCTCCCATGGTCTGGGCTGAGAGTAATTCTGGTTCTGATTGTATGGTCTAAATGGTGGCTGAGAGGCTTGAGGATTTTGTGGAATTGGTGGAGCTGGAGCTGTTGGTCCATTCTGTTGGAATCCTTGAGACCATGAAAAATTGGGGTGGTCTCTCCATCCAGGGTTATATGTGTTGGAGTATGGGTTGTAATTCGATGGTTTTCTCATTACACCTATGGCATTGGCTTGATCTGAGTATGAGTCATGGTCATGTGGCTCTGTTGATTTAGCAGTCGATAATGATGCTATTTGTCGAGAGAGACCTTCAATTATCGCTTTGACTTCTTTAATTTCTGAACTTGATTCGCCAATGTGAACCTCATTTACTCCCTTAATTCTTCTAGTATTCCTGAGTGATCGACTCCGTTGTTGGGAATTATCCGCTTGTCGCTGGAAGAATTCCCAAATCTCTGATGCACTTTTTGACATTAGCTCTCCTCCACTTGTTGCCATTAGCCATTCTTGCACATTCGGCAATAATCCCTCCAAAAGGTATTGGCATTGGTGCCATTTCTCATACCCATGATGTGGACACTTCAAGAGTAGCCCATTAAATCGCTCCCATGTTTCGAAAAATTGCTCGTCCTCTCTCTGGGTAAACTCCGAGATTTCCCTGCGAATAGCATTGGTTTTATGCACTGGGAAATATTTATTCAAAAATTTTGTAACCATTTGTTCCCATGATACAATGCTATTAGCAGGCAATATATTAAGCCATGAACGAGCTCTATCCTTTAAAGAAAATGGGAATAGTCTAAGTTTAACATCATCATCTGAAAAATTCTCATATTTGAATGTTTGACAAATGGCATGAAAATCATTCAAATGATTATATAGATCCTCATTTTCTAGGCCATAAAATATAGGGAGACAATTTAACACACTAGGTTTTAATTCAAAACTCCTAGCAGCTACATTTGGGTATCTTATGCATGACGTGCTCAAATTATTTAAGGGACTAAAATAGTCCTTAAATGGCCTCTCCTGTGGTGCTTGTAAATCCATTTTATTTTTAACGTGTTTGTGTGTGCGAAGTGTTTTTTCTAATTCAAGGTCTATAGGTTCAAGATTAGGTAATAATGACCTACGACCATGCATGCAAAATAAATAAAATAAAAATAAAGATGCAAACAAAACAAAAAATAAAGATGGGAACAAAACAAATAAAAATAAAGAAGAGGGAGAAATTACGATACTAACCTTATTGCGCTATTACAACCTTTCTATAAAAATACACAAAAATAAATACGTGAAAGAAATTAACTAAAAATTAAATTAATAAGATAAACAAAAAAAAATTACAAAGAAAAATAAATGGAAAATTAAATTACAGAATTTTAAAGAAGAGAAAAAGAAAAGAAATACTAACCTTTAAATGTAGATTCACTTTTTTTTCTTTTTTTTAATTTAATAAAATAAAAAAATACAAGAAAACAAATAAAAGAAATTATTCAAAAAAATTAATTCTATGAATTAAAATTACTTACCTCCCCGGCAACGGCGCCAAAAACTTGTTGTGCAAATTTTAATGTACTCGCAAGCGCACGAATCTATTGTAGTATAGACTAATGGTGACGAGTGTCGATCCCACGAGGAGGTGGATTTTAATTATATATAGAATTAATTTTGTAAATGGGTAGTTGGATTTATGGTGGAAATGATTTGGAATATGCTAATACTTAAATTAAAATGGCGAGAATAAATTCTAAAATTGGAATTGCAATGGAGAGAATAAATTGAAGAGAAAATCTATTAAATTGACGTACTTGGGTATCTGGATCCGTATCAACATGCATCATGGGCTAAATAATCCGTATTAATGCCAATTAAATCATGAGGGGGGAATCCAGACCTCATGAACCACGCTCTAATCAATATGGTGCTAAGGGCTTATCGTGCCAAATAATAATAACCTTATACTAGAGAGCCGGTGTAACCAAGGCGGTATCTAGACAAGATTAGTATTATTTGTCGACGAGAAGTCAAAACATCCACAAAAATTAGAGGGGAAGAGAAAGTAAATTTACCAAATTAAGCCCATGACACATGTTGAGACTTCACCTTCAACCCAAGCTTGAAAGAAAATTAGCCACTCATAATTGAACTAGGGGCAAAATGGGAATTTATTAAAATACGAAGAAAATACAAGATGGAGAAGGAATTACAGAAAATGGATCCCAAAAATGGATTCAGAGATATCAAATTAGGGGGGAGAGGCCCCCTTTTTATAGATACATGGAGTAAATCATGGCCATCGGATTAAAAACAATTTGGACGCTCAGGATTGCGCCACGTCATCAGTCAACAGTCCACGGTTTGACCACGCGGATGAACAGTAACACGGTTTGACCCGACTTTGAATAGTAACGCGGTTTGGTTGAAAATAATCCTGTGTGATGCATGCACCGTACGCGAGATTTTTCGTCCACTGATATGCTGCCACGTCACCATCAACAGTACATAAGAATTTTAGTCCAACAGGATCGTGACACCTCATCAGTCAATGCCACATCATCGGTCAATGCCACGTCATCGATCCGTCTATGTGAACAGTGCCGTGAACAGTAACGTATACAGTCCCGTATACGTGAATAGTACCGTACATGTGAATAGTGTCATTTTTCCTTTTATGCTCCTCCTAAGGTTTTCGACCGTCCTGAGTTCAAAAGTGATGTCCGTTTTGCCGTCTGATCTCTCCTTTATTGTGAAATGACTATAATGCCCCTAAAATACATAAATTACTTAATTAAAATAAAACACACGTAATTAAATCACAAGAATGTTAAATACATAAAAGTAAGGGTTGTTAGTAAGACTTGAAATGTAAAATGACGGTTTTCTCCTTTATAAATATGCATTTTCTAACACTCAACACTCTCCTCCACTTGTTGCCATTAGCCATTCTTGCATATTCGGCAATAATCCCCCCAAAAAGTATTGGCATTGGTGCTATTTCTCGTACCCATGATGTGGACACTTCAAGAGTAGCCCATTCAATCGCTCCCATATTTCGAAAAACTGCTCGTCTTCTCTCTGTGTAAACTCTGAAATTTTCCTGCGAATAGCATTAGTTTTATGCACTGGGAAAAATTTATTCAAAAATTTAGTTACCATTTGTTCCCATGATGTAATGCTATTAGCAGGCAAAGTATTTAACCATGAACGAGCTCTATCCTTTAAAGAAAATGGGAATAATCTGAGTTTAACATCATCGTCTGAAAAAATCTCATATTTAAATGTTTGACAAATAGCATGAAAATCATTCAGATGATTATATGGGTCCTCATTTTCTAAGCCATAGAATGTGGGGAGACAATTTAGCACACTAGGTTTTAGTTCAAAGCTCCTAACAGCTACATTTGGGTATCTTATACATGATGTGCTCAAATTACCTAAGGGACAAAAATAGTCCTTAAATGGACTCTCTTGTGGTGCTTGTAAATCCATTCCAAATTTATTTTTAACGTGCTTGTGTGTGCGAACTATTTTTCTAGTTCAAGGTCTATAGGTTCAAGATTAGGTAATAATGACCTACGACCATACATGCAAGAAACACAAAAATAAATGGGAACAAAACAAATAAAAATAAAGAAGAATGAGAAATTACGTTACTAACCTTATCACGCTGTTAAAATCTTTCTATAAAAATACACAAAAATAAATACGTGAAATAAATTAACTAAAAATAAATTAATAAAATAAACAAAAAAATTACAAAGAAAAATAAATTGAAAATTATATTACAGAATTTTAAAGAAGAGAAAAAGAAAAGAAATACTAACCTTTAAATGTAGATTCACTTTTTTTTCTTTTTCTTTTTTAATAATAAAAAAAATACAAGAAAAAAAATAAAAGAAATTATTCACAAAAATTAATTTTACGAATTAAAATAACTTACCTCCCCGGTAATGGCGCCAAAAACTTGTTGTGTAAATTTTATTGAACTCGTAAATGCACGAATCTATTGTAGAATAGATCAATGGTGACGAGTGTCGATCCCACGAGGAGGTTGATTCTAATTGTGTGTAGAATTAATTTTGTATGAGGGTGGTTGGATTTGTGGTGAAAATGACTTAGATTATCCTAAAATTAGAATTTAAATGTCGAGAATAAATTGAATAGAAATCTATTGAAATGACATACTTGGGGATCTGGATCCGTATCAACATACACCATGGGCTAAATATTCCTTATTAATACCAATTAAATCATGAGGGGGGAATCCACACCTCATGAACCACACTCTAATCAATATGGTGCTAAGGGCTTATCGTGCCAAATAATAATAACCTTGTACTAAAGAGCCGGTGAAACCAAGGCGGTATCTAGACAAGATTATTATTATTTGTCGACGAGAAGTCAAAACATCCACAAAAACTAGAGGGGAAGAGAAAATAAATTTACCAAATAAAGCCCATGACACATGTTGAGACTTCACCTTCAACCCAAGCTTGAAAGAAAATTAGCTACTCATAATTGAACTAGGGGTAAAATAAAAATTTATTAAAATACATAGAAAATACAAGATGGAGAAGGAATTACAGAAAATAAATCCCAAAAATGGATTCAGAGCTATTAAATTAGGGGGGAGACCCCCTTTTTTATAGATACATTGAGTAAATCGTGGCCATCGGATTAAAAACAGTTTGGACGCTCAGGATTGCGCCACATCATCAGTCAACAGTACGCGGTTTGACCACGCCGGTGAACAGTAACACGATTTTACCCGGGTTGAACAGTGACGCGGTTTGGTTGAAAATAATCCTGTGTGATGCATGTACCGTACGCAAGATTTTTAGTCCACTGATACGCTGCCACGTCACCATCAACAGTACATAAGAATTTTAGTCCAATAGGATCGTCACACTTCATCAGTCAATGCCACATTATTGCTCAATGCCACGTCATCGATCCGTCTATGTGAACAGTGTCGTGAACAGCAACGTAGACAATACCGTGCACATGAATAGTACCGTACATGTGAACAGTGCCATTTTTCCTTTTATGCTCCTCCTAAGATTTTTTACCGTTCTGAGTTCAAACGTGATGTCTGTTTTGCCGTCTGATCTCTGGTGTATTGTGAAATGACCATGATGCCCCTAAAATATATAAAATACTTAATTAAAATAAAACACACATAATTAAATTATAAGAAGCTTAAATACATAAAAGTAAGGGTTGTTAGTAAGACGTGAAATGTAAAATGATGATTTTCTCCTTTATAAATATACATTTTCTAACACTCAACATTAGGGTTGATGCATCAACTACCTGGCCCTCAGCTGTGATGGCGGCAATTATATCAAGCAGCCGCTTGGCTTCTGCAAGTGTAGGTGTAACTCTGGTTGCTGCAGCAGCCAGCTCTGCATCGATTTGCTCCATTTCATCTTCAGAGGCTGGAGGTGTTGCTATTTTTGCCTTGCCCTTGCCCAAAAGGACTGGAATGGAGGGTTCCTCTTTAGGGTCATTCTCTTCCTTTTCTTGTATAATGTGCCTTTTCCTAGTTTTGGAATGGGTATTGATTGAGGGTTCCTCACGCTCTTTCTCAAAGTCGTCCTCTGCCTCTGTGGGTGAGTTGTCAGTCGCAGACTTGTCACCTTCTTCTTCAGGTTGATCAGATGGTTCAGCATCTTCTAATTCTACCTCCGCTTGTGGTTCTGCTGCAGCTTCAGCTTCTGGTTCATCTGTGGCAGTGGCTTCCTCACTGGCTTCTGCTAGAGCACTTGTGGTGTTGGTGTCAAAATTGTACTGCTGGAACAATGAATTAGGGAAGTTCTGGTGAGTGTGTTTCATGTAAAGAGGAAATTAGTGTAGTTGGTTGTCCAGGTGTTGTAGATAGCTCCAAAACCGATCGTTTTCTCTTTGTTGAGCCTCAGCACATTGCTCCTGTTACAGCAGCTGGTTCAATTGTTGTTCCAGCACTCTCACCAGCAACTCTCTCAATGGTACGTGTCGTAAAGGCACCATCATTCTTGACATGTTCATCTTTCGCATCAAGACAAACACCGGATACTACACAGATGCTGGTAATGAGTGAAGGAAATAGCAAGGCAGTAGTTTTGTGATTCTTTACTGCACAATCTCTGATTTCGTTTTCGATGATGCTGCCCACATTTATAGGAAGCCCCCGAACAATGGCATATAACAACACTAACCTTTCTTGTGAAACTGTAGTAGTGTGAGTGGTTGGCATAAGCCTAGATTTCAGAAATTTCACCCACACCTTAGCAATAGGTTTCAAATATATCTTATTAACTACACGCCCTTCCTTATTAGCCCATGATGCCCCTTCTATTGTAAAAGTTATGAAGATGGTGTTCCATTTTTTCGTGGTCAATTTATCAAGCAACTTGGCATACTCACAATTAATTTCAGCAGGTAAATTATAAAAAGCATTTACAACGTGGAAGTCTAATGGAACAAGTGTGTTTCTTACCCAAATGTTGTGCTGATCAGAGCTTACCAAATTGGCGTAAAATTCCTTGACTATTGGTAGAACAGGATCTCGAGGGTGGTTGCAAAACTCTAACCATCCACGCTTTGCTGCAGCATTGTGTATTGTTTGCACAATTTCGATGAGTTGTTTTGGAAATTGAAACCCTTTTTTCTTCCAGAATCTTGCACAGGTCAATGAATTCTTCATATTTTTCTTTAGCATGGTAACTCTAAAAGCGTAAAGGATCTTTGAGGCGGCTGGTTGTTTTCTTATACCTTGGCATGGCTATAGCAGTAACAAATGGAGGATAATGTCCCTGAGAGTAAAATGAGAAGATGAGGGTAAGAATTATTAGAGTTGCACTTGCGAAGGAGAGGGAATAATGTCGTAGGTCACTATGCACAGTGATTCCCTTTTATAGTTGAATTTAAATGAAGATAAATCCGGTAAATAAAGATAAATTGGGGAAAAAATATTTTGAATATAATAAGTATATCCCAAAAACATAGGCCAGCTAAATTAATGCATTCATTTAGGAGATTTTTTCTCAATCGCTATCCAAATTCATGCAACCATCTGTCATGATTTATCTCCAACGGTAAGTGAGAGGCTCCAATTTTTAATTACTGTAATGGCAATATTAGTTGCTGCAGCACCCATTTGCGTGCTCTAGCAACGGTTACATACTCCATTCTCATACCTTCTGACACGTGACTTGACTCTACACTCTGTAACCGTACAACCTCACTTGTCAAAAAGGAATTCAATCGCCACACATACTTACCACAAAAACTAAAACCAATTCTAAAAATAATTAAAAATAAAGAGATCAAATGATAACAAAAGTAAAGAGTGCAATAATGTGAAAAGATAAAACTAAATAACTTGAATTGAAGAAAAAAATTAAATAAAATGGAAGAAAGGGAGAGTCGTCAACAAAACCAAAGAGGATCAAACTCGGTTTGAGTTGGCTTTCTCCACAATGGGTTGCCCCCTATTGAGCGCTTGATTTAAGGTCCTTCAGCCTGACCTTCTTTCACTACTCAATAGCTAGGTTCTTTAAGGAGTAAAAACTCCTTTGAACAATCTGTCGCTAGGTGTATGTAATGCTTATCCCTGTGTCCATTAACTTTAAATTCTTGACCTGTTTGTTCATCTAAAAGATCAACAGCTCCATGAGGATAAAATTTCAACAGCTTAAAAGGTTCAGACCATCGTGATTTTAGCTTTCCCGGAAATAATCTTAATCTTGTATTATAAAGCCACACTAATTGACCAGGGCTGAATTGCCTGTTTTGAATATGCTTGTCGTGCCAGTGTTTTGTCCTCTCTTAATAGATTCTTACATTTTCATATGATAATGGTTGTAATTCATCAAGCTCATAAAGTTGAAGCTTCCTTTGCTCTGCTACAGCATGAATATCCCAATTTAATTGCTTCAGTGCCCAGTGTGCTTTATGCTCTAGCTCTAGTTGCAAGTGACAAGCCTTCCCATAAATAATTCGGTAAGGAGACATGCTAAGTGGAGTTTTGTATGTTGTTCTATAGGCCCATAGGGAGTCATGTAACTGCAAAGACCAATCCTTCCTTATTGGGTTCACCACTTTTTCTAAGATCTTTTTAATTTTTCTGTTGGACACTTCAGCCTGACCATTGGATTGTGGGTGACATGTTGTTGCTACCTTGTGTCTGACTCCATATTTTACCATAGCTGCAGCAAAGACTTTATTGCAAAAATGAGTACCCTCATCACTAATAATTGCTTTAGGAGTACCAAACCTGGAAAAAAATATTTTTCTGAAGAAAAGCCACCATTGTTTTAGCATCATTGGTAGGTAATGCTGCAGCTTCTACCCACTTGGAGACATAATCCACAGCAACAATGATATATAAGTTCCCAAAGGATGGTGGAAAAGGTCCCATGAAATCTATTCCCCAGACATCAAAAACTTCCACTTCCAGAATGTTGGTCAATGGCATTTCATGTCTTTTAGTGATGTTCCCTGTCCTTTGACACCTGTCACAACATTTAACAAATTCATAAGCATCTTTAAAAATAAAAGGCCAGTAATAATCTGATTGTAGAACTTTAGCAGTTGTTCTGTGACTACCAAAATGTCCTCCATATGCTGCAGCATGGCATGACTCCAGTATGTAGGGAATTTCTCCTTCTGAAGCACATCTTCGAATTACTTGATCTGAGCATAGCTTATATAAATGTGGGTCATCCCACTGATAACTTCTAACATCATGAAGAAATTTCTTTTTCTCCTGAAACTTCAGCTCAGGTGGTAGCAACCCACTTACTAAGTAGTTAGCCAAATCTGCATACCATGGAGATCCTGACTGTTGCAGCATCTGTGCTTGCTATACTACCAATAGTTGTTCATCAGGAAAAGTTTCAGTGATGTCACTCCTTGTCAAGATACTTGTGTCTGCTTCCAGCCGTGATAGGTGGTCTGCTACTTTATTCTCAGTCCCCTTTCTATCTTTAATTTCCAGATTAAATTCTTAAAGCAATAAGATCCATCTGATTAATCTTGGTTTGGCATCCTTCTTTGAAATTAAGTATTTGATGGCTGCATGGTCTGTGTATACAGTTACTTTAGTACCCACCAAGTAAGCTCTGAATTTATCAAAAGTAAATACTACTGCTAGCAACTCTATCTCTGTAGTGGTGTAATTGATTTGAGTTTGAGTAAGAGTTTTGCTTGCATAGTATATGGAGTGAAAAACCTTATCCTTTCTTTGCCCTAATACTGCTCCCACAGAATGGTCACTAGCATCACAGATCAGTTCAAATGATAGAGTCTAGTCTGGAGATATAACCACTGGTGCAGTGATCGGAGCTTTCTTTAATTCTCCAAATGCTTGGAGACAATCTTTGTCAAAGTGAAAAGGCTTGTCATATTCTAGCAATGAACATAATGGTTTAGTTACCTTGGAAAAATCCTTAATGAATCTTCTGTAAAATCCAGCATGACCAAGAAAACTCCTAATACCCTTTATTGAAGTGGAAGGTGGCAGTTTATCTATTACCTCTATCTTGGCTTTGTCTACCTCAATGCAATTCTTGGATACCTTATGACCCAACATTATTCCTTCTTGCACCATGAAATGACACTTTTCACAATTGAGTACTAAGTTAGTCATCTCACATCTTTTAAGAACTTCTTCCAAGTTATGTAAACAATCATTGTATGTCTCTCCAAAAACTAAGAAGTCATCCATGTAAACTTCTAAAGTCTGCTTTACCATATCAGAAAAAATAGACATCATGCATCTTTAAAAAGTTACTGGAGCATTGCACAAACCAAAGGGCATTCTTCTAAAGGCAAATGTTCCATAAGGACAGGTAAATGTAGTCTTCTCCTAATCTTCTGGAGCTATAACAATCTGGTTGTAGCCTGAATACCCATCTAGGAAGCAATAGTACTATTTTCCAGCAAGTCTGTCCAACATTTGATCTATGAATAGGAGTGGGAAGTGATCTTTCCTTGTGGATTTGTTGAGCTTCCTGTAATCCATACATACTCTCTATCCAGTCACTGTCCTTGTAGGAATAAGTTCATCCCTCTCATTAGCTATCATTGTTATCCCTCCCTTCTTTGGAACACATTGAATTGGGCTCACCCACGAACTGTCTGATATTGGATATATGATTCCAGCATCCAGCCATTTGATGATTTCCTTTTTCACCACTGCTTTCACAATAGGGTTCAACCTTCTCTGATGCTCCACCGAATTGCTGAAGCAATCTTCTAACAGGATTTTATGCATGCATATTGATGGGCTTATCTCCTTGATGTTTGCCATGGTCCATCCAATTGCTCTTCTGTATCTTCCAAGCAAATCTACGAGACTCTGTTCTTGACCTGCATTCAAGGTAGAGGAAATGATTACTGGGAGTGTGTTGTTTTGACCAAGATAAACATATTTCAAATGTGAAGGTAACAATTTTAATTCAAGACTAGAATATGATTCAATAGATGGTAAAGTTGTTTTTATTTCCCTGTCTGAAAGATTCAGATGCTCAATAAACCTATTATGCCTATCAAAATGCTTTTCTTCCTCTTCTAAATCTTCAAAGGTGGTCACTCTATTGATCTCATTACTGCAGCATCTGTCCATTCTGTCTACTACAACAAAATCCACAACACTTAGGAAATTGCAATCTTTTACTTCATCAAGGTTCTTCATAGCCTCTAGTACATTAAATATGACTTGCTAATCATTCACTCTTACGGTGAGCTCTCCGTTCTGTACATCTATCAGAGTCTTTCCTGTTGCTAGGAAAGGATTTCCAAGTATTATGGGTACCTCTTTATCAGCATCAAAGTCCAGTACAATGAAGTCTACTGGGAAGATGAATTTGTCCACCTTCACCAGTACATCATCAATTTTTCCTTCAGGATATGCATGAGATCTGTCAGCTAATTGCAGAGTAACTGTTGTTGGTCTGCATTCCCCTACTCCCAATTGCATAAATATAGACAATGGCATCAGATTCATATTGGCTCCCAAGTCACAAACTGCTCTGCCTGTGTACTTAGTTCCTATAGAGCAGGGCATTGTAAAACTTCCTGGATCCTTCACTTTTGTAGGAATCTTACTTTGGAGCATATTGTTGAGTGTTAGAAAATGTATATTTATAAAGGAAAAAATCGTCATTTTACACTTCAAGTCTTACTAACACCCTTACTTTTATGTATTTAAGTTTCTTATTATTTAATTACGTGTGTTTTATTTTAATTAAGTATTTTATATATTTTAAGGGTATTATGGTCATTTCACAATGAACAAGAGATCAGACGGCAAAACGGACATCACTTTTGAACTCAGGACTGTCAAAAACCTTAGGAGGAGCATAAAAGGAAAAATAGCACTATTCACATGTATGGTACTATTCACATGTAAGGTACTATCTACGTTACTGTTCACAACATTGTTCACATAGACAGATCGATGATGTGACATTGACCGATGATGTGGCAGTGACTGATAAGGTGTCACGATCCTATTGGACTCAAATTCTTATGCATTGTTGATTGGTGACCTGACAGTATGTTAGTGGACCAAAAATTACGCGTACGGTACATGCATATACACAGGATTATTTTCAACCAAACCGCGATACTGTTCAAACCGCGTGGTCAAACCGCGTATTGTTGACTAATGATGTGGCGCAATCTTGAGTGTCCAAACTGTTTTTAATCCGATGGCCATGATTTACTCAATGTATCTATAAAAAAGGGGCCTCCCCCCCTCATTTGATAACTCTGAATCCATTTTTGGGATCTATTTTCTGTAATTCCTTCTCCATCTTGTATTTCCTATGTATTTTAATAAATTCTCATTTTGCCCCTAGTTCAATTATGAGTAGCTAATTTTCTTTCAAGCTTGGGTTGAAGGTGAAATCTCAACATATGTCATGGGCTTTATTTGGTAAATTTATTTTCTCTTCCCCTCTAGTTTTTGTGAATGTTTTGACTTCTCGTTGACAAATAATAATAAACTTGTTTAGATACCGCCCTGGTTTCACCGGCTCTCTAGTACAAGGTTATTATTATTTGGCATGATAAGCCCTTAGCACCATATTGATTAGAGTGTGGCTCATGAGGTGTGGATACCTCCCTCATGATTTAATTGGCATTAATAAGGAATATTTTGTCCATAGTGCATGTTGATACGAATCAAGATACCCAAGTACGTCATTTCAATAGATTTCTCTTCAATTTATTCTCGGCATTTCAATTCCAATTTTAGGATAATCTAAGTCACTTTTACCACAAATCCAACAACCCTCATACAAAATTAATTCTACACATAATTAAAATCCACCTCCTCGTGGGATCAACACTCGTCACCATTAATCTATTCTACAATAGATTCGTGCGCTTACGAGTTTAATAAAATTTGCACAATAAGTTTTTGGCGCTGTTGCCAGGGAGGTAAGTTATTTTAATTCGTAAAATTAATTTTTATGAATAATTTCTTTTAATTATTTTCTTGTAATTTTTTTTATAAAAAAAGAAAAAAGAAAAAAAAGTGAATCTACATTTAAAGGTAAGAATTTCTTTTCATTTTCTCTTCTTTAAAATTTTGTAATTTAATTTTCTTTGTAATTTTTTTTGTTTAGCTTATTAATTTATTTTTAGTTAATTTATTTCACGTATTTTTTTTAAGTGTGTTTTTTTTTATAGAAAGATTGTAACAGCGTAATAAGATTAGTACCGTAATTTCTTCTTCTTCTTTATTTTTATTTGTTTTGTTCCCATTTATTTATGTTCTTTGCATGCATAGTCGAAGGTCACTATTACCTAATCTTGAGCCTATAGACCTTGAATTAGAAAAAATATTGTGCACACACAAACATGTTAAAAATAAAATAGATTTGCAACAACAAGCACCACCACATGATAGGTCATTTAAGGACTACTTTAGTCCCCTAGCTAATTTGAGCACATCATGCATAAGATACCCAAATGTAGCTTCTAGGAGTTTTGAACCAAAATCTAGTGTGCTAAATTGTCTCCCAACAATCTATGGCCTAGAAAATGAGGACCCATATAATCATTTGAATGATTTTCATGCTTTTTGTCAAACATTTAGATATGAGAATTTTTCAGATGATGATGTTAAACTTAGATTATTCTCATTTTCTTTAAAGGATAGAGCTCGTTCATGGCTCAATACATTACCTACCAATAGCATTACATCATGGGAACAAATGGTAACTAAATTTTTGAATAAATATTTCTCAGTGCATAAAACCAATACTATTCACAATGAAATTTCAGAGTTTACCCAGAGAAAAGGCGAGTCGTTTTTCGAAACATGGGAGCGATTCAATGGGCTACTCTTGAAGTGTCCACATCATGGGTACGAGAAATGGCACCAATACCAATACTTTTTGAAGGGATTATTGCCGAATGTGCAAGAATGACTAATGACAACAAGTGGAGGAGAGCTAATGTCAAAAAGTGCATCAGAGATTTGGGAATTCTTCCAGCGACAAGCGGATAATTCCCAACAACGGAGTCAGTTACTCAGGAATACTAAAAGAATTAAATGAGTAAATGAGGTTCACATTGGCAAGTCAACTTCGGGAATCAAATAAGTCAAGGAGATGGTTGAAGGTCTCGCTCGACAAATAGCATCGTTATCGACTGCTAAATCAACAGAGCCACATGACCATGACTCATACTTAGATCAAGCCAATGCCATAGGTGTAATGAGAAAACCATCTAATTACAACCCATACTCCAACATATATAACCCTGGATGGAGAGACCACCCTAATTTTTCATGCTCTCAAGGATTCCAACAGAATGGACCAGCAGCTCCAGCTCCACCAATGCAACTAATTCCTCAAATTCCTCAAGCCTTTCAGCCACCATTTAGACCATACAATCATAACCAAAACTACTCTCAACCCAGACCATGGGAGGATGCTTTCCATAATTTCAAGAATGTTACTCATTCTACGATTGAGCAACAGAACCACTCATTGATGGACTACGAAATGAAATGAGAGCAGGCTTCAACTCACAAGCCCAATCAGTTTCAAGCCTCGAGAAGATGGTAGGACAACTTGCTTCTTCAGTTCAGACCTTGGCAATGACTGTTGAGAAAGGTAAATTTCCAAGTCAACCAGTGCCTAATCCTAAAGGAGTACATGAAGCAAGTACCAGTTCACCACAGCAGCATGGAGAGGTCAAAGCAGTCATGACTTCGCGAAAAGGAAAAGAAGTCGACAACAAAGTAGAGATGCCAATGACAAAAGAAAATCAAATTGTACCTGTGAATGTTGAAGACTCACCATCGGAAGAGAAAGAATAAACCAACCCACGAGAATATGTTCCCAAAGCTCCATTTCCTCAGAGGTTAGCTAAAGGAAAGAAGGGAAAATCCACAGGTGAGATTCTTGAAATCTTCAAATAAGTAAGTGTTAACATCCCTTTACTTGATACTATAAAGCAAGTTTCATCTTATGCCAAGTTTCTTAAAGACCTTTGTACTAAAAAGAGAAACATTCATGCTCAAAAGAATGCATTTTTAACAGAAAACGTTAGTTCTATACTCCAACACAAAATTCCTCTAAAATGCAAAGACTCATGCTCCCCCACTATCTCATGTAGTATAGAGAATCACACAATTGAGAATGCTTTGTGGGATTTTAGGAGCTAGTGTAAATCTGTTACCTTATTCAGTGTTTGTGAAACTTGGACTTGGAGAATTACATCCAACTCCAGTAGTGTTATAACTTGCAGATCGGTCCACAAAAATACCTCATGGTATTGTGGAGGACGTGCTTATCCAGGTAGATAAGTTTTATTTTCCTGTTGATTTCATTATAATTGACACTCAACCAATCCAGGATTCAAGGAAGCACATCCCCATTATCCTCAGCCGACCTTTCTTAGCAATTGCGGATGCTCACATTCAATGCAGAACTGGAAACATGCAGTTGTCCTTCGGCAACATGATTATGGAGCTAAACATTTTCAACATTTCCAAACAACTTCACAATGCAGATGATGGAATTGTTGATGTGAATTTAATAGAAACATTAGTTGATAATACTTTTGTTTCAAACCTTAGTGATGATCCTTTACAAACATGTTTAACTCACTTTGGCTTGGATTTTGATATTGACAGATCAGTCGATGAGGTCAACGCCTTACTTGACTCAGCACCATCCATGGACATTAATAAATGGAAGTCAAAAGTTGAGCAACTAGCACCATCAGAGAAGAAACTCATCTCATTATCAGAATCACCACCGAAACTGGAGCTCAAACTATTACCCAACACTCTGGAATATGCATTTTTGGGAGAAGAAAGTACTCTACCGGTAATCATCTCATCATCCCTCAATGACGAACAAAAAGGTAAGTTGTTTGATGTTTTAAAAGAGCACAAAGGAGCATTATGATGGATCATAGCAGACATAAAAGGTATAAACCCAGTAGACTGCATACATTACATTCACCTGAATGAAAATACTAAACCTACTAGGGAAATGCAACGTCGGTTAAATCCTAACATGAAAGAAGTTGTTAGAACTGAAGTCCTTAAGCTATTAGATGCAGGTAACATTTACCCCATTTCTGATAGTTCATGGATCAGTCATGTACAAGTTGTCCCTAAAAAATCAGGAGTCACAGTAGTTACCAATGCCGATAATGAATTGATACCAACTGGAGTAACTACATGATGGCCTGTATGCATTGATTATAGAAAGTTGAATTATGTCACACGTACAGACCATTTTCCTTTATCATTTATCGATCAAATGCTTGATAGATTAGCAGGTCATGAATTTTATTACTTTTTAGATGGCTACTCAAGATATAATCAGATTCCCATAGCACCAAAAGATCAAGAGCAGACCACTTCCACTTGCCCTTTTGGCACATTTGTATATAGGAGGATGTCATTTGGATTATGTAATGCACCTGCCACATTTCAACGATGCATGTTAAGCATTTTTTCTGATATGGTTGAACGATTCCTTGAAGTCTTTATGGATGACTTTTCTGTCTTTGGTGATTCATTTGATCAATGTTTACATCATCTAACATTAGTTCTGCAGAGATGTATCGAGAAGAACTTAGTCTTAAATTGGGAGAAGTGCCATTTTATGGTAAAATAAGGTATTGTTCTCGGTCACATCATTTCGAGCAAAGGTATTGAGGTTGACAAAGCCAAGGTGGATCTCATTTCTAATCTTCCTCCACCCAAAACAGTCAAAGAAGTAAGATCTTTCCTTGGGCATGCTGGTTTCTATAGACGTTTCATTAAAGATTTTAGCAAAGTTTCTAGACCCTTATGCAATCTACTTGCTAAGGATGTACCTTTTATCTTTAATGATTCATGTCTTGTGGCATTTGAAAAGTTAAAGCAGTTGTTGACATCATCACCCATCATTCAGCCCCCAGACTAGAGCTTACCATTTGAGCTCATGTGTGACGCATCTGATTATGCAGTGGGAGCAGTGTTAGGACAAAGAGTTGATCGAATTCCCTATGTTATTTACTATGCTAGTATGACATTGAATTATGCACAGTTGAACTATTCAACTACTAAAAAAGAAATACTAGCAGTAGTGTTTGCATTAGAGAAATTTCGATCGTATCTCATTGGTTGTAAAATAATTGTATTCACAGATTATGTTGCTCTTAAATATATTCTCACAAAGAAAGATGCAAAAGCTAGACTAATTCGTTGGGTGTTACTTTTGTAGGAATTCGACTTGGAATTTAAAGATAAGAAAGGCACGGAAAATGTTGTGGCAGACCATCTCTCTTGTCTCCATTTTGACACAATTACTGAACCTTTAACATTGAATGAGTCATTTCCAGATGAACAATTGATGAGTGTGGAAACATTACCGTGGTATGCTGACATCGTGAATTATCTTGTTACAGGTCAACTTCCAGAGCATTGGACCAACCAAGACAAAGCCAATTTTTTTGCGGAAATAAAGAATTTCTTTTGGGATGACCCTTATTTGTTCAAGTATTGTGCAGATCAAATTGTCAGACAATGTGTCCCAAAAAATGAAATTTAAAATATCCTTTCATTATGCCATGAACAAGCTTGTAGAGGCTATTTCAGTACTAAGAAAACAGCTACTAAAGTTTTACAATGTGGTTTCTATTGGCCAACTATATTTCGAGACGCTTACACTTTTTGTTCTTCATGTGATAGGTGTCAACGAATGGGGAGCATTACACGAAGGAATATGATGCCACTAAATCCAATTCTAATGTTTGAGATTTTTGACGTATGGGATATCGACTTCATGGGACTCTTTCCCCTTTCTTTTGGCCATCAATACATATTAGTTGTTGTTGAGTACGTATCGAAATGGGTAGAAGCAATTCCATGTAGAACCAATGATCACAAGGTGGTGATAGGATTTTTGAAAAGCAACATTGTTTCACGGTTTGGATTCCCTCAAGCGATAATCAATTATGGTGGTGCCCATTTTTGTAACAAACCATTCAAAACTCTTTTGAAAAAGTATTCAATCACTCACAAAGTGGCAACCCCATATCATCCGCAAATCAGTGGCCAAGTTGAGATCTCCAATCGAGAAATAAAGCACATATTAGAAAAGACGGTGAGGCCAGACAGAAAAGATTGGTCATTAAGACTTGATGATGTATTATGGGCATATAGAACGGCTTTCAAGACCTCGATTGGGATGTCACCCTACAGGCTAGTGTATGGAAAAGCTTGCCACCTACCTGTGGAACTCGAACATTGTGCGTATTGGGCCATCAAGAAATTCAACTTTGACATGCAGCAAGCTAGCTCAGAAAGAAGATTACAACTGGCGGAACTTGAAGAAATTCGCAATGATGCATATGAAAATGCCAAGATTTACAAGCAGCGAATGAAAGTCTTTCATGACAAGCAAATTATGAGAAAATCTTTCACTCCATGTCAGAAAGTACTTTTATTCAATTCTCGCTTGCACCTATTCCCAGGTAAGTTACGCTCTCGTTGGTCTGGCCCCTTTATTATTTATACTATTTTTTGCAATGATGCATATGAAAATGCCAAGATTTACAAGCAGCGAATGAAAGTCTTTCATGACAAGCAAATTATGAGAAAATCTTTCACTCTATGTCAGAAAGTACTTTTATTCAATTCTCGCTTGCACCTAGTCCCAGGTAAGTTACGCTCTCGTTGGTCTGGCCCCTTTATTATTTATACTGTTTTTCCACATGGGGCAATTGAAATTAAAGACCCAAAGAATGGTGCCACGTTTAAAGTTAATGGTCAAAGATTAAAGCCATATCTAGAGTACCAACCACATGGAGAGGACACCGAAATAAATTTGAGTGACCCACCAGATTTGAATTGAGTTTTTTTCTTTCTTTTCGGTGATTTGATTTTTTTTCTTTCTTTCTTTTTATTATTCTTTGCTAATTGAAATTATTTTTACATAAGTGTGTTTGTTTAACCATTAAGTTTTCTCTTATCATTGTTAATCATAAGTACCATAGCTAAACAGTTCCTTTGAACATTCTTAAACCACTTCAACATGTAAAATCTCATCTCAAAAGGCAGATTCAATTTTGTAAAACACATCGTATTTAGGCTCTACAACCACTAGAGTTAGTATCCTATGTTGAGGATTTAGAAAGCCAACTCAGAGACATTGAGAGAAGTGTCTACAACATCCAGTTGGAGCTTGAGGTAAATTCAACAAGAGGACTATTTTAATTTTCTTTGTGTCTTTTAATTTTTTTTTTCTGTTTGTGTACTTTAGTTTGTTACCCCGGTGAAGTGGTGGATAACGGTACTCCGTGACAATCAAGTCGGTTACTTCAGTTTCCTATAATAACTGATATTCTGAGGCGAAGGTATGGACAGAAACGAGATTCTAGCAAAGTTTAACAATCGATTCCCTTCACTTCCTCATAATGCACTCCTTACAATCTATGAAGGTCGGTCCGAACGCATGCGATTGCTCATGAGGAATAACATACTTGCTGACATACGTTGGTTAATCAAGGCTAAAGTATGATTGGCAGGTGAGTTACCTCCAAAATTTATTGCATACGTGCCTGGTTGTAGTAAAGGAAATTATGCAAGAAAACGAAGAGCTCGAAGAATTTCTGTTGCTTGTCATAAATGTGCCAGAATGAGATGCAATAAAAACCCATATTCTTTAGGAATGGTGTCTGATAATAGGGAAGATAAGATTCAATTCATTAGTGATAACTTGAATAACGAGTCATTGGATGATATCATTCTGTCTCTTGAAACACATCCCAGTGGATACGTGCAATGAGCGATTCTCCAGTTATGGCCATTATTCCAGAAAGAGCATGCACGATATAGTCTCGGGAATCTGACTATAAACGACCTTGTTTGCCAGTTTATGAGAAAACTGGATGGGAAGTCTATCCTCGACCCATAGAGGGCTTTTAAGCCGTTTTTGGACGTAAAACCATAAGAAGATGTGAGCCACAATCGCAACTACCTGTAAATATCCTTTTACTTCACTGTTATTTTATTTCACTGCTGTTTTATCTTTTCCATTATTGTCTTTAATAATTTTTTTTATCAGTTTCTTTTTCTTTTTACTGTTTCCTTTTTGACTCGCGATCCATGTGCTTTACACTTTATTTGACACTGACATGCCACCTCATACACAGTTGTTGTGACCCACTGTCACCAAGATTCTTAAATATGACTTTTTGTTAAGCACTCACAAATTATTTTTGAGAAATATTCCAATGGCAGCTACTCCCAATAGACAATTCAAGAATATGTGTGTGCTTTCTGGATTTAACTATGGCAAACATAAAGAGTTCGTTGAGGCAGCCATAGATCTTGGTCGAAGCAAAGCAGAGAGAAAATTACACTTGGTGTATGGAGGAGGCAACCGAGGGTTATCAAAATTGGTCTCAGAAGCTATTTTTTTCAGAGGAAGCCAAGTGTTAGGCATCATCCCAAGAGCCCTAAAACCTTTGGGCAGTTTGTCTAACCCACCAATTGAAGAAGAGTTAGTCGTCTCAGGCATGCAAGAAAAAAAAACAGAAATGCTTAATCATGCTGATGCTTTGATTTCCTTCCAGGAGATCTTGCAACACTAGAGGTATTTATCACACTAGCATCTTGGACCCATCTGCACATTCACCAGAAACCCATCGGTCTGTTAAATGTCAATAATTTTTATGATGGCTTTATCGCATTTCTTAACCATGCAATAAAAAACTATTTCATTCCTTCCACAGCGAAAAAGCTTTTTATTTGTGCTCACACTGCTAATGAGCTACTTGATCTGTTAAAAGCATATAAACCAGAGCCAGACCCCTGAACCTTTATATTGGAGCATCCAAATAATGACGGTAACAGTAGCCGCAGTAAAAAGTACAAATTAGATTTAACTCTACGCTTGTAAATATTTTCTTCTGTGTTGCACCACCCAAGTGATTTCTTCTAAACTCTACTTCTTTCCTTTAAAACATTGAGGATAATGTTTCATTCTAGTTGGAGGGAGGGAATAGTCGACAATTGTGGAATCTTGGTTAAGTTTTTACTAATTTTTTGTTGTAGAAACTAACTATTGCTAACTTTTTGTGTTGAAGATGGCTGAATATGGAGTATAGTTACTCTAGAAACGCATCTTCTTCGTTAAAAAAAAAACAAAAAACAAAAAAAATTCTAGATATTTTCTTTTTCTTTATTAATTTTTTTTACAATCATTCTTCTTCTTCTTTCTAATTTCTCCTTTATAAATATATACTTTCAAATTTTTTGAGTCGAAGATGGCTAAATATGGAGTGTAGTGCCTCTAGAAACGCATCTTCTTAGTTTAAAAAAACCATTTCTTTTTCTATCATTTTAAGTGTAACTTTTCTAATTAGTTTTTCTGCATCATTTTCACATTTCTGTATGCATATTTTCCTTTCATGTTTAGAATAGGTTGGGGGGTAGAAAGTTGTTTAAAAAAAAATTGTGTGATTTGTTTTAACATTGGATGACATGATGAATTTTAAATTTTAGTATTTGTATTATCTTTGGTCTTAAGTGCTGTTACGCTATGTTTGCTACTCTACATGTTGATGTTGGAGACAAATATGAGTTGCTCGAAGGAATGAACATGTCATAATAAGTACCAAGTGAGTTTTTTTAGCCTATTATTTTTCTTGGAGAGTAACCCGTTTGCCCATTCTCTATACAGCTTAGCAGTTTATTATTTTATACACGATCGCTAGATTTCTTTTGAGTTAATCCTAAAAAAAAAAATGTGTGTTGCTACATTTGGAGGCTCATCTAACTAGTAGATATGGAAGATTATTTAGAACCCTAAAAGACGATGGAAAGGCCATCTTTGATCCGTTTGAGCCTTTTTAGCCATCCCTTTTATGAAATATCCATAGTTAACCCTTTTGAGCCTTTAAATATATATATATATATATTTTCTTTGTCAAACTTATCATCTTGACCCACTCCGATTTGGAGTATTACCCGATATCTTACGAGTTTCATCACCTATTTATGTTTGAGAAAAATGTAAATAATTATTTTTTTCAGTGAAGTTATGCCAAACAAAAGAAAAAAAAATAAAAAAATTGTTGTTAAAAAAATTTAAAAAAAATAACAATAATAGGTGAAATCCACCTTGCAACTTCCAAAAAAAATCTCTCTACATTTTTCTCAAACATACACTTTGTTTTCTTTATTTCCCTTCCTTTGATAGTCATGTCCCTAGCCTACATTACGTCCTAATAAAAGTCCTTCTTAATTTTAGGAAACTATAGTCTGAAGTAGAAGCTAGTTATATGGGCTAAAATGATGTAATGGTGCATAAAAAAATAATAAATAAATAAATAAATAAATTGGGTTGACTAGCATTTTTATTTGACTTGAGATCGTATTATTTCTAAGCTGAGGGCATATTTCTTTCATCTTGGTGAGAGCATGTGATATCACTTCTTTATTATTTTCTCTCAATTACCATTCATTGGAGTGACTATTTTTATTGGATTTAATTTCTTTGTGAGAGTGTCACTACTTCCAGTGAGATTTTGGGGTTTGACATGTCATTCTTGAAAGTAGCTATGACAAAGTCCACTGGGTTGATTCATATGGATGGTTGATGTGGGTGTGATGCTTCTTTAGACTGAAGATAATGCTTATACTTTTATTTGACTACTATCATTAGTCTGATTAAATAAACACGATTGTTTAAATAAATAAAAAAACATTTTGAATTTGAATTTTATTTTCGCTTTATTTGCTAGGGACTAACAATAAGCTGGTTGGGGGGTGTGTTGAGTGTAGGGATGGCAATTGTACCCGCAAACCCGCAAACCCGTCCAAACCCACCCGCCAAAACTCGCCCGTTGCGGGTAATTTTACCCGTTGCGGGCGGGTTTAGTATTATAAATTAAAACCCGCACATGGATGCGGGTGGGTTTGGTATTAACCTTATATCCGGTGGATACCCGCATGGATATCCACCAAACCCGCAATATTTTTTGCGAATATTTTTAATTTAATTTTAATCTAAAAATGTATAAAGAAAATAATGTCATTAATCAAATTACCAAATAACCAAAGGTTCAAAGTTGTGTATGTGTGTATGTGGCCCATCTCCTATTTTAAAGTCATAATCTAAAGAAAACTAAAGGCATTTCCCTTCGAATTAGTATTTGAAAATATTAATCTTAATTATTATTATAGGCATTGTGTTGGATGGGTGCTTATGGTGGTGAATGAAATGAATATCTTCTCTTGGAGCTTGTTTTAAATGATAATATGAAATGTAATTATTATTTTTAGATACTAGTTTGTGTTTTTTAAATAGATTTGTGTAATTTATACTTAAATTTGAGAATTTGTGTTGAATTGATGTGGAAATTTTAATTTTTCATTTACATTGTTTAAATATAAAATTGAGTATGTTATATAGAATTTGAGGTTATTATTATAAATTTATATATTAAACATGTGTGATTTTAAATACGGAAACCCGTAAAAAATCCGCCGGATACCATTGCGGGTTTGGTAATTGTTAAAACCCGTTGCGGGTGGGTTTTTTTAAAAAAATCAAAACCCACTGCGGGTGGGTTTTTTTAAAAAAATCAAAACCCGCTGTGGGTTGCGGGTGGGTTTTGTAATTTAAATTTTGTGCGGGTTTGGGTTTGGTAATGGCAAACCCGCTGCGGGCAGTGCCCATTGCCATCCCTAGTTGAGTGTTAGAAAATGTATCTTTATAAATGAGAAAATCATCATTTTACAATTCAAGCCTTACTAACACCCTTATTTTTATGTATTTAAGTTTCTTGTGATTTAATTACGTGTGTTTTATTTTAATTAAGTATTTTATATATTTTAGGGGCATTATGGTCATTTCACAATGAACGAGAGATCATACAGCAAAACGGACATCACTTTTGAACTCAGGACGGTTGAAAACCTTAGGACGAGCATAAAAGGAAAAATGGCACTATTCACATGTATGGTACTGTCTACGTTACTGTTCACGACACTGTTCACATAGACGGATCGATGATGTGGCATTGACTGATGAGGTGTCACGATTCTGTTGAACTAAAATTCTTATGCACTGTTGATTGGTGACATGGCAGCATGTTAGTGGACCAAAAATTGTGCGTACTGTACATGCATATACACATAATTATTTTCAACTAAACCACACTACTGTTCAAGCCGGGTCAAACCGTGTCACTGTTCAAACCGCGTGATCAAATCGCGTACTATTGACTGATGACGTGGCGCAATCCTAAGCGTCCAAACTGTTTTTAATCTGATGGTCATGATTTGCTCAATGTATCTATAAAAAGGGGGCATCCCCCCCCCCCTAATTTGATAGCTCTAAATCCATTTTTGGACTCTATTTTCTATAATTCCTTCTCCATCTTGTATTTTCTACGTGTTTTAATAAATTCCCATTTTACCCCTAGTTCAATTATGAGTAGCTAATTTTCTTTTAAGCTTAGGTTGAAGGTGAAGTCTCAACATGTGTCATGGGCTTTATTTAATAAATTTATTTTCTCTTCCCCTGTAGTTTTTGTGGATGTTTTGACTTCTCGTCGACAAATAATAATAAGCTTGTCTAGATACCACCCTGGTTTCACCGGTTTCCTAGTATAAGGTTATTATTATTTGGCACGATAAGCCCTTAGCACCATATTGATTAGAGTGTGGTTCATGAGGTGTAGATACCCTCCTCATGATTTAATTGGCATTAATAAGGAATATTTAGCCCATGTTGCATGTTGATACGGATCCAGATACCCAAGTACGTCATTTCAATAGATTTCTCTTCAATTTATTCTCGTCATTTCAATTCCAATTTTAGGATAATCTAAGTCACTTTCACCACAAATCCAACAACCTTCATACAAAATTAATTCTACATATAATTAAAATCTACCTCCTCATGGGATCGACACTCATCACCATTAATCTATTCTATAATAGATTTGTGCACTTGCGAGTTCAATAAAATTTACACAACACATATGACTGCTCTCCTGTGTAAAAGCAACAGTTTCAAATTCTCCCAGCCTTCTCTTTCATACCAAGATGTCTTGTAGAAATTTCACATAATTAGGCATTTGTTCCAAAGTTTCCACAAAAGATATGTTGATGTGTAATTGCTTCAGTACTTCCAGGAATTTACTAAACTACTTGTCTTGTTTTTGCTTCTGGAATCTCTGTGGGAAATGTGGTGGATGTCTAAACTGCTGGGTAGCTTCTTGAGGTACCAAACTCTGCTTGTTTGGTTTGGTGTAGGTCGTGGCTACTGGTGTTGCAACTTCTTTTTCAGCATGCTCTGGTTGAGTTCCCTCTGAAGTTGATGTAGCTTGGCCCCTGTAACTAGTGTCTTGATGGTTGGGTTGTTGTAACATGCTTCCATCTTGAGGTGGTTTTTGTGAGGAATTAAATTCCATCCCCTTTTTAGTCACATCAACTGGGACATCAATATTCTTTCCAGATCTCAAATTAATTACTTTGCAGTGTTCTTTGCCCTCTCTCCTAGGGTCTTTTGTGTTGCTAGGTAAGCTTCCTTGAGTCCTGCTACTCATTGTTGTGGCAAGTTGTCCCATTTGGTTTTCCAGGTTCCTCAAGGATACAGCTTGACTCTGCACATTGCTTCATTCTTTGCAATGTATTCCTTAATCAGTGCTTCTAGTGGAGTCATTGGATCCTGACTGATATGTTTTTGCCCTTGACTCTGCTAATGAAAACCAGGTGGTTGAGTGTTCCTATTTTGTCCATTTAATGCTGGGGCATTTCGATTCTGACTGCTCCATGAAAAATTTGGGTGTTGTTTCCAGCCAAGGTTGTAAGTATTTGAATATAGGTTGTTCTAAAGCTATCGATTGAAATTACCCACATAATTTACTGAAGCTGGATTTCCAAGACAATTATCGAAGTCATGTTCTTCACCACAATATACACAAGAAAGTTCAGCAATTTGCTTCACTACTACTGAAGCAGATGTCATGGCCTTTACCATGTTAGTCAATGAGGTTACTTGTGCTGATAAGGCTGAAATTGCATCTATGTTATGTACCCATGTTGTTCCTCTTGCTACTGGTTGCCTGGCTAATGGCCACTGATAATTATTATTGGTAATTCTCTCCAGAATTTCATAAGCTCCAGTATATGATTTGGATAACAGGGCTCCATTTGCTGAAGCATCCACCATTAATCTTGTACTCAGATTCAACCCATTGTAGAAAGTTTCCAATTGAATGCAACAAGGAATGCCATGATGAGGACACCTTCTGAGCAGTTATTTGAATCTGTCTCAAGCCTCATACAAACTCTCATCTTCAAGTTGATGGAAAGAAGTAATCTCATTCCGCAATTTTGTATTTTTCGTCGGTGGGAAATATTTCATTAGAAATTTATCAGTTAACTCATTCCATGTAATGATGGAATCAGATGGTAACGAATTTAACCATGCTCTTTCTCGATCTCTTAAGGAATAAAGAAAAAGCCTCAGTCTTAAGGCATCTTGTGTAGCTCCAGCAATCTTGAAAGCATCACTCACTTCCAAGAACAACTTAAGATGGAGATGAGGATCGTCATTTGACAATCCATTGAATTGACCAATTGTTTGCAACATTTGAAACATCACTGGCTTCAACTCAAAGTTTGCAGCTTCTACTTCAGGTCTGATTATCCCAGGGTGTACAACTTGAGGAGTTAACATAGCATAATCTCTAATATCTCTATCTCTGTCATCAGCCATGTAAATAATGTTGTTATTGTCTGGCTGTCTCTCGTTAGCATGTTCATTCTACTCTTCTTGAATGTTGACTGGTTGTAAGGGCCCGTGAGGGTCTAAATTTCCTACATCCTGTAAATTATTCATGCTTGAAACAGTTTTTGAATTCCTTTGTTCTCTTCGCAGACTCCTAATGGTTCTTTCAATCTCATGATCGAATTGGAATACCACAGACCCGTCTTTGCACATGCAAGTACTAATCTGCCAATAAATAAAATGAATCAAATTAAATTGGCGCTATCAAGATTTACTTCACACTTCAAAAATAAACAATCAATCCCCGGCAACGGTGCCAAAAACTTGTTGGTTAATTTTATAATCAAATGCTACAGATGTCAATGTACAAGTATACACAACAAGTAATAAAGTGATGAATATTCACGATCGTCTCCGTAGGGATTGATGTTACTTGAAATGCTATAGCAATCACAATAATGCAAACTACTTAAGTCTGAAATTAACAAATATAAAGTGTGTTCTATCGTAATTGATGATTGTGAGAGAATAAAGTAAAACAATACCGTAATGCAATAAAGTAAATTAAATGTGTCTAAGATTCAATTGAGACTATGGTAGTTGAATGATCAAACACTCCTTATGGGCTAACTGTTTTTTATCAAGTTAACACTAGTTGTTACGGCAAGTGCTGCAGCACAGGGCAGAATTAATCTGCATCCTCAACTGTCGCATATTGAAACTCTCATACCCTTAAATCTCTTAACAATGACCAGTTGCTAATCTCCACCCTACAAGGTGAGCACCTATGTCTACTGTGTCACAAATCTTAACTTCAAGTATAGCCCTTATGGGATTCAAGATAACTTAATCCAGGAAATTTAAATTAAGATCGAGTAATATTCTAATCATATCCACTAAGACATACCCTTTTGCGCCTTTATCTTAACTTAAACTATTAAATGGGTGGTCAACCGAAATAACAGTTATATTAATAATAACTACTAGAGTAAAATGCTACAACAACGATATAACAACATATAAGAACAATCAAGAACCCATTGGATTGTTTGTCATTCAACTACAAGCAAATCTAGTTCATATTCTGGATGAGAAAAATAAACATAAATATATTGTTCACGGGATACATCAGAACAATCAAATAAAGAAAAGAAGAATAAGTTGAGAACGGTAAAAAGCAAATCCAAATAACTCTGCACAATTCCTCAACGCTGCCAAAACTGCACTCTTTAATTATGATCTTCTTCTCATTTCTTCTCTAATGATTTCACGATAATTCCCTTGCCACCTTTCTATGTTGTACGTGCTGTTGAGTGTTAGAAAATGTATATTTATAAAGGAGAAAATTGTCATTTTACAGTTCAAGTTTTACTAATACCCTTACTTTTATGTATTTAAGCTTCTTGTGATTTAATTATGTGTGCTTTATTTTAATTAAGTATTTTACGTATTTTAGGGGCACCATGGTCATTTCACAATAAACGAGAAATCAGACGGCAAAACAAACATCACTTTTGAACTCAAGACAGTCGAAAACCTTAGGAGGATAATAAAAGAAAAAATGTCACTGTTCACATGTATGGTACTATTCATATGTACGGTATTGTCTACGTTACTGGTCACGACACTGTTCACATAGACGGATCGATGACGTGGCATTGACCGATGATGTGGCATTGACTGATGAGGTGTCATGATTCCATTGGAGAGAATTCTTATGCACTGTTGATCGGTGACGTGGCCGCATGTTGGTGGACCAAAAATTACGCGTACGGTACATGCATATATACAAGATTATTTTCAACCAAACCGCATCACTGTTCAAACCGGTTGACTGTTCAAACCGCGTGGTCAAACCGTATCACTGTTCAAAACACGTGGTCAAACCGTGTACTGTTGACTGATGACATAGCACAATCCTGAGCGTCCAAACTATTTTTAATCCAATGGCCATGATTTACTCAATGTATCTATAAAAAAGGGACCTCTCCCCCCTAATTTGATATCCCTGAATCCATTTTTGGGCTCCATTTTATGTAATTCCTTCTCCATCTTGTATTTTCTACGTATTTTAATAAATTCTCATTTTGCCCCTAGTTCAATTATGAGCAGCTAATTTTCTTTCAAGCTTGGGTTAAAGGTGAAGTCTCAACATGTGTCATGGGCTTTATTTGGTAAATTTACTCTCTCTTCCCCTCTAATTATTGTGGATGTTTTGACTTTTCGTCGACAAAAAATAATAATCTTGTCTAGATACCGCCTTGGTTTCACCGGCTCCCTAGTACAAGGTTATTATTATTTGGCACGATAAGCCCTTAGCACCATATTGATTGGAGTGTGGTTCATGAGGTGTGGATTTCCCCCTCAGGATTTAATTGGCACTAATAAGGAATATTTAGCCCATAGTTCATGTTGATACGGATCTAAATACCCAAGTGTGTCATTTCAATAGATTTCACTTCAATTCATTTCCGCCATTTTAATTCAAATTTTAGGATAATCTAAATTACTTTGTTGATACGGATCTAGATACCCAAGTGCGTCATTTAAATAGATTTCACTTCAATTCATTTCTGCCATTTTAATTCAAATTTTAGAATAATCTAAATTACTCCACAAATCCAACCACCCATTTAGAAAAATTAATTCTACACACAATTAAAATCAACTTACTCGTGGGATCGACACTCATCACCATTGATCTATTCTACAATAGATTCGTGCACTTGCGAGTTCAATAAAATTTGCACAACACGCGCCCCCCTTTTATACTACAAACTAGGGTAAATAAAAGTTTGTGGGCGTGCATGAGTTAAATTAGGAAACATGCAAATCGCGATTCTGCAACTGGCCCGCATCTAAGTTTTCTCCCTCATTTGCTCCCAGATTGCTACATCACTGGTTGCTCTAACAACAGCTACAACACTGCATTGTTCTCGATTGTGTTTTACTTCTTTTGTGGCCATCTTCTTTCCTCCTCTTGCTAATCTAATGTCTCAACATCCCTTCATGAATTAAGACTTTCCGAAAACCTACAATTATGTACCTGTTTTGAGTACAAATTACTTTGATTCAAACAAAACTTATTAAGACTTAACTAAAATGAATGTTTATGCAAAATATAACTAAAATGTAATAAAAACATCTTATTTGCTCTCTAAGTGATCTTGATTTAAGTCTAGAATTGATGTAATAACTCTCATTTCATAGAGTTATCAGTACCTCAGTTGATCTCCATGGGCTTTCAGACCAAGATGTGTGGGGATCCCTGCTATTCTCAATTGCATTCAAGATAGCCGGCTTATCTACCCAATTCTCCACTCTTGACACCACCAGCCCCAGATCAATACTCCATTCCTCGGTCATGATGCGTTGTCGAGGTACCAAGTCCTCAAGTTTAGCTTAAAGCTCCTCAGGGCCTTTCACTTTATAGGCCTTCTCCTCTAAAACTTCATCAAAGTGTCCCCTCAAAGTCTTGTTCACTCTAGAGAGCTTCCATTCATGGGGTTGGAGCCCATATTCTTTTTTGTGTACCCGGGTACCCCTTAAGCTGCCAGGAAAGGAACCTTGTGATTTTCTTTTTGTCCCCGGAGCATATGTAGGAAATGTACCCTTAAATAAGGTGGATCTTGGGGTAACTGATGAACCACTTCTCAAATGGCCAAAGAAGGCATCGAAGTCCTCACCACAACGATCTATACATGGCAATCGCTAAAAAACAAACTATAGGTAATAGTGGGGTACCCTAACAATACCCTCTACCCATATTTGGTGTTCATCCCCAGAAATAGATGAAAATTTTTTATCAATCAACTCCGTCCTTTCCAACATGTCCAAATTGGTAGCCATTTCCGAGGAAAGGGAGCCCATCTTTATTTTTTGGGTTCTCAGGGTACCCCTAGAGGCGCCATCTTTCAACTTGGCACATCCATACATGCACTTTTACTACGTAAGATAGAAAATAATGTTTGAGCTTTTGCGTGACCTAGTTCACATTTTAAGATGTACGGAGACCATATACACCTCATAGAAAGAGTGGTACCCGGGCCACCCAAGGAGCTGCCATTAGTTTGGTTAAAAAAAAAGAAAAAAAAAAAAGAAGATTTCTGGCTTGCAAATATATAAGATTTAGTCAGAAAAGAAGCTAGGCAAGGCACTCTCTATTCAGCTGCCCATCGAGCTAAACTTCATATCGCCACGTGTCGCTCTTACTTTTTATGTAAGTTTATTTTGCCTCCAATACTTCTCGCCAAAAGCAACTAGGGGGATGTTTTGGAGAAAAACATAAAAGGTAGCAGAACACCACGTGTCGATGAACGGAATAACTCCAGTATAATCCGAGGTATCCGGCATAATTCGAGGTACCCTGCATAACTCCAGCATAATTCGAGGTACCCCGTATAACTCCAGTATAATTCAAGGTACGCCGCATAACTCGAGAATAACTCGAGGTACCCCACAAAACTCCAATATAATTCGAGGTACCCCGCAGAATTCGAGGTACCCCACATAACTCGAGAGTAACTCGAGGTACCCCGTAGAATTTGAGGTACCTCGCATAACTTGGGAGTAACTCGGGGTACCCCACATAGCTAGAGGTACCCCGTATAACTTGACGTACCCAATAGATCCGATTCAGGAGAATCCCCCGAAAAAGTCCACCATGAAAAATGTCTCCATCTCTTGAAGGATAATATTCAATTTTATTAGAATTAAATATCAAAACATCGTACTAAAAAGTAGTGACAGCCGCCTGCCACCTCTACTAAAAGGGAAGGACACTGTCCCAAGGACAGTGGTCCTTAGCCGCCTTACCCGACAGCCACTGCAGAGGTACCCTGGACCACTCTCCAGTGCGCACCACGTTCCTAAAGGATAAGATACGCCGCAAACGCTTTCTTGATTCCCAAGCATGCACATAATGTCCCAAAAATCGTAAAAGCGTAAAAAGTCGTGAAAGGCCTGAAAAGGGATAGCCAATAGCCATAAAAGATATGCCACGTGGCAACTGAAGTACTCCATATCTAAAAGTGTCCAAGTTTTATTCTCCATCATGTATTCATTCACTCATGAACACTCACACTCCACAAAATAAGCTTTCTTTAACCTTGAACCTCAATTTACAGAGGGCTGGCAAGCTCTCTTTACCATAAAAAAGCTTGAGTTGCTAATTTGAGCGTCGGAGTGTGAACGCCGAGGTACTCCGGCTTCACCTATAATCTCTATTTCACTGTTTTGCAGGCATGAAGCTCATTTCGAAAGACATTTTTCTTGGTTCAAATCTTTCACTATTGTTACCACTTCCCACTTCCCTTCTCACATCTCCCGAATTTCAAAAACACCGCACGCAACAAACTAGTAAGGTATCCTATTTCTCTTAAAAATATAAATTCATTGTTCTAGATAGGTTTACCTTTCTACCCCCAAAATATGTCTAAAATAATAATAAAGTAAAGTTTTCGTATGATTAGATGATAATAATACATTTTCCCAGCCAAACATTATAATTTTGACCAAAGATTTGGACTTCAAATTAAGAATGTTAATAAAGCCATGATCCATAGAAAAAAGTAAGTAATTTTAATTGTCAAGACAAGAGTCTGTTCTCTTTTTTGTGCTAAATTTTAATTGTCAAGAAAAGAGTCGGTTCTCTTTTTTGTGCTAAATAAGAGTCTGTTCTCTTTTGTTTGGCATTTAGCACCAACTCCCAACGAAAATAGAATGAAGCCTCTGCCTTTGCCGGCCCTCTCATCCCAGAAACAAAATAAAGAGAAACCAACCATGATGCTCCCTAGGGCCGGGGCTAGTCCCTTCCAAGCACCATAACACTTCATGCACTTCCATATCCCCATTTAAGTTACCATCTCAAGATACTGCTGTCCCTATAATTTGTTATTTTTTATTTTTTATTAATAATAGGAAAAGTTTAGTTGTATTTACAACTTGTGTATTTACTTACTTATTATGTGATTTGCTTGGAGATGCTTTAACTAATAAATGGCCATGAACATTTAAAACTTGCAACCATAAATTTGTTAACAAATAACCAAATTCTTGTTACTAACGAAAAAATATAATTATTGGTAAATTTTAAAAAAAAACAATATTATTAATTACATTGCAATTTACAAAAAAATCACAACCCAAACAAATATGCAGCAACTCTTTTGCTACCCAAACCAAAAACCAAAACCAAGTTAAGTAATACTAATTCGCTTCTAAAACCAAAGAAAATGATTTCCAAAAACAAAGAAAAATTTTACAGAAATATGAAGCATTCCAAGGAAACATGAGGGTTATTAAGAGACTCGCTTAACTCACTCTTCTCCACCAAAACGCCGTCGTTCACCTCATTTTTAATCTGACTTTCCTTCTCCACCCGTAACTTTCCGCCTGCTCTTCCGGTTGTCGCATTACCCACTCCACCAGCCGCCGGTGACCTCAACCGCCGACTGGAAGAAGAACTCCCTCTCCTCACCCCAGTAGGCCCCACATTGCGTGGCACTGTCCTCCCCGGAACCGGCCTCGACATATCACGCAATGAGTCAGCTCTCTTAGAGGGGGATTTCGCTCCTCCGGCATTAGGACGTTTTCTTGGTACCTTAGCTGGAGAGCTGTGGCTCAAATCTCTGCTGGTCGCTTTGCTTATAGCTTCATTATCATCTTTGATCTCCGTTAAAGTCACTGTTGTAGTAGTAGTAGCTGTTGTTGCTGTTGAGAAGCTCTCACCGATGCTGTAGATTTCTGATACCTGTGACAGTACTCGAGACATGTCTCCTTCTCCTTCTTCTTCTTCGGCTTCGATGTTGAGTTCTTGAATTGTGGCCATCTGGGTAGTATTAATGTTCTCTTTTGGGTTTTGTTGTGGTTTCGGTAATGAAGTTTCTGATAGTACCACTTCTTTTACAGCTTCTTCTTCTTCGAGACAAGGTGGTGGTGGAGATCTGTTGCTGCTGCCAGGTTCTTCCACTACGGGAGGTTTTGGTTGGTGTGGGATTTTCTTGTTGGAGCTAATACAGCAACCCATATTGATAAAAATTGGAATTCTTCTAACTGTAATCAAGGTTATGTCGTGAAATGCATTTTGTGTGAGTTTGAATTTTCTTTTCTTTTCTTTTCCTTTTTTTTTTTTTCAAATTCCAACAGCTATGAAATGTACATTTGGATTTTGCTAGAACTTGGAGTTGGAGGTGGAATGCGAAGAAAGTAAAATGTGATTGTGACCTAGGTGTAGCTATATATATATATATCTTATTTATATATAAAAAATAATGTTTTAATTAAGAATTTTAAACTTTATTAAAGTTTGAGAAGAGTATTAAATCATATAAAACTTTATTATTTAATCATATGAATCGTAAGATTTCATATATATATATATATATAATTAAATCATAAAATTTGATATGTCTTAATACTTGATGAGATTAAGGATAAAACTATCACAAGCACATGAGATGAGACATATTCAAATCCTATTCAAGTTCCCGTCGAACCCTTTGCAAGAGCTCGAGCAAAGAAATTCAAAGAAGCATTTAATGGATTAATTCAAGCAACTTGAGTTCAATCAAATTCATGAAGGCCCATTGAAGGGATCGCACATCATAAATACATGATTCGATCTCTTGAAGTTTCTAAATAATCACTTCCATGAAATAGGGAGTTGGCTTGCACATTATGGCGGGAAAATATATTATTTTCCTTTTTCATATACTTTCCCATTTCTTGAGGAGACTATTAAGGAAACAAATAAGTTATTCTATTTTAATCGCTTAGTTTTCATTTAATGTATGTAAGGCATTTAAGCCAATTAGGATCCTGATTTAATTTAGATTCTTTCCTATTTACTTAGATTAGGATTCTGATTTAGTTTAAATTCTTTCTTATTTACTTAGATTGAGATTCTGATTTGATTTAGATTCTTTCCTATTAAGGAAGATTTAGATTTAGATTTGATTTTGGGTTAGGATTTATTTCCAAAAATTCTTGTAACCAACCCTATATAAAGTACTCGTATTCAATAAACATGAAAGAAGTTTTTTTTATGCAATTGGTGAGAGAGTTAATTCTCTTTGGTTCTTTACGAACTCTTTGAACTTATCAGATTTCTGTGGCGTTCAAACTCTTGACTTATCAATCAGATCATCCATAGTTGGTTGTGGCATCTTCACATACCAATGTTCGTGCTTTCAATAGGCATTGGGTCGAGGTTCCATTCCATTCATGGTTTGGATTCAATCTTGGGAACTAAATTAATTAGGGTCGCGTCAGTTTTTGATGGGGTTCGTATCAATACTCTTCTCAAACTTTAATAAAGTTTAGAATTCTTAATTAAAATATTATTTTATATATATATAATATTTATGTAGATATATATATATATATATATATATATATATATATATATATATATATATATATATATATATATATATGTATGTATGTATGGACTTTTCATAATTATTTCTTCCAACTACAAGAAAAAGAGAAGAAGAGGGTGGCTGGCTTTGGAAGGGCACAAGAGTGTGAGCTAAAGCTAATACTGTATTTGCAAAGGTGAATCAATTCTTGAAGGCTTTTGGAAATAATTAGTGGTGGAGGGAAAACGAGGGGGACAGATTGGATGTAATTATGTTAAGGTGGGGTGTATTTTTAAATGGGATCTTTGAGATAACTATGTGGATTAATTTGAGATGAAGAACAGTACGGAAAGATATTGGAACTACCTACGCCTTTGAATATGATCAATGATTTTACATAGTGAGCTTGAGCTTTACAGGGTGGGAACATTAGCCCTTATCATAGACCCTAATATTGTTATGATTTAAGAAGGGAAAATATGAAGGATCCTTGCACCTTGAGGCCCTTCCATATCTAAATTGGAGACCTATGGTCTTTATATTGCCTAACACAACACCGAAGACGGGGAAAAAAAAAATTTAAAAAAAGGAGAAAACCAATGGCTAAGGCTATCCAGCTGTCGCCTCGTCCCTTTTGAGGCTATTCCATAGGTCTTGTTATCTAGCAGTAGCAGAGCAGTGAGAAAACGACTGCGCTTTCTCAAGCGCAAATTAATGTGAAATGTCCATTGACTAATTGATTATCGAAAACTTTTGACCACAACGTTGAGAGGGTAAAAGGATTTACACTTGGGTTGCCAGGCATGAGAAGCCTAAAGATGTTTGAATCAACTAATGACTAAATCCATCCGTTGAAATTCATCCAGACTCTGGCACTGCAAAGTGCGAAACCATTAGCACTTTAAACAGTTCCAGGTCTGTTTTGGAAATTGGAAGTTTGGAACTTGGAAGCCGAATCAGCAAATCCGGCCTTTATACCTATTTAAGAGATGGTATATAATATATAATTATATACGCATTAATAATTAATTATAATTGTTATTTGTTAATTGTAACTTTGTATGTTAATTATATATTGTTAAATTTTATCAATAAAATGAAAATAATCCGGCATTAATTTTTTGTTACTTATTAATAATTGATTTTTTGTATGAATAGTAATGTTAGATTAAAAATTAAAATTAAATATTATGTTACAATATAAATTATAATTATATATGTCATATGATATGTGTACTTGTACAATAGTTTCAACTTCAACCAAAAATTAACCAATTTAATTGCAGTAGTTTCAAGTTTCAACTTCAACAAATAATTAATCAATTTAATTAATTGCATGATAACCAATAAGTAAATATTAAGTGGTTAAGTACATATAATGTGGGCATAATAAGAATTAAGAATTTAAGATACGGATATGTAATTAATATTATATTATTTTGGCCAATGGATAATTAGATATTATAAATTAAATAATTACATTAATTTCTTGGTTTTCTTTTATGGAATATGCATCTTGAATTCTTGATCATATATAAACATTATGGTGGAAAATTGAAAATATCAATTTCAAAAAGTTTCATAAATTTAAATTAACAATTATTTGAATCAATTTGTAATACTAACTATTAAGTAGATTTTTTTAATAGTCTTTTTGTGTTTTAATTTATGAATTAATGATTAATAATTATTTATTTGTATGTTTAGATGTCTGGACACTCAAGATCGAATTCAATAAGTGATTATGACAATCAAAGTGTTCAAATGGAAGGAACTCACAAGACAAAGCGGAAAAGACCAGCGATGAAGAAAAGATCTGCGACGTGGAATCATTTTACTTTACTTGAGGACAATCCAAACAAATGCAAGTGCAACTATTGTGGTAGACAATATCAATGTCATTCAAGGCGTGATGGGATTACAAATATGAGAAATCATATACTGGCTTGCCTTGCATACAAGACATTCCGGGAACAACAAGAGGGAAGTCGACAAAACTTGACAACTGAGGATGGGGAAGGAAATGCAGGTAATATGGTTTTGGCTAAAGGGTGGAGTGAAGACGCTTGTAGAAGGGCGGTCACCAAAATGATCATTATGGGTGAGTTGCCACTTAGTTTTGTGGATAACAAAGGGTTCAGGCATTTCTATAGTGTAGCCATTCCGCAGTTTGTTATGCCATCTCGGAGAACTATTGGTAGGGATGTTATGGATTTATTTTTGGAAGAAAAGACAATGTTGAAGAGTTTGATTTGCAACAACAAACAACGAGTGTCTCTAACCACTGATTTATGGACTTCTGTTCAAAACATGAGTTACATGGTGATCACAGCTCATTTTATTGATAGTGACTGGTGTTTGAACAGAAGGATTATTAGTTTCAGTGTGATTGAAGATCATAGAGGGAAAACGATCAGTAAAAGGATTGTAGCTTGTTTACAAGATTGGGGGATAAAGAGGTTGTTTGAAATAACTGTTGATAATGCCAGTACAAATGATGTTGCTGTTAATTATGTGACTATGCAATTACTTGCTTGGAGGAATGATGATGCAATTGTATTGGCGGGTCAGTATATGCATGTGCGTTGTTGTGCACATATTTTAAACTTGATTGTTGTTTCGGGGTTTAATAAATTGCATGCTAGTGTTGCTGCCATTCGGAATGCTGTGAAGTATGTGAGATCCTCCACTACGAGGCTACAGGCATTTAAACAGTGTGCTCAACAGGTGAAATGTCCAAATGAAATGGTTGTTTTGGATTGTCCTACTAGGTGGAATTCCACCTATTTAATGTTGATGACTGCGTTGAAGTTTCAAGTAGCATTTGATAGAATGGCAGAGGTGGATAATCCGTATGAGGCATACTTTCTCGAGAAAGAAATGGAGCTAAGAGGGTGGGCCCGCCTGGACTGAGGATTGGGAAAGTGCAGGACGAATTGTGAAGTTTTTTAAGGTATTTTATGATGCCACGTTGTTATTTTCTACCTCTTTGAGTGTGACATCTAATCTTTGTTATGATACCATTGGCTTAATTGAGAGCTCATTGACTGCATTAGAGGCAAGTAAAGATCCTTGGGTGGTGGCTATGGCTTATCATATGAGGGAAAATTTTGATAAATATTGGGAGTCTTCAGGGAAGATAAATAAAATGTTGATTGTTGCCTCTATTTTTGATCCACGAGCTAAAATGGACTCTGCCAAACAAATTTTTGAGATCATTTTTGCCAATGATGGTTGGAAAGTTGAAGAAATGACCAAAGCAGTGAAAGATTTGTTGAATGAGCTTTATGATGCATATAGTGCAATGTGCTCTAGTTCCACACCATCGATGTGTAGTGAGAGTGTTCCTAGCGGCAGCTATGGTGGTACAAGTTATTCTCCTTATTTTACAACTGAGGTTGGTTTGCCGGAGGGTCCTAGTGGTGATGGTGATGACATTTTCCGAGTTTCTCGCCCTTTCTTTGGGTATGCTCAGAAAGTGTTTGTTCATAATGAGGGCAAGAGAGTAATATCTGAGGTGGAACGATATTTGAGTGACCCAGTTGAAGATCCGAGCAATCTTAAGCTCAATGTTTTGCTTTGGTGGAAGGTTAATGGATCGAAGTATCCAATATTAGAGAAAATTGCAAGGGATATCCTCGTTGTTCTTGTTTCCACAGTGGCATTTGAATCTGCCTTTAGCACAGGGCGTCACGTCATTGACGAATATCGAAGTTCTTTGACCCCTTGTATGATTGAGGCATTGATATGTACCAAAAATTGGTTCCAAGCTAAATTTTTTGCTAATCTTGTCTACAACCTTCAGGAAGATATTAAAGAGCAGATATTCCATATGGAGCTACAAGAAGGTAATATTTTTCTCATACTTTATAAAGTTAAGATGTATTATAACTTTATAAATAGCATCTACATGTACTTAAGTTACTTACTAATTTCATTTTTTTTTTACATTTTAAAGAGTTTGTAAGATCACAAGCTTCAACGGTGGAAACAGTGAGCGCTGATATGGGTGTTATGGATATTTGAAAGGTAATTCTTAATAGATATTATTATTTATAATTTCATATTATATGTTTAGGTTGTAATTTACACTATAATAATAGACAATAGTTGTTATAGTTTTAAATTTTAAGTTTTAAGTCACATTGTAATATTATAATTGTTTTATTTATTTTAGACACATTTGAAATTGCTAGAATGGTATTGCTTAGGAATTAGGATTATTATTAAATTTACTTGGTGATGAATGCCATGAAATAAGCCACGATTGACTTAATTTTTTTTCTTATATTTAATCAAGTACACACATGAATTGGGCATGTGTGTTTGTGTTTAATGTCCCTTTATTTGTAATGCGGCTTAAAGAAAGTAATTAAACGGTTATCATATATTATTTTTTCAATTTTTCTCTAGGGGATATATGCTTCAATTCTTCAACTTGGAGTAGAAGAAATTGAAGTTAAAAGTTGTCAAAGTGCTTGCGAGGAACGGTGGAGCCGTGGAGGAAGTTGATCTAGATTTACATTTAAACTTTGTTGTGTTTTGGATTTTGGAACTTTGTCATTTGTGTTTTGAAAAATGGAAACTATTTAATTATGTTTAATTTTGTGTTCTAGAGATTAATGTTTAGATTTTAGAATTGGACACTGCGCTTTGGATGGAGACTATTAAATTTAAACTTTGTGTTAATTTTAATTTTATGCTTTGTGTTAATTTTTAATTTTGAATCATTTGAATTTAATTCTATAGTAGTTTTCTTTTTTTGTTGGTTGAAATGAATGGATGGATGAATGAGGGAGGACAAGGAAGGTGGGAGAGAAATGTCTTAGTTAGCAAGGTGACAAGAGTGGAAAAGAAACCAATTGAAAAATTCTGAGAAAAAACGAAGACTAGAATCCAGCTTAGATTATTTGGAATTTTGGATACCATGCATATATTATTTTTTCTGATTTCACTGTGTAAAGTTTTGGTTATAGGATGCACATGATAGTTCAACTTTTTTCATTTGAGCCGTGGCAGAGGTGTGAGTTGCATAAAGCATTGATGACATACTCTATTGAAGATTTTTCTTTGTATTAACAAGTTGGGAATGGGTTGGTTTTAATAGTGTGCAAGTACACAAATTCCGTTATTGCCAGAATGTGAGCATTTCTTTGTATTGACAAATTCTGCAAGTGCACAAATGCTTGTTTTATAACGGACATGCACGTTCATGTTGTTATTGCCAGAATGAACACAAACCTAATTTATTTTAATATGAACAAAATTTTTGTAAGCATGCTTGGTGCAAGATTCATTATGAGCCTCATAATCAACAACACAAAATAGAAAAGATAATTTCATGTGACTTTTACAATCTTTCCAGCACCAAAACCCCTCAGGAAAAAATACAATAAAATTATAATAAATTAATTTCCTAATTTCACCTCCCCAATTGCCAAATTAGCTATAACCCGAATTGACCCAAATTGATCCGAATAACCCAAATTTAATCCGAACCCAAATTAACCCGAATCCGATCCGATTACACCCGACTCGAATTGACCCGAATTGATCCGAATAACCCAAATTTAATTTGAACCCGAATTAACCCAAATCCGATCCGATCCGATCCAAACTCCACCCGACTTTTTAACCTGATCCGATTCGAATTTAATTCGGATTGGATCGGATCGGATTCGGATCGAATCGGGTTATAAGTTCGGGTGGAGTTCGGATCGATTTTTATCCAACCCGAAACTCGATCGGGTTTTGCCCACCCCTACCTATCAACTTTCGTCTTCAAACTGTTAAGAGAATTAACGGAATATTGTATAAATGATTTTTTTTACCCCTAAATGTAAAAGGACAATATCCACCGACTACCCTTTTTTATATTTTTAAAAAAATACACAATTCTTAATTATTATTTTTTTTACTGAACTCCACTTGAAGTAGGAATGGCAAAATGTCAGGTCGGGCTCAGGCTTGGCCAAGCCCTACCCGACCCGATCAAAAAAAATTTGAAATCCGACCCTAAAAAACCCCGAACACTATTTAGTTAGGGTCGGGCCCAAATCATGTTAACATTGGACCCAACCCTACCGAAATAGTTAACCCTCCCATTTCCCACCACCATTTCAACCAATTCGGCAATTCCTCAACCATTTCAAACACAATTCAATTACACTTTCCACAACCATTTCAACCCCACACACAAATCAATTCCAAAATCCAACATGAAAAACACAACAATGCAATTAAATTAAAAACATACAATGTAATTCCACAACCATTTTAGCCATACACAATTCAATTTAATAACCCAACATAAAAAATAAAAAACTCATGTCTTATACAAATAAAAACACACAATTTAGTTCCACAACCCAACATTAAAAAAAGTCTTATACAAATAAAAAAAACTCACGTCTTATACAAATAAAAACTCATAAAAACACAATTTAAATTTTTTTTTAATAGGGTCGGGTCGGCTTTAAGCCCGACCCTGACCCGAAATTTGTTCGGGCCTTAAAATTTTGACCCTAACCTGACCCTAACCTCAAAAATTCGGGTCAAGGCCCTAAAAATTAGGATCAGGTCAATCGGGCCAAAAATAAAGTCGGGCTAAATTGCCCAGCCTAACTTGAAGTTATTGTTTTGCACCTGTCCACTTCCGTCTTCAAGCAATGTCGTTGTGAAATGATAATTTTACTCTTATGATGTCAACAAAGTTCTAATAGTGTTATAATGGGAGTGGACTAGTGAAAAAAATGTTAATTTCAAGTAAAGCACTGCAAAAAAAAAAAAAAAAAAAAATTTGTATTTTTGAAAAAGCTAGAAAAAATAGGTGGTAAGGGGATAATTACCCATACTTGAAAATGAAATTCCAAAAGAAGTGGATTCCATCATACCACAGAAAAAAATAATAATAATACTAATTACAACAATATCCATATACAATTGGAACATATTAAAGTTAAACAATAGCACCGCACCCATTTGAGGTCAATCTAGTACAACCTAAAATACGGGCCAAACTGGGAATCTCTGGTACAGCCTATGTATTCTATTCTATATTAACCAATCTGCTCCAGATTTATTCTAATGCTTATTAGATAAATGAAAGTAATCATTCCAACAATAAACTGATGGATGGATTCATGTTTTATATAGATGGAAAAATTAGATAAAGGTTCATCAGGAGATGGGCAGCTAAGAAGAAGTTGCAGCCCGATCAGATTCTATCATAGATTTGATGTAGAATTCACCTGCCTTGTATGATGACCTGACCATGGGACCAGATGCCACATAGCGAAATCCCTGTTTACACAAGCATGAATTTTGAAATGTTACAATCACAACTCTGCATTATATAATTGATAAACGAAATTTTAAAAAAAAATTAATAATAGATGAACACGCTTCAATCATTTAGGAATTTCAAAACTGTTGTTAATTTGGCACACATTACAAGTTCGAGAAGAAGCAATTAGTTCATGTTTATATAAAAGATTTTAACAACATTCATAAAATCCCACCCAAAGTCATCATTGAAGGGATCATGATCTTACAAGTCATAAAATGCTACCTGTTATTTGTTATAAGAATGGTACATAAGAACCCCACACTGTAAAGGACACAACACGATGAATTTCTTTAAGCAAGCAATCAAATTTACACCATCCGTTTAAGCCAATAATATAAAGTCGGCAAACATACAAGTAAAATCAGAGTGCAAAGCCCGAAAGTTTGGCAAGACTTATACGAGTCATTAACAGAAAAATAAGATCATGTCCTGAATGGACAAGTGGAAGGTGGAAGAGACCATAACCAATCTCATTGTCAATAACAGATATAAAGGGCACAATCGAGAGCATAAAAACCCGTGGATAACCACCCAAAGTTGGCAAGCATTATACAGCTATACTGGTTACATCAGTGATGCAAGTGAAAAAGATGAGACCTTTCTTGCTATAACCTTTCCTGAAAAGGTGAAAGGTTTTGGATCTACTAGGTCACCATGACAATGGAATATCAATTATATGTCCAAAGCACAACGGCAAACACACACAACAAAACTTTGGTTGCCAAACAAACTCAGTGACCAAGACTTCCTTCAAATTAGAATACCAGCGTATTAATATCAAACACAAACACAACCTTATCCCACATCACACACACAATGACAATTAATTGCAAACAAGCTTCCAAGTAATTCCGACCTCAACTGATATCATTTTTTAAAAAAAAAATTAGGAAACAGTATTCAAGTGATATCAATAGGTTGACAATTTTACATTTACCAAACAATTCGTACATAAAACAAAAAAGGTGACTACCAAAATGAAAATACTTTTAAGGTCCGCTGCCGCTTACCATTTCCATGCCAAGTGCTCGATACCTCTCAAAAGCCTCAGGGGTGATGTATTCAGACACGGGCATATGTCGCTTTGATGGCCTCATATATTGACCAAATGTCATTACATCAACACCTGCTGCTCTCACCTTCTCCATTGTACTCACAACTTGATCAGGTGTTTCCCCACAACCCAACATTATTGAGGTCTTGGTGAGTGTTCCAGCAGGAACATAGTCTTTGGCCATCATTAGAACGTCCAAGGATTGCTTAAAATTAGCACGGTGATCCCTCACAGCACTTTGAAGCTCTTCAACCGTCTCAATATTATGAGCAAAGACATTCAACCCTGACTTGGCAACTTCCCGCACACAGCCGTTGTTTCCGCGAAAATCAGGAACTACACCATTAATAGAATGCAGGCAGAATTAATTACAATATATACAACAAAGACACTCACATACTAAGAATTCATACCCAATGCTTCAATAAGCATATTCGGCTTCAATTCTTTCAACTTCCGCACCGTCTGAGCAAAATGCCCACTTCCCTGATCAGCTAAATCATCTCTATCAACACTAGTAATCACCACATAATCCAAACCCCAGGACGCAATTGCCTCAGCAACATTAGTAGGCTCGTCTGGGTCAGGTGGTGGAGGTGCACGCGACGTCTTCACATTGCAAAACCTTAATTTTCCAAACAATCCAACCTAATTAACACAAATTCCAAATTCCTATGAACAAAGGTGCCATTTAATAAATCCGAACAATTACCTGCAACCGCGAGTACAGGTATCGCCCAAGATCATAATTGTGGCCGTTGCAGTGCCCGTCTCGCCGCCAGACCAACACTCCCCCAAATTTGGGCACTTGGCCTCTTCACAAACAGTGTGAAGCTTCAACTCGCGCAATTTTTTCTTAATCTGAACGTATTTATCGCCGCCGGGGATCGATTCCTTCATCCATTTGGGCTTGGGAAGGGGCTTCTTTTTGGTTCCAACTTCGACGGAGTACGAACTGTTGCTTTGGAGGTCGATGAAATCGGAGAGGGCGGGTGACTCGGAGGCCAGGCGGGCACGGAGGCCCGCGAGAGTTTGGGGGAATTTGGTGGGCCGTTCGGTTGGTGGGGTTTGTGCTGACGATGAAAACGGTCTCGTTCTGCTTGTTAAAGTGCGAGCTAGGGCTAATGTGAACCGCGATCGCATGGCCGATTTTTTTTCTCTCTCTGGTGGCTGGGAAGCTTTAGAGAGAGAAAATTAGAGATTGTGAGGGAACGGGAAGAAGATATGGAGATTCGTTAAGGTGGTTGGTAACAGGGATGCCGATGAATTTTGGGTATATTCACCCGATCCGAATTTTTAGAAATTTTAACCCGAATTTATGGGTTTTGGGTTGGGTTCGGACTACAAAAGTAGGGTCCGATCAAATTTAGATAAGGATTCCGGCCCTACCTAACCCAATCCTAAATTTTAAAAAAAAAATTATGAAAAATTACAACTTTTTTATTTTATGTGTGTGTGTATAAGAGTAATTTTGGGTGCAATGCATATGAAACAAATTATAGATTATTTTTTATGTTGAGTTGTGGAATTGCATGCTTTTATTTGTATAAGATATTATTTTTTTTAATGAAAAATTATAGACATATAAATTTAACACAACTTAAAAGTGATTTCTAACTACCAAGTATAAGAGTGTCTTGTTATATTATAGCTCAGTAAGTCCGAGGTCGATCCACAAAGAAAAGATTTAAATTATTTATTTTACTTTATCTAAAAATAAAAATAAAACTTGTGCAACTTAATTTAAATGAAAATTTGAAATTGAATTAGTTAGGGCTATGGATCCACTCGTAGTAGTAAATAAATTTAATAAATTCTTTTTGCCATTTTTTTAGATTTAATGCCCAAAATATTAATTATATAAACTATTATTTTTTCTCCCCAAAATATTAATTATAAACTATTTTTTTTCTCCTTAATTTTATTATGGATTAAGTATTTATTATGCCAAAATTTAATTTATCTACAACAAGTCAAAATACAGTTTTATCATATCTTATATTAAGACATTAAGAATTTATTGTCCCAAACTCACTTGTTTGTCTACAATAAATCAAAATTTCAAAATATAAAATATGTATAAATTAAATTGAAAATAATTTAATTTGTTTAATTAAAAATAGAATTTGTTTCATTCATATTTATTTCTTAAGAGTTTCACCTGACCCTAACTATTATTATTTAGCTGAGCATAATTAAAATTAAATTACTCATAATTAAAAGGAATAAAAACAACTAAAATTGAAAATAAAACTATATTTATTTATAAAAATAATTATGCAAAATATTAAAACACACTTGAAAAACAAGATTACAGGAAAATTGAGAGAAATTGAGAAGAAGAGAGATGCTCAAAACATAAAAATGAGGCTCTATTTGTGGAAAAATACATTTATAACCCAGTGTTTTGTGGTTCATCATACGCTATATGCATGCTCTCCGCACAGCCATTAAATCAAGATCCAACAGCTGGTCAAACTTCAAAAGTCAACATTACAATTGGCATCATGTGAAGGATCCGATTTGGTCAAAGAACAGTTGAGATTTGGCGGGTTAATAGTTTGATCGGGTCGACTCGAATACAAGGGTTCAGATCCTACAACTTGCTTTACAAACCATTGTCACGTAGCACGATCGTGGCCATTGAATCATGAATTGTTGAGATTTAGTCGAAATTGACAGCTATCAAATGCACTCATATCTATTATAAGCTCATTTTATCATCCAATCAGTGCTCGATCAACAGAAAAAGTTAACTTTTTGTACAAGCTCAATTTTGAGTCGATCTTGACTCATCTTAAGATTTTTGGAACTACGGAATCCAAATTGGACATTCGTTTATCTGTTTGGAACCTCGAATTACGTGAATTTAATATTTTACCTAGTAAACACACAAAAATACACAAAATTAAATATAATTAAGATATAATTAATAATCCCTAATTTATTGAATAAACACAAATATAAATTATAATATAAGCACAAAATGATATTATTTATCGCTTGATAATCAAATAATTTTTAATACTAATCACACCCCCCTAACCAGTTTATTGCTAGCCTCTAGCAATTAAAACATTATAATAAATTAAGATTTACAAAATTCACATGCAAGTTAATAGTTTTTCATGTATCCTTTAAACTGCCAAATAAATAAACTTTCGCAGATTTCTTTACCTCTTTGTTGTTTACTCATTATCCAAAATATCAACAAACTTTTTTTGTGGTCAAATAATTAACATAATACTTATGAGGCTTCATTGAAAGAAAAACAACATTTTCGTTCTAAAATTCATTAGAAATTTTCTCTTTAGGAAGTAGATTATTCGTACATATTTTAAAATATCACATTTTTAACTAATGTAGTGAGTTTTAGGCCAGTGACTCCCAGATTAATTGGTCTTAGGGCACTAGGTGTTGAAACACCCCTACGAACTTAATTACTCATGTTCTAGATATAGCAAAATTAAACACATTCAATTTTTCTTTTTTTTTTTTGCAATATACAATTTCTACTACCTTAGATATTATCCCTAATAAATCAAAAGAATTAAATGCTGCAAAAATTTTAACTTACAACCCACTAGTATGTGTCATAGTGTGTGTGTAAAGAATGATTTAATAATACCTGTTAAATGAGTAAACAATTAAATGACTTAATAAGCAATTGGAGAGTTTACAAATTTGAGTAATTCAAAAAAAATGGAACAAAAACAACTTCCTATAAATTTCAAAATCAAAATATAATACAACAGGACTATTAGGATGTGTCTCAAAAGTCATAACTCTTTATATAGCCATCCTAGACAAAAGAAAAAAAAAGGGTATTTAAAAAAAAAACACACATCAACTATCCCCACCCCCAACCTAATCTAAACATTATCTCAACGTTTTATAATTTTACAGATATGCATACAAAAAAAAAAAGAAATAATAAAAGAAGAAAACTCGATGCAGAAGCTTAAAAGAAGATGACAAAGAACAAGTGAATGTTACATTTTTAAAAAAAAATAAAACTCTAAGATTAAGAAGATGCATTTCTAGAGGTGCTGATTGCACTCTCCATATCCGGGCATCTTCAACTCAAATTTAGTCTAAACTAGTTTTTACAGCAAAACTTTGTAAAAACATTATCAGGACTAAGACATTCCACATCACCAGAACTAATTAAATGACTCAAAATTATAAAATTCTTTATAATTTTATGTTAGTGATGATTTTGAATGTGAGTCTTGATAAATGATCAGCAACAACATTTTTGACACCTTTTTTTATCTTTGATAGTAAGGTCAAATTTTTGAAGTAATAAATCCAACAAATTAATCTCGATTTGGCATCCTGTTTGCTCATCAAATATATCACAGCTGCGTGGTCAATAAAAATAACATATATAAAGCCAAGCAAATATGAACGAAATTTATTTAATGCAAATATCACAACAAGTAATTTTTTTTCAGTTGTAGAAGAATTTATTTAAGCACTATCCAAAATCTTACTCGCGTAATAAATCATAAAGGGTTTATCATCCATTCTTTGTTCTAAAATAGCACCAACAACAAAATCACTTATATCACAAATTAATTCAAAAGGCAAAGACCAGTCAGGAGATTGCATAATAGATGTAGATGTTAAAAGATAAATTATTTTCTCAAAAGATTTTTTATAATGATCAATCCTTCAAACGGTGCATCTTTTAATAAAAGGTTACAAAGTGATTTAGATATGGCACTAAAGTTTTTTATAAATCTCCTATAAAATCATGCATGTCCTAAAAAGGATCGCACATCTTTAACTATTTTTTGTTGTGGCAATTTAGATATGACTTCTATTTTTACTTTTTCAACTTCAATCCCTTTAACAAATACAACTGAAGTAACCATGTAGTGACATATTTTCCAATTCCACACGAGTTCTTTTTCAACACATCCTTTTAAAACTTTTTCCAAATTATCAAGGCAATCATCAAAAGAATTCTAAAACACAGTTAAATCATCCATAAAGACCTCTAAACAATGTTCAACCATATCACAGAATATGCTCAGCATACATCGTTGAAATGTTGTAAGAGCATTACAAAGCCCAAATAACATTCTTTTAAATGCAAATGTTCCAAAAGGAAATGTAAACGTGGTCTTTTCTTAGTCCTCAAGTGCTATATAAATTTGATAATAACCTGAATAAAGCAGTAGTAGGGATGTCCAGCTACTCTTTCTAAGATTTGGACAATGAATGGTAATAGAAAATGATCTTTTCTAGTGGCTTCATTTAACTTTCTATAATCAATGCACATGCACCAACTAGACGTAATTCATGATGAAATTAATTCACCTTTGTCATTTTTAACAACAATTATTCCATATTTTTAGCCACTATTTGTGTAGGATTTACCCACTAAAGTATAAGGGTGTCTTGTTATATTATAACTCGGTGAGTCCGAGGTCGATCCATAGAGAAAAGATTTAAATTGTTATTTTATTTTATCTAAAAATGAAAATAAAACTAATGCAACTTAATTTAAATAAAAATATGAAATTGGATTAGTTAGGGCTATGAATCTACTCGTAGTAGTAAATAAAAATTTAACAAATTCTTTTTGCCTTTTTTTTTAGATTTAATGCCCAAAAGATTAATTATATAAATTATTATTATTTTCCCCTTAATTTTATTATAGATTAAGTATTTATTGTGCCAAAATTTGGTCTACAATAAATCAAAAGTTCAAAAAATAAAATATGTATAAAATTAAATAAAAAATAATTTAATTTATTTAATTAAAAATAGAATTTTTTTAAATCATATTTATTTCCTAAGAGTTTCACCTTACCCTAACTATTATTATTTCGCTAAGCAGATGATGTTGATGAACAAAAGGAATTACTTGAATCTTGTATAGAGGAAAATATTCAAAAAAGTGATTTTTCTTAACTTTCTGATGTTTATTTAGTTAATTCAATTGAGTCAAATAAGCAACTTGAACGTGATATTTCTAATATAAATTCATGTCTTGATTATGTACAGACTTTATAAAATTATGATGAAGAACCAAAATTTAAGAAGTTTAGAATTATTGTAAACACAAAACAACAAGAAGCGCCTAAACTAGAATTGAAACATTTGCCTGAAGGATTGAAGTATACTTTTCTTGGAGGAGAACAAACTTATCTTGTTGTGATTTCTTCAACTTTAACAAGCAACCAAGAAGGTAAGGTACTAACTATTCTTAAAAAGCATAAAAATGTAATTGGATGAACTTTAAATCATATTAAATGCATTAATCCCTTAATTTGCACACATAGAATTAATTTGGAAGAAAATACTAAAATATGTCAACAATTTCAAAGAAGATTAAACCAACGCATGGAAGATATAGTCAAAACAGAAGTCCTTAAACTGCTTGATGTGGGAATTATCTATCTTATTTCTAATAGTAAGTAGGTAAGTCTTACACAAGTAATGCCTAAAAAATCTAGAATAATTGTTGTTAAAAATAAAAAAAGATGAATTAATTCCATCACGAATTATATATAGTTGGCGCATGTGCATTGATTAGAGAAAGTTAAAAAAAGCCACTAGAAAATATCATTTTCCATTACCATTCCTTGACCAAATCTTAGAAAGAGTAGCTAGACATCTCTAATATTGCTTTTTAGATGGACATTCAAATTATTATCAAATTCTTATGCCACTTGAGGACAAGAAAATACTACACTTACATGTCCATTTGGAACATTTGCATTTAAAAGAATGCCATTTGGGCTTTGTAATGCTCCTGCAACATTTCTACGATGTATGCTAAGCATTTTTGTAATATGGTTGAACATTGTTTAGAGGTCTTTATGGATGATTTAATTGTGTTTGGGAATTCTTTTGATAATTGCCTTGATAATTTGGAGAAAGTTTGATTGGTCAAAAAGTGTTGCTTTGTAATTCTCATCTTCATTTGTTTCCAAGAAAGTTAAAGTCAAAATAGAGTGACTCATTTGTTGTAAAAAATGTATATTCATATGGGGCCATAGAAATTAAGAATCCAAATAACGATGTCATATTTAAAGTTAATGGTCAAATATTAAAATCATATCTGGAACATCAACCATGTGAAGAAGACAGTGAAATCAATTTGGGTGACCCACCAAATCTTGATTAAGTCTTTAATGGGTGACTTTTTTTTTGCTTTTGTTATTTTCTTTTACTATTATTTTGTTGTTTGATTGTTTGATTTTTTTCTCGACTGATGCACACCATACATTTTTTTAGCATTATTTTTCTTGCTTAAGCTTGTTTGTTTGACAATTCAAAAATATTTGTGTGCTTTGATAGGTTTCACTATGGGAAGTACAAGGAATTCATTCAGGCAGCTGTAGATCTTGGTCGTATCATAGTAGAAAGGAAACTACACCTTGTATATGGAGGAGGTGAACGAGGGTTATCAAGACTTGTCTCAGAAGCTGCTTTTACTAAAAGAAGTCAAGTATTAGGCATTATCCCAAAAGCCATTAAACCTCTAGGATGCCTGTCTGGCTTACCAATTGGAGAAGAATTAGTGGTATCAAGTATGCAAGAGAAAATATCTGAAATGTTAAATCATGTTGATGCTTTTATTTTCTTGTCAGGAGATCTTACAACTCTTGAGGCACTAATTACATTTGCATCTTGAGCTCATTTGGACATTTATCAAAAACTCATCGGTTTGTTAAATGTTAATAATTTTTATGATGGCTTGCTAACTTTTATTAACCATGCAATTAAGAATCATTTTGTTTCACACACTGTAAAAAAACTCTTTATTTGTACTTCTACTGCTAATGAGTTACTTGATTTTTCACAAGGTTATACACCAGAGCCAGATCCCAAGACTTAGCGCTAGATTGGTCAACTGATGATGGTAGCAATAGCAGTAGTAAGAAGCGTAAATTAGATTTAACTCTCCGTTTGTAAATATTTTTTGTTGTAGTGTTCATGTGATGTCTTATAAACTCTTCCTCTTTCCTTTTAAAACATTGACGATAATATCTTGTTCAGGTTGGGGGAGTGAATAATTGATAATTGTGGAATATCTTAGTCCTAGTGATGTTTTTATATAGTTTTGCTGTAAAGACTAACTTTGGACTAATTTGAGTCGAAGATGGCCGGATATAAAGAGTGCATAACCTTTAGAAATGCATCTTCTTAATCTTAGAGTTTTATTAAAAAAAATTTAACATTTGCTTGTTCTTTGCCATCTTCTTTTAAGCTTCTGCATCGAGTTTATGTGAGATCTCCCCTGCGTCTTCTTTCATTATTTTTTCTCTTTTATTATTTCTTTCTTTTTTTTTTGTATGCATATCTGTAAAATTATAAAATGTTGAAATAATGTTTAGATTAGGTTGGGGGGAGGGGATAGTTGATGTGTATTTTTAAATATGTGTGTTTTTTTTCTTTTTCTTTGAAAAAAAACCAAAAAAAAAAATTGTCTAGGATGGCTATATAAAGAGTTATGACTTTTGAGACGCATCCTAATAATCATGTTGTATTATATGTTAATTTTGAAATTCATAGTAAGTTGTTTTTGTTCCCTTTTATTTGAATTACTCAAATTTGTGAACTCTCCAATTGGTTATTAAGTCATTTAATTGTTTACTCATTTAACATGTATTATTGAATCATTCTTCACACACACACTATGACACATACTAGTGGGTTGTAAGTTAAAAATTTTGCAGCATTTAATTCTTTTGATTTATCAGGGATAATATCTAAGGTAGTAGAAAGTGTATATTACAAAAAAGAAAAAAAAAATTTGTTTAAATGTGTTTAATTTTGCCATATCTAGAACCCAAGTAATTAAATCCATAGGAGTGTTTCAACATCTAATGCCCTAAGGCCAATTAATCTAGGAGTCACTGGCCCAAAGCTCGCTACATGAGTTATAGATATATTGTTTACTTATTTATTAGAAACTCGAGTAATTAAGTATGTATAGGTGTTTCAACACCTAGTGCCCTAAGGCCAACTGATCTGGGAGTCATTGACCTAAAGCTCACAACATGGATTAAAAATATAATACAATTTAAAAGTGATTTCTAACTCTCAAGTATAAAAGTGTCTTGTTATATTATAACTTGGTGAATTCGAGGTCGATCCACAGAGAAAAAATTTAAGCTGTTTATTTTACTTTATCTAAAAATGAAAATAAAACTTATGCATCTTAATTAAAATGAAAATATGAAATTGAATTAGTTACGGTTATAGATTCACTCTTAGTAGTAAATAAAATTTAATAAATTTTTTTTGCCTTTTTTTAGATTTAATGCCCAAAAGATTAATTGTATAAATTATTATTATTTTCCCCTAAATTTTATTATGAATTAAGTATTTATTGTGTCAAAATTTAATTTGTCTACAATAAATCAAAATATCATTTTATCATACCTTATATTAAGATATTAAGAATTTATTGTGTCAAACTCCCTTGTTTGTCTACAATAAATCAAAATTTCAAAATATAAAATATGTATAAAATTAAATAGAAAATTATTTAATTTATTTAATTAAAAATAGAATTTGTTTCAATCATATTTATTTTCTAAGAGTTTCACCTTACCCTAACTATTATTATTTAGCTAAGCATAATTGAAGTATAAATAATTATTAAAATTAAATTACTCATAATTAAAAGGAATAAAAACAACTAAAATTGAAAATAAAACTAAATTTATTTATAAAAATAATTATGCAAAATATTAAAACACACCTGAAAAACAAGATTACAAGGAAATTGAGAGACATTAAGAAGAAGAGAGATGCTCAAAACATAAAAATGAGACTCTATTTATGGAAAAATACATTTATAATCCAGTGTTTTGTGTTCCATCATAAACTGTATGCATACACTTCTTACAGCCGTTAGATCAAGATTGAACAGTTGGTCAAACTTCAAAAGTCAACACTACAAGTGGCATCAAGTGAATCGTCCGATTTGGTCAAAAAACGGTTGAGATTTGGCGGGTTAATAGTTGGATCGGGTTGACCCAAATACAAAGGTTCGAATCCTACAATTTGCTTCACCAACCATTACCACGTGACATGATCATGGCCATTGAATCATGATTGGTTGATATTTAGTCAAAATTGACAGCTATCCAATACACTCATATCTATTATAAGCTCATTTTATCATCTAATAAGTGCTTGGTTAACAAAAAAAGTCAACTTTTTTGCACAAGCTTAATTTTAAGCCGGTCTTGACTCATCTTAAGGTTTTCGGACCTTTAAAATCTAAATTTGACATCCGTTTATCTGTTTGGAGCCTCAAATATCACATGAATTTAATATTTTACCTAATAAACACACAAAATTAAATATAGTTAAAACATAATTAATAATCCTTAATATATTGCAAAAACACAAATATAAATTATAATATAAGCACAAAATAATATTTTTTATCACTTGATAATTAAACAATTTTTAATACTAATCAAAATACATAATGGTTCTAGAACAAAGCAATTTTATTTTACATCATTGACAAACAAAGCAAATTAAAATCAGATAAAATAAAGCAAAATATTTAAGATGAGAGATAAAGTACTATGCAAACTTGAAAAAAGTCCGACCCAACCCTGACCCTCCCAAAATATAAATAATCGGACTTTTTTTAAGTTGAACCTTTAATTTTAGTAATGGACTCCGAGTCAAGCTCAAGCTCAAGTCGACCAATTGCCATCCATACTTGGTAAAGAAGGTGAGTCAATATTGAGCTTTTTTAAATATGGGCTTTTTGGTTTTGGGGATTTGGGCTCTTTGGGATCTTTCTGAAAGTGTTGTGAAAGAGTAATGCTTTTTACACCTCCTTAATATCAGTATGACAGTATCAAACCCCATTTGCATAATCATGAATCCGTTTGTTAGAAGAAATTATGTTAAAGAACAAAAAATGAATGCTAAGTTCCTAACTATCATTAAATGATTAAATCCTAATATATGATATAAATAATTTTTTATAAAATCATAATAATTTTGAATCAATGAAGAAATAAATTATTTTTGAAATAATATGGTTACAAATTAATTTATTTATTCTAGATCATAGTAAAATTTAATTCAAATCCTACTATAATATTTAGTCCTTTTTTTTAATTTTCATCAAAGAAAGAGCTATAAATATAAAAAGTGGAGTTTCATAAGAGTTTTAAAGGGATGTTAGAAGCTCCACTCATTGTGAAAATCTCAACCGCACGGCATACAATATTAAACAAGGATACATCTTCTAATCTATGAGTAAGCATTTTTAATTGAAATTACATAAATAATCAAAGACAAATTTATTCATTTCTTATTTTGAATGAAAATTCAATTAAATCCTTAAATAAGTTATTCTTTTAACAAATTTTTTATACTCACTTGATTTCATAATTTATATTTATATTTTTGTTTTAATTAAACATATTTTTTAAGAAAATTATAAGAGTTTAGATTTATGGGGACAGAAACTATATAATAAGAACGAAATGATTTAAGATTCTAAGATTTTTATGTATTTTATAAATAAAAACTTTAAAAAAAATTCTTTTTTTCTTTTTTCTTTTTTGCTGAAATTTTATGGGATGATGGTTAATTTTAATAGATGATTTTATGTTCTATAAACTAAACTAGAGGTATGTTGGGAAATAAAATTCAAAAGAGTTATTATAAGGATTTTAGAGGAGTGTTAAAAGCCCACTCCTAACCTATATGTGACCTTAATGTAATCAATAATATGTCCAGAAACTTGACTAAATTTGTTAGGGGATCATATGAGTTCAAAATCAAATTCTTGAGAAGATAGCGGCTAAAAATTAATTTGGACTTACTTTTGAAAAAAAAAAAGAATTAGTGTAAATGAGAGCAATATCATTTTCTAAATACAATTATTTTTTACTCTTTTCTATTATCCAGTGTATAAATATCACTTTAATGGACAAAAAATTTATAATGGCAAGAGCAGAATTTATCCTTTTTTTGGGTGTAGTCCAAAAACAACGCTTCTCAAAATCAAAATCAAAATCACAAAACCAGACCAAAAAAAAAATGATCTTAAAAGAGTAGTATTCATCTGCACAAATCCGGCTTTCACATTCAATTGAAGAATTGAATCATTAGTATTTTGATTCTTTGCATTGAATTTCACAGAGCATCATGATCATTCATTTCCGTATTTTATTACTTATTTTTATATTATTTTATCTGATTAAAAATTACAATAAATGTAACTTCAGCAAACCCTAAATTTAAAATTCAGGAAATTCACGACTTCATTTAATCACGTGTGACACGCAATCAATCTAAAAATGATGGGGAATAATAGTTTCTGATTAGCTGCGGCCTGTGGACAGTCACTGATTTGGGCTTGAATCTGCATCTGGCCCTACCGACTCAGCACTTTGGCCCTACTTACGTCATAACGGAATGCCGAATGCAACTTGTGATCCTACATTTCCTACCACGTAAGACTGCTTTCCTTTTTTTTTCCCAAAAAATAATAATAATAATAATAAATAAAATAAAATTCTTTTTTTTATTTTTACGTATCAATTCCAGTTTTAAAATATATTATTTTCAATATTACGTGATGGGTTCATCTATGATGCTGTAATTTTTTTACAACATCAATAATATTTTTAATTGTATACCATTGGATTTAATCAATGGTACACAATATTTGTAGTAAAATAAAAATAATGGTAAACGGTTAAGAAACGAGGTAGAGAATTTTGTAAAATAACTATGACCACCTTTAAAGTTGAAAACAATATCACTTACATAGCATATTGTATTTAAAATTATTTTTCAATCCTCCTTTAAATTTGAAAATGTGATAATCTTTTTTAAATAATTCTTTCAAAATCTATTACCATTAAGTATAAAATATAATGGTAGGTTATTTAATACAAATCAAATAAATAAGTTGCAATTGCAAAATTTATATATGATATAATAGTAATAAATAACACAACTAAGTACATATACTTAAGTAAATATCATAGTTACATCAATAAACTCATTGTTGAAATTGCTTATAACATAAAAATTACTTGTTCACACATGTTTTAATAAAATTTAATATCGTATATTAAAATACTCATTATTTTATATAATATTAAGGGCCATTGTATAATTGATCATAAAGTATGTATTATTTTTAACACCCATTTAACATACTTATTCCACGAACTTTATATTTATCTTACAATTAATATCCTTACATGGTAGGACTTTTAAGTTTTATAAGCTTATATATTTTCATTTTATTTTCAAATATCACTTTGTTAATTTCATAAAAGTTAAATCTAATATATATTCCTAAGTAGCTTTAGTTTATGAAAGATTATTTTATTGATATCCTTTGATTGTAATTATAAAATTTTATATTATTAAGAGTCATTACTTTTGTTATGATAATTAATAGTGACAATAAATAAAATATTACCTCCAATAATATTTACGTTGGAAAAAAAGTGAAATAAAATCATTTGTATTTTTAAATTTTTATTGACATGATAGGAAATTATCTCAGCCTTATAAAATTTAACTTTCACAAAAT
>NW_006262688.1:16848262-16851514 GCF_000493195.1 Citrus x clementina | reverse complement strand
GCCACTAATATCTCATAGTCTAATGCATATTGAAAGTGAAAGCAACATTTCATAATGTTATATCCTCCACCGTTGAATTGCATGAAATAAATAGTTTATTTTTTTATAAAAATTTAAATCAAAATATTTCTCACTCTATAGTTATATGACATATATATTTTTCAATAATAATTGGTGAATAAAATATTTCTCATTTGTTGTGACTATATAGTATTATTAATAAAACACATATAAAATAGTTTATTGTAATGCTTTCTATTATCATTATTGTTTAGGTATTAATGGTTTGTAATTAAATTCATACAATACAAATTATTATAAGACTTTGTGTTAAATAACCTACTTGATATTATATTTTATACTTAATGGTAATTGATTTTGGAAGATTTATTTAAAAGAGATTATCATATTACAAATTTAAAGGAGGGCTGAAAAGTAATTTTAAATCAAATATACTATTTAAGTGAGATTGTTTCAAACTCTAAGGGTAGTCACAATTATTTTATAAAAATTATCCACCCACTTGAACGGTTACTATTATTTTTAAATTATTTTTTTAGTATAAATATTATATACCATTGATTAGATCTAGTGGTTCACAATTAACACATTATTGATATTGTAAAAAAATTTACAGTATCATAGAGGAACCCATGATAGATTGTTAATAGAAGTATGTTGCGAAATTTATAGTGCAAAACTAAAAATATACTCCTACCACCAACTTGACTCAGAACCTTCTCTCGTAGTAAATAAGTTGATGAGGTGAGAGTCACTTGATTAATAAAAGTTTGAAAATTTTCAGTTTTTTCTTATTAAAATCAATAAATATTATTTACCACTTACTATTTTTATAATATTAAAAAATTCTCATTCTTATTATTAAATTTTTATTAACAAAAAACATATATCTCTTATTTTTAATACTTAAATTTTTTATTTATATGAAAAAAATTAATTTATAATAAAAATGAATGAAAATATATTTAAAATTAAGGATGTCATAAAATTTTAGAGGGTGTGGCTATTTGAACCCACCAAACTACTCACCAAACTCATTTATTAAATAAACCCAGCCTTAAATTTTAAAATTTAAATTTTACTCAATAAACTTTCTTAAATACCTAATATATTTTTAGTAAACTCAATTTTTATAATAATAGTGATTTTACTTATTAAACCCATTAAATTAATTTATAAACTCTTGATAAATGTTTCACTGAATTTATTTTCGAAGAAAGTTTTTTTCCCTTTTGCTTTCATTAGAAGATGATCACAATAACTTGTACATTACAGCATTCAAAAACAATTTAAAAAAAAAAACTCAACTGTGATATAAATGTGATCAATTTTTGCATAACCCAGTACAGCCCTGTGGCACTGAGACAATTGCTGGAGCAAATACGAAAGAAATGCGTCTGTGGCAAATGCTACACCCAGAACTCAAAACGACATGCTGTCAACGGCAACTGCAGCACTACTTCTCAGTAATAATAATAATAATAATAATAATATGGCCGCCAAGACCTATCGTTGATAGTGGCCCACTGTCAATTGTCAAATGCAAACAAACATAAAATGCAAATGACTGTAGAGCCAACTTTGTTACTTTGGATGGAAATGTGCTATGTGCTCATTCAACAAAAATATATGACTTGAGATAATAATCATATATCTAGATTGATTAGGATTTAATAAAAATATAATTAAAGTTTAATAAAACTATATTAAATGTAAAAATCAGTTTAAAGAGTAAAAATTTTATTTTTTTCATTATAGTTTAATATCAATAACTTAATTTAATTTAGAGATTTTTAATCACAAAAAATTATTATAAAAAGTAAGTTTAATGAATAGTTTGATAAGTTCAAATAACACTATCTAATTTTAAAAATGTATTTAAAAGTATACTGTCGAGAAATTATTAACTATTATATAATTAAGGCATAAGTAATATATATTAATTTTAATAAAAGAACTAATAATCTTCCAATAAAAATTTAGTAGAATCGTAAAAAAATAAAGGACAGTAAAACAGTAAAACTGCATTGTATATATAAAAATTAACGACACTAACACGAAAGTAAATTCAAAGCTCTATTTGCCAGCAAGGAAAGAAATAATCTGATTTATACTTTCACGTCATGCACTACAAAGAAAAAGGTTTCTCATAAAGAAAAACTCTTTATTGGGTACCTAAAAAAATAAAAAGAAAACATTTTTGCACACATGGCAGTAACCCATTGGAAGATTCAATTGTCTTTTTCTTGATCTTTTGCACCCCAGCCAACAAGAGCACCAAAAAAAAAAATCCAATGGAACCCCACCTCTCAATACAATGTTATGATAACATTGGATAAAATATCAGAAGATAAATACTAGCTATCAATTTATTATTTAATATTCAAGACTATAAAGATCAAGTGTTTTAAATGAGAGTGACTAAACCTAATACAAATAATAGCTAAAGTCGGATTTTAAATGTTGTTGCCCCAAATGCCCTTTTCATGAATTTATTAATATATTTTGATGTCCATTTGTTGGTTCAGTTTGTTATGACAAAGATTATGTCAAATGTAAATCCAATTTGTATTAAAGTGTTGTCAATATTTGACACTTGACTTGTTTTGTGATCATGACCTCTTACCTTCTTATCCATGTCTTTATTATGCCTAACAGTTTATAACGTGTTTGAAAGCAAAACAAATTCATGATTTAACATTGCATACATATTGACAACATTGTTGAAGCAATAAATATTATTTATTGTGCTTATTAATATTGTTATGAACTATCAAGTGAACGTAATGGCACTATAGAAATCTTATTCTATAAGATTTTTTTTTTTTGCATGTGTGGAGAGTGCGGTATATACACGAATAAAAGAACAAAATATGAAGATAAATCTTCATTATCTTATCATTAGTAAACAAAGACCTAATCTTGGACAAAATTACAAGAATGTTCGAAATAAAAAAAGAGTGAAAAGATTCTTAACCAAATTATTAAAAAATATATATATAATAATTTGAAATGCTGTCCCAAACCCAGTAGATGCTTTTATACTTTATTCTTTATAGTCCTAAGCAGATATGTGGAATACAAGTAGTTTCTTTTTCAGATTTAAACAAATTAAAAATAATGTGATTTGGTTGTATTGACCAATAAGAAAAGGAGATTTTAGTAATTTGGTCGGTGTAGGCTATTGGATAGAGATTCCGCCGCTGAATGAATGAATGACAGCTAGAGATT
>NW_006262688.1:16845691-16846910 GCF_000493195.1 Citrus x clementina | reverse complement strand
CATGGGTCCCGAAACAACTCTCATTAAAAAGTTAATTAATGTCATACAATTTTTTAATTCTGTAAATATGGAAAATTATTCCAATTAAAACTAGTATCACTTTGAAAATGCGCACAATAAGACAACTTTTGTGAGTTTAGATATAAACAATTCGTGTTAATGCAAGTAAAAGTTAAAATAAAAACAAAAAAGTTTGTATAATTAAATAGTCATTACCTTTTACATAGTATAATTGCATAACATATCGTATGAAAAATTCGTATTGTAATTATTATAGTAATAAATTAAGAGATAAAATTGTGGTGCAACTGTGGTACCATACCACAGTTACATCCAGTCATTAAATCTAGTTACAGTTATCACCATAAGTTAGATCTAACAGCTGAAAGTAATTGTAATATGGTACCATAATTACACCATAGTCGTACCCTAAATTAAGAATATGATGAAGGTAATAATAATAAAAACTCTCTCTTTTATGGGCTAACTTCAGAAATAGAAGGAGCTCATAGACATGGACATTAAACAACATGCAAAAGAGAAGCCGGCAATCATTCGAACCAAGCACGTGAACCTCCTCCTGGAGAAACTGGCGGCTGCTGTTATTGAAAATAGATCATTTGAGTCCCTAAAGTTTTTGTTTTTGTTTTTTTTTCGTGGGATAAAAATTTAGATTTCCCATTTGGTATTCAAACCAAATGGGTCCCAACACATTCAGAGCAACCAAATTTTGACTTCTACTTCTTCGCGTAGATTCTCTTAGTTAATTTTTTACATGGGTTAATTTTGTCCTGCCTTTAAATGTTTTAATATTTTTCACCGCGTCCCAAAATATTTCAACAATACTCACTCCACACCAAAATCTGTTATTTTGACCGTTTATTCTAACGGTCAAAGAACAAATTTAGAAATTCTTATCCTAAATATTATTTGATGATGATAGATTAAATTTATTTGATAATTTAATTGATGAAATTATTATTAATTACCTTTAAATAAAATTTTTAATGTAAACATTAATTATTAAATTAACATTTTATCTCATTTTATTTTTCTCTAATTCAAGATAAGGGGTATTTCGGACATGTACTTAAATTTTAAATAGCTCCGTTAAACATAACGGTCAAATTAACGAAATTGAGTGTGGAGTGAGCATTGTCGAAATATATGGGTGCGTGGTGAAAAATGTTGAAACATTTGGGGGTAGGACAAAATTAAC
>NW_006262688.1:16840730-16843540 GCF_000493195.1 Citrus x clementina | reverse complement strand
ATTGATGCAATAGATTAAGGGCTAGTTTAGTACTGCTATAACTTTTGAAATAATAATTATTATTAGTTGTGCTCTAAAAATAATCAACTGTGAACATAATGAGTTAAATATTCAGAAAATTTTATTTTTAAAAGCGTTGTAAATTTTAAAAAAGTTGTACGTATTTAGTAAATTTCATTATTAAACTAATGTAGAAATATAGATGACTGAATTTGACATAATGCTAAATAAAATTCATTTATACATTAATAAGTATGCATATAAAATATTTTTTATTGTGTATATAAAACTATTATAACTAAAATCAATATTTTATATTATTAAATTTTTTATATTTTGTTATCTTAGTATAATTAGTAATAATAATAATTTCTTTAAAGTTAATGATTTTATTTCTTAATTAAAGGATAATTTTAGATTTTTATAATATACATAGAATTGTATTAATTGTCTATTTGATATGGCTTATCTAATGGTTATAAGTGTTTATTTAATTTCATAAACTCTTATAAAAATTCTTGTTGTTGTTTGATTTTTTTAGTAGAGCATTTAAAGATTAAATAAATTATTTTGCTTCTATTAGAAAAAACTCAAATATTGAACTTTTGGCAGTGGAGGTTGAAATTTTTTTTTAAATGTTAAAATATCTAAATATCATCTACTTATTTAACAATCTTATTTTATATTTTTCATAACCTAACTTTAAGAAACTTACCGATTAAAGTAATTTTATAATTTTTAATAAAAGTTCTCATCGACAACTAAACAACTAAATTTTTTTTAGGTAAAAGCTCTACTTGTAAAAACTCTATTAATAAAAACTCTATTTAAATAAACTATATTTAAAAAGTTATATAAGCTGGAGTCTAAGTATAAAATTGATTCTCAAAATCAGATTCTAAAAATTATTCCTTTTTTATTGTTAAAATTTATTGTAGAATAAAATGATTTTACTAGAAACAATTTTTTTAAAATTATCAAATATTAAAATTAATTTTAAATCTCTTAAAAATAATTGCAAATGGGTTTAGCCATGTTCTCAATTGAGAACAATTTTAAAAAAATACACAAAAAAGGATATGGACTCATACAATCACCCAATTATAATTTTATACACTTGGAACGCTGATGGAAGCGCGTGGGGGAGAACATAAAGAAAACGCTAGTACAAGAGATAATGAATCGAGATATGTATGTATGACTTGCACGCACACTTTTACTGTTACTTGGTAGAAAGAGCGAAGAGGAGAAGAGAAGCAGCCCAGAACAAAAACAAAAACAAAAACAAAAACAAAATGGCAAATTAAATAAAGCAAAAGAAATAAATAAACAAAGAAAAAAAGTTCCATTGTTTCAGAGAACCTCTTTCTCTCTCTCTTTTTCTTTCTTTTCACATTTCTCAGCTTTTCCTCTTCTTTTTCTTTCAACATCAACTGTGTGTGAGGCGCATCTCTCGGCTCATCCTCATCAGCTTCAGCTGCTTCTTCTTCCATTTTTCTTTTAAAGTTAAATTAATATCATCATACTATGTGATGTTAATATTATGTGCTTACGTACCTCAAATTCATTAAATCTTCGCCTTTAAGTTTCGCTCATTTTACACTTTCATCCCCCCACCCTCCACTTTTCAAAAGTTTCTCACTTTTTCTCCCTTATTGTTGGCTTCATTTTCTTCAATTCTACTAGCCATTTTCTTTCAAGTCCTTACTTCTTCAGCTTCCTTGTACGTTCACTTCTTAAGAATCTGGTTATGTTTTTTTTTTTTTGGGTATTTTTAGTGTTGAAATCTGGCTTGTAGTTGGGCTTGATGAGTAGTGTAAAGATTGTAGATCAATGATTAATGTGCTTGTTGCTGATTTATTTCTTTTTTTTGTTTCAGATTGGTGAGTGTAGATTCAGCTTAATGTTGTGGAACAAGAATTAATTGTCGGTTGGCATTTGTTTTTGTGATCAATGGGAGTCAAGAGATCTAATATTGAGTGCAAGAATTGGAAGATCTATGCAAACTTCTTCGTGGGGTTTGTTCTGATCTGGGCAGCTGGATTTTCGTGTGCTGTCACCAATCCTAATGATGGTAAGCTTTACTTTTAGCTAACTACTTTTCTTTACTCTGTAATCTGTGTGCTCACTGACAAATTGTGTGTGCCTGTTTGTCTTATGTTTACATTGAGTTTGGAATCTAATTTGCTGCATTGGTTTGCTTGAATTAGTTGCGGCCATTAATAGCTTATATGCTGCACTGGGTTCCCCTGTACTTCCTGGGTGGGTTGCTAGTGCGGGAGATCCATGTGGTGAAAGTTGGCAAGGTGTTCAGTGCAATGCTTCTGATATAATTGCTATGTATGGAAATGCCTTCTTTTAACTCTTTTGCATATGATTTTTCTTGATGATTTAAATATTTACCTCTTATAGTTTCCTTTTTTGGATCTTTAGAATTCTTAATGGCGCTAATTTAGGAGGAGAGCTCGGTGAGAACTTGGGTGCCTTTTCTTCTATCAGAGTAATGTAAGCGGTTGTTACTTCCGTCTCTGCTAAACGATTATATGAATCATTTATTCTTTTACTGCCATACAAATTGTGTAGTGTTTGTTTATTTTAGTAGATTTCAATGTGAAGAGTACAACAGGCACATAATGGGGTAGTTGCCCACAAAAAGAGGCAATGGAAATTAAATATGTCGGCCTTTTCTGGAAGCCAAGAAGTTGCTTGAGTTTAGAGTTTGAAGTCATAGTCTAATGTATATGCATTATTTTCCATTGCTACATTCGTTGTGTATATTGTCTCTGACTCTTGTTTCATATTTGTTCAGA
>NW_006262688.1:16830366-16839445 GCF_000493195.1 Citrus x clementina | reverse complement strand
ATGCTTAGCAGCAATGCTCTCAGTTTTTGTAGAATTATTCCTAAGCTGTATTCTGTTGATGATGCTTCAGGTCTCTAAACAACAATCTTTTAAGTGGTGAATACCAGATGCCTTTCAGTCCCTTACAGGGTTGATCAATCTGTAGGTTCAATTAAATCAACATTGTTTTTTAAATATATATTTTTATTGATGGTTAATCGGTTCACTTATGTTCGTGCAGAGATTTATCTAGTAACAATTTGAGTGGGGAACTCCCTCCGTCTCTGGAAAATTTGTCGCAGCTGACAACACTGTGAGTTTTTTTCTCTTTTCATGGTTATTTTAGTGCACCTGTTATACCTTTATGTATAAATCTAACTTCTCGATTGACAGACATTTGCAGAACAATCAGCTGTCTGGGACCCTTGATGTCTTACAAGATCTTCCTCTCAGAGATTTGTACACTTCTTAACCTTGTCACATCTATTTTTTACGATTGAATTGTCGGTTTATACAGTGGTTAACAATCTGCATAACCGTATTCTATGGTATTGGGAATTTGTAGGATTTTTTTTTTGGCTTATCTTTTTTCTTTCTTTCACAGGAATATAGAGAATAACCTATTCTCTGGGCCAATACCAGAGAAAATGCTGCAGATCCCAAATTTCAGGTGAGATTCACAAATTTATGGTTTATATATGTGGAGAGCATTTATGCTGTTGAGTGTGACTTCCAATGGGGAAATAGGTTATTTCAGGGGTTTCTTTCGTACTGCTAAATTCATGGATTCTCTGAGTTTTTGTCATTTAGTTAAAATTAGAAATTTCTCAAAGGACATGCAGCTGGTAAGAATAGGCAAAAATGTTGATAATGGCTGCATGTGTCCTGATACACCACATGGAAATAAAATCATTCTGCTCAGACTGGCACATGTAAGCAGAAAGAATCCATAATGGGTTTAGTTATAGAGTGGCGCTAGACATCACATGATGACTGGCTGTTTGGCAACAAAAATGACGTGATATGACAAATGAGAACTTTGATGTCCTTGTGAGACTGCGATTTATGCTAGTAATTTGGTTACATTAATGTTTGACATGGTGAATTATTTTCCAATGCTGCAGCATTGATATATGCTCTATCCAGGTTGGAAACAGTAACTAAGTCTTTGAGGGTGTAAAATTTGTATATGCTGTGTTACCTGTAGTTTGAAAATGTGATATCTGTAATGCGTATTTGAAAATGTTTGATTTTACTTTGTGGTATATGGTTTTGTTTCTGACATTGAGATACACCTGCAGAAAAGATGGAAACCCATTTAACTCAACAGTTGCTCCATCAAGACCTCCTACATCCTCGGTAACTCCACCGCCTGCACCACCATTTTTTGGGCCACGACCTGTCTCTGGGTCATCACCGGTCTCTCGGACACCACCTTCTCAACACACACCTGGAAAACAGGCTGATGGACCAACTGCTTTAGAGGATTCAAATTCTGGAAAAAAAAAATCTTCGACAACTAAAAAAATTGTTTGGATATCAATTGCAGGAGTTCTGTTATTTGTAATTTTGGCATTGGTGTTTTTACTTTTTATGCCGAGGTGTATCAAAAGACGGGGTGAAGTGGACAGAATTTTCAAGCGGCATCAAGTTGGTGCATTTAGAGGCAACAACAGAGAGGAAGCCAGGGACAATGGGACCTTGGCCCTTCCAACCAATCAAATGGAGAAAGGCAAATAAAACTTGCTTTTAGTCACTCAGTTTTTATATGAGTTATGTGCTGCATTGTCAGGTTTGAAATCATTTTTATTGGTTGTGATTGGATCTTTTGAACTGCTCCAACAGATGCATCTGTGAAGCCGAAGGAGGATCATCGATCAGAGATGAGAAGAATGGGAGCCATTCCACATGCACAGAATGAACAAGAGAGAAATAAACAAAGGATGAGCACAATACCTAGACGGGATGATCATGAGATAGACATGAGTTCACTAGATATGATGATGATGCCACCACCACCTCCTCCTCCCCCACCTCCACCTCCTCCTCCTCCACCCCCTCCTCCACCACCTGTTGTAGAGAAGGTCATTGTAAAGCCAATTGTGCCCGCTGAAGGAACTGCTGTGAAGACTTCCACTAAAACTGCAAAACCTTTCACAACTGCAAGGTCTTTCACCATTGCATCCCTTCAACAATATACTAACAGCTTTTCTCAAGAAAACCTTATAGGTGCTGGCATGCTGGGGAGTGTTTATAGGGCACAGCTTCCTGATGGAAAGGTATAAATTCTTTAATTGGAAATTCATTAGTTTATAGCAAGTTCCTTTTGGTGATTGATTAAGTGAAACCCATCTTGGGCATTGAATTGTTGCTCTGTATGCTAGATCATTGGTTTTTTTTTTTCATCAGTTTTATTTCTATCTACTATTGCTGGACTGATATTACTAGTATGTTCCCAGATCATTTCTTTTCCTGTGTAGAACTTTGAATTTGTTCAATTTCTCTGTTTACTCTCACTTCCAACTAATTTCTGAATGGAAATTGTGATTGAGCTTGTATATGCAACTTTAAAATTCTAGATACATATTTCCTCTCACATGATGAACCTTTTGTTGTTAAACTGTCTTTGTATGCTTATGGGCATAGAATTTTAGTTCTGATGTGTGATCTTTGTGGATGCTTCTGCAGCTACTAGCAGTCAAGAAACTGGACAAGAGGGCTTCAAGTCAGCAGAAGGATGATGAATTTCTTGAACTGGTGAACAATATTGATCGAATTCGACATGCTAATATAGTCGAGCTCAAGGGTTACTGTGCAGAGCATGGCCAAAGGCTTCTTATATATGAGTATTGCAGTAACGGAACTCTGCAGGATATGCTACACTCAGATGATGAATTAAAAAATAATCTTTCGTGGAACACCCGCATTCGGATGGCACTTGGAGCTGCTAGAGCCTTAGAGTAAGTCAAGTAACTTCCAAGTGGGCATATTCTGCCCCAAAGTCCCAAACTAACTTCTCTAATTCAGGGATTCAAGATTTATCAGCTTCCTGGTTGATTCAGACTAGGTTTTCTTTTTTTTTTTTTTTAATTTTATCCTTGCTTAAGTGGCTAGGTTTGGTTATTACATGTCAGAAATATTAGAACATGATAGAGATAGATATATTTAGAAAATAAACAAGAAAAAAAATCAAATCTTTTATTATTTAAGGTTCAAACTTTTACTTCAAACAAAAAAAGTTTCAAACTTGTACACTTATACATACGTGTATGTGTGTGTGTATATATATATATATCCTTTCTCGTGAAAATTTATAGGTAAAGTGTATAAAAGATAAGATGAAAGACACGATACATGAGGTTTATACCAGGAAAAAAAATCTTGAAAAATCATAAAAGAGTCAGAAGGATACAATAAATTCAGCAAATGGTATAGCTATGGTGAACCATCCATCTAGACTGCAATGACTTATCTTCCAATTCCTCGTAGTGTAAACTTGAAAGCATAAAAATGAAATCCACTGGTGTTAGCTTATGTTTATGGGGATAGTAATTGAAATTACCCATTTCCGTGAATTAAATCAGGGATTGTGGGATGATGCAAAATATTTAAAACTATTTTTGCAGTTCTCGGATGATAAGATTGATATTTTAGGAAGTAGAGTTCCCAAATCTGTCAATGTGCTTAAGATACAACACATTTCAGGAATCATACTTTTAAACTGTTAATGCCAGTAAGATAAAAACATGTTTTGGTTGGTTTTCTTGTTTTATTTTTGCTCTGAAATGAACTATGCAGTCTTTCGATGGCTGATCTTGTTCATTACTTTGTATGAGAAGGTACTTGCACGAGATTTGTCAACCACCTATTGTACACAGAAATTTTAAGTCGGCCAATATTCTTCTTGACGATGATCTTGCTGTGAGTGTTTCTGATTGTGGTTTGGCCCCACTAATATCATCAGGCTCAGTTAGTCAGGTAAGTCATAATCTTACGATCATGAGGGCCGGTGGTGTTATGCATAGAAATTTCTGAACTTTTCCTGATTTGTACTAGCTTAGGTTTTGACATTTTCTTTTCCTTTTAGATTCATAGATTTGAACCTGAGCAAAATATTAACAGACTTGAATTCATAAGTTTGAATAATAATATTTTCTTTTAAATGATGACCAAGTGTTAGGGACCAGGACCAAGTGTTACATGTATATCCTTATAATTGTCAATAGCATATTGATTTATGTCTGACATATTGGAATGCTGCCAACAAGTTGAGAGATCTAAACCAAAAGTATCTGCATATTGATAACTTTTTAATATAACTTATTGAATATTATTTATAACAGCGTGAATAAATAAATTAGGATAATTTGTATGCTGCCAACAATACCAACTTCATGCAAAATGTATTTATATCTTACCTACATTAACTGGTTTAAAAGTAAGGTTCTCAAAACTTGTCTATGTCTTAACTACTTTTAACATGTTTATGGATTAGTTTTGTGGTTTGCTTGTCTAGAAGTGGTAAAGTTTTGATAGATTTTCAGGGTCTTGCTACAATGGAAAGTACAAATTTGACTTGCCAAAACAATACCCATTACTGGACTCTGTATTATTTCACACAAGCTTTAACCCCAACTTTTTGCTCTGGTCACTAGTTTTTTTTTCACTCTTTCAGCTCTATCATGTCTGAAACAATTTTACTTTCAGTTGTCAGGACATCTGCTAACAGCTTATGGTTATGGAGCTCCAGAATTTGAGTCAGGAATTTATACTTGTCAGAGTGATGTTTACAGCTTTGGGGTAGTTATGCTAGAACTCTTAACAGGCCGTAAGTCCTATGACAGGTAAAAGAAGTGAAACCATATTTAATTTACTTGTATGGACATAATTTGTCAGTTAAATAATATATGAACATCCTGTCTTAAATTTCTCACTTTAATGGTTTTTATCTTCTTAAAAATGCTTTCTAGAACAAGAAATCGCGGTGAGCAATTCCTTGTAAGATGGGCGATTCCCCAGCTTCATGACATTGATGCATTGTCCAGGATGGTTGATCCTTCCCTTAGTGGACAATATCCTGCTAAATCGTTATCCCATTTTGCTGACATTATTTCTCGTTGTGTTCAGGTGAGTGTTTCATTTTTGACTTCTATATGATGGTCATTAGGATTATTACTTTAATGTGTTAAGTTGCAACATGTTTTACTTGTGACATGGCAAAAACGATTCAGTTCATTTGCATATACGATGTAATTGTTTGTTTAAACACAGAAAAAAATGTTTTAGGATATACGGACATTCAGATCCTGAAATGCTTAAAATTATTACAAGACCAACTTACAGTGAATTTAATATCACAGGAGTAAGCAGATTACTTTCGTGGTTTACTGAATGATATATGTTTAAATTCATGATCTTAGACAATTGACAGTTCTGTAGAGGATGACGATGATTAGGTTATAAAATATGTGTAGCAGTGTTTTTGTCTTTTGTCCATCTAACCTTTGAGTGTATTTTGCAGTCTGAGCCTGAATTCAGGCCACCAATGTCTGAAGTTGTCCAGGATTTAGTAGACATGATACGGCGGGAGCGCTGCAGCAACGAATCACTTGGGGACTGATGTAAATTAGGAAATAAATGTAGTGGTTTCAGCTTGTGAATGGTGACGGTCCATAGATTTTGATTTGCCCTATTAACAATCAAGAAAAGCACACCTCCTGTAACGAGGCCGCAACAAATGCCCCTTGCTAACCACACCAACAGTTCACATCACGCTCTTAAGCTGACTGAGGTAATCGCTGCAGAACCTTATGAACCTTGACTGTGAACTGTGAGATTTTTCAGGCCAATGACTATTCATTCAGTTTTCCATTAGACTATACTCTGAAATGTACTGACCCCTATTGTTTCATCACTATTATTGGTTACCAATTCTTGTTGATAAAATTTGTTTGTGGTGTATCATAAAACATTGTAATGTATGTTTGATGTATTATAAACCCTTTTTTCATTATCCTCAGAACCTGGTAGGATCTGGTTATGAAACGCACTTGTTTGACAGTAAAATTGGTTAATTGCCGCAGGAGAGGTTGCATTGCCCATTTTTTTGTTGCTTTCAATCTGTTGCATGAATAAGTTGAGTGTATTTTGTTAATGGTAAAGGAGACATTTAAAGAGTTTTGAAGTGTGTTGAGAAATATTTCAAGTGCATCACTTTTCACAAAAGATATATCTGCCCCCCAATATTTATGTATGCTTTTCTCATTCTGCATGTAATCATATGAATCGATGCAGAATGCTAGGAATTTAGATTCTGTTTGAATAATCAAATTTCTAGAGTAACAATTGAGACGGAGTGGTTCATGTGGTTTATTTACTTTATTTTGAATTTGAGGAAAGATTGATCGCGGTTACAATTTGTATCGATTAAACAAGTTGTTGGAATTCACTAGTTAGTAGTTATTCTAGATGGTTTCATAAGCATTAAGCATAGCCATATGATGAGTTGAAAGGGGCAAAGCTTCGGAGGTGGGGAAAACCCGCTATGTTCTAGGAGCATTTTCCCACTCTTTTGAAATTCAAGTTCTCATTTGTAATGACAATCATGTCTCATGATAAGGATACTTGAGATTTTTCACTTCTATGAGTTTCCTTAATGTTGGATGTCTTCGAGGCAGGCAGCAATGAGAGTGTCTTGTAGTTGAGTAGGTGGCTAAGTAATGAGAACGAGCTTTTGATGTAAATAAACACAGTCGGCCTAAGACCATCTTAATTTTAGTGATAATTTTTATGTATTAGATGGGACAAGTTTAAGGGACATGATTTTAGATATAAGTTTATATATAAATGTTTTTGTTAGTTATTATATTATATTTCTTTAACAAGAATGATAAGAGTTATAAATAATTTTGTATAAACAAATATTTATAAATTAATGCAACATAAAGAGATAAAGAGATTGGTTGAAATGTAATAACTATTAATTTTTACAAGCAAAATTAATGGACCCCACATAACTCAAAAAATTCTCTCACCTGTTGTCTTGCATTGTATTCCTCCATCACTAAAATATTTTGGTGCTACAATTAATCAATCTTGAACTTCGAAATAAAAATCTATGTTGTTTCTTCAAATCAAAATCTTATATAATCACCCATTATTCCCTCCGTTGCCTAACCGTATAACTCCATGGAGATTCATAACTTTCTTAGAGAGAAGGTTAAAAGCTGGATATGCTTGATGGGGTTACTGTCTTTGGAACTCATTCTTTATTGGACCAACATTGAACTTCTGTCTTGGTCTGTTGCTCTAATCAATCAAAAATTCTATGTGAAGAACAATCACATTAGAGAGAATTCATCAAAATATCAGCGTATCATTTTCCAGATATGATTTTCCTCTTCTTTTTTCTTTTATCAAGAACTTGTAAAACCACTTTTTTTTTTTTTTCAACTTTTAGGGCACGTTTGGTTTCTGTTAAATTTCATAGAATTGAATTATTTTGGTACAAATACTACTAATTTTATGTTTGGTGCTAAAAAGTTAAATTGGATGAGCAAGTATGGGCTCACCACAAAATCCTCAATAGTGACAAAAACGTATCTTAGAGAGACCTTTGGGATTATTTTTTTTTCAAAGCTAGTATGTTATCCCAAACCACTTAATTTAAATGGAATACTTATCTACTATAATTATTTTTATTTATGTATTATATGAGTAATGCAACTTGTTTTTTTAACATTAAATTATAACATTGTTTTAAATTTATATATATACAATTATATTATCGCTAAAATAATTTTTATATAATTTATATTAAAATTTAAACTAATATCTAAATATTTAGTTAGATTTTATTTATTTTTAATTAATTTAATAAAAAATGATATATAGAATTTAATAAAAACTCCTATTATACCAAGCATGAGACATTACTAAATACAATACATAAGGGTGTTCGCAGATAAGATTTTATAGATTGGATATTAATCCTTATTTGATTTATGATTTTACAGATTATAAATTTTCAATTAAATCCAATCCATAGATTGGTAAATTCAATTCAAAGTCGATCCATGCATTTGCGGATCGAATGTGTGTTTGACCCAATTCATATTGAATCCACCATTTTGCTAATTAAAAATTTTTAGCTCTGTCCAATTCACAAGCTAATTAAATAAAAAATCTAATATAAAAATAATTTTACTACTTGTTAAATTCAAAATTAATTGTTTAAATAAAGCTATACTAGTACAATTACAGTTTCAAAATGTAATATAGCGAAGAAAAAAAAAATCTCATTTGTCTAGATCGATATATGACAAGATTGAAAAGTTTGAAAAGAAAGTAAGAAATTAAGCTTAATTACCTTAAGTGGCAAGGTGAAATGATGATGGCTCTGTGCATGCAACGGGATAGAGGTTTGGTATTATGTGCTAAAATGCTTTGATTGGCGTAGGGTTATTTATTTTGTTTTAGCATTTTTATTATTTAGAAAGCTATATTTGTTTATTTTATTATTTTTATTTTATAATATTATTGAGTAAGATATCACGTATCATTTGGTGCTAATGTAACTATTTATTTATTTATTTATTTTTTAGTAAGTAGTAATGCCATATTTAAATGTTTTATTTTTTTAATTAAATAAATATTTTTTATTTTTTTTATAGATTCGTTGATTTTTGTGGATTTACATAAATAAATCCATTTCTAATCTACAGACTGCGGATTTTTAAATTTTTAATTTAATCCAATCTATCAATTCACAGATTAAATTTTTGCATATAAGATTTTTGCGGATCAAATTGATTGACTAGATCATATTAGATTCTAAACACCCCTGTAATACAATCCAATCACATCCTATCATATATCCAATTTTATTCTGCATGTCAAACTTTCCCTTAAGACATAAAATTTAGAAAAGATAAGACAACAGAGGGGCAAAGAAAACTAGTAAAGAGTTTAAAGACAACAGAAGAAATTGAAAGAAAGGAGATATCTAGTAATATAAATGAAAAAAAGAATATTATAAGATATGTCCCACTCAATTTAAGTCATCAAAATAAGTATGATTTAATTGTTAAAAAATTGTGTA
>NW_006262688.1:16820798-16827445 GCF_000493195.1 Citrus x clementina | reverse complement strand
TCAAATAGGATGACAATGTCACGACTGAGATTGGCCAATCTCGATCTCATCTAATTATGGATTGGGAGGAAAGTCCATCCAGAATCCGACCCCAAACAATAAATTGGGACAAAATGTGTGTTTTGATCTTGTCGTAATTAAAATCTCGATTCCTAATTAGGATCCCAAACGTCTCATATGATGTGAGTTTATTGCTATATGATGTAAGATTCTATCATAAATGACATATCATATATATATATGACCGATAAGTCAGATCTATTTGCTTTATTAAATCGACTTGTTATATTGTTATCATCGACACATTTGATATATGTGCTTCATTAAACCAACTTGTCATATGCTTTTTGTAAGCCTAAGTTACAGTCACGGCATTCAAGATTCCAATCAAGATTTTCAAACATCCCGAATTCCTTTCTTAAAAGTAAATGAGGGTAAATTTAGGTCTTGAATCCATACCCAAATAATAAATCGGGACATAGAATGTGAACCCAATCCCATATCATTTAGGACGGAATCTCGAATCTCAAACATGATTCTGGAGTTTTGCCAACCTAATCAAAACTACGATAAAAGCTTGAATTTATTAAAATGTTCACCTTAAGTTCACAATTTGATTCAATCACCTATTAAAACATTAATTTTTCTTCATAATAATGGTGTTAAAAGGATAATTTAAGTATTTAAACATGTTAAATATTGGAAGATTATCAATCGTGCTCCTTGAGTTTACTTTGTCATAAAAAATATTACAGAAGCTTGAATTTGTTCAATTTTTCACCTTAAGTTTTCAATTTATATTAACCATTCACCAAAATGTAGTTGCCGTTTATAATTGATGTTGTCACAAGAGTAAATGAAACATTTAACATGCTACATAAAAAATAAATAATTGTTTTAAAATATTAAAAAATTATTTTTTATAACCAATATTCAATTAAATACACTTAACACTATAATTTCTTCCTTAATTAAAAAAAAAATATCTAACTTATCTCTTAGTTTATCTTCACAAATTTAGATAACCAAATTTAATCCAAAAATTACTCTGAACCCTAATTCACAAACACCCAATCAATCTAACATCCAATTAAACCCAATGCATATATTTTCAACTATTGAAAATGGTGGAAGTATTTAATGATGAAGGATGTTGGTGGTTAAGGATTTGACATAAATTCTATGTTGAGGATTTATGATTTTATGAGTCCTAAAAATTCATAGAGAGAAGATAAAGAAGAAGATAGTGAGATGTATTTTATTTTGTTTTTGGTTTGATGCGATGGGTTCGATACAAATTGTGGTTAAGGATAAAAATCATTGGTACATTATGTTTTGAAGCAAAGGGTTTGCTAGGTGTAGATATTTTATTTTATTATTTTATTATTTATGGTGCAAAGTAAAAAATGTCCTTGACTTCAAGGGTAAAATAGTTATTTTAATTTAGATTCTGTTGAATATTTTAATAATGTTGATGTTTTAATGGATGGTTGATATCAAATTTAAATTTTGCAGTATTTTTTTATAAAAGAGTAAATTAAAAATAGATAACTGATAATTATTTTTTGAATTCAAGAATAAAATGATTATTTTACTTAAATTTTGTTAAATATGTTTATAGCGTGGTGTTACGGTTGGCAGGAGAGAAGGAAAGAGAGGAGAGAATCAAATTCTTTGAATTTTTTTCTTTGTTCGATTGGTGGCAGTGAGCCATAATTCAAATTTTGGTGAAATCGAAATTATTGCAACCTGGGGAATTTTATTTCTTAAGTGATGAGCCAGGAATTATATTTCCGCTCATTTAAATCACATGATTTTTCATTGTTACGGCTGTGTTTACTTTCTGGAGTGGGAGGGAGGAGTGTAGATTCCTCCCATTTTAGTGTTTACTTCAATAATTTGAGGAAGGATTGAGAATCCCATTCCATGGGCCCTACCAATTTTTGGAGTGGTGAGTGGGAATCCACTCCCACCTCTCCATTTTCTACTATTTTTATCATTTAATTTAATATTTAATATTTAATAAAATAAAATAAATAATATTATATTTATTTGAATAATATTATTATATTTAACTAAATAATAATTTGCATTGATTCTATGTTAAAATTACTTAAAAATAATATTATTATATTAATAGAGAATTAATAAATATTACTATATGTTATCTTCATTTCAAAATATAATATTATCATATTTATTTTTAAAATAATAGTACTATATTTATTTAATATTAATAATTAATAATAATGAATAGTTTATTCTAATAAAATATTAATTTTGTACTAAATAATATTATATTATTATTTTATATAATAATAAATTTAATATAATTATACTTAAATAAAATAAAATAAAATTTCATTTTATATTTACCCTCCTTTTATTAAATTTACTATAATTAAATTTAATAAATATTGAAATAATAATATTATAATTTGGCTTGATTCTAAGTTTAAATTACTTAAAAATAATAATATTATATTAATAGAGAATTAATAATATTACTATATACCATCTTTATTTGAAAATATAATATTATTATATTTATTTAATATTAACAATTAATACTAATAAATAGTTTATTCTAAGAAAATATTAATTTTGCACTATGTTAATAGTAAAAATGTTTCATTTATATTGCCCTTATCAATAATTTTTAATTTATATAATTAAAATTAAAATTAATAAAAATTGTGATGTACATAATTAAGAATATTAATAATTATTATAAATTTACAAATATAATAAAATAAATATTTATTCATTAAATATATTTTTTATTAACTTTGTAATTAAAAACTATACTTCTTTAAATAAGGATAAAATTGTAATTTGAAACTATTTACTCCAAATCCAAGACAAAGTAAACACATAAATTGGATTCTGATCTTCATTTTATGCTTCCATTCAAGTGTAAACAACCTACTCCCACTCCACACTCCTAATTCTAAGATTTCCACTTCTCAGGATTTCCACTCCAATCCAAAAAGTAAACATTACCTTAAAAATCGTGGGATTGCGAACGTACAGACTAGATAGAAGCGGCAAACCTGAGATATACTTTCAACTCTTTAATGCGTGCCACCATTTGCTTAATTTATTTACTTGATTTTTAAAAAAACATCAACTTTAAAATAAAATTATTATCATTTATGATTTATCATCGTTTTTTTTAGTCAAATGCAGCAGCTTTTTCAAATGACTTTGAGATTTATTAGGGCTCTCCCTTGAAGTTGTACAATTTTGATTAAAACTATCCCAAAATCTTATACAAGAAAGTATTAATTAGATTATTTTTAATAATTACTAAATAAAGATATAGCTAATATTATATCAATAATTTGTAATTCATGCTTTATATTTTACGAATTCATACTTTATATTTTATTAATTAATTTTAATTTTTAGGCATTTCATTTTTTAATTTATATAAAAATTTGACGTTACATTTATTGTTGTGTAATTTATGAAATTTGAAATTGTATTATTTATTTTATTGATTAAATTAATTTATAGTTTAATTTTTTTAATTATATTTACAAATAAATTTTGAAAATTTAACACCAAAGGATAAATTTGTCCAAGTAAAAAAAAATTCAATTCCTTTCCTCTAGTTATTCCATGCCAAACTGAACAAGAGAAATTGAATTCCCACTCTTCTCTTTCTCTCTCCTCTCCTCTCCTTACTCCTTTATTGTAACCAAAAACAGTATAACAATGTTAACTGTAATAATTAATATTTTGATGGATTGTTGATACAAATAGTAAATTTAAGATGAAAAACTGAATAAAATAAATTTTTTTATAATATTGTTGACAATAAAATTCAATTCCTTTCCTCTAGTTATTCCATGCCAAACTGAACAAGAGAAATTGAATTCCCACTCTTCTCTTTCTCTCTCCTCTCCTCTCCTTTCTCCTTTCTTGTAACCAAAAACAGTATAACAATGTTAATTGTAATAATTAGTATTTTGATGGATTGTTGATACAAATAGTAAATTTAAGATGAAAAACTGAATAAATTTAATTTTTTTAATAGTATTTTTGACAATAAAATAAATTTAAGGTGAATTATTGATAATTTTATAGATATAATATCGAAGCGACTTGCTACACGATATTAGATGTCCTTCACAAGAATGTCAGTTACTAAAGTTGGGATGACTGCCAATTACTAGAGAAGGGGTGATCAAATTTTCTTCGTCATAAGAGAAAGTGAGTTTGGAATTGTTGGGGAAAAATTAGGTTTTTAAAATTTTTATAAAACCTTTTGAAGATCGCTCTCATATAATATATAAGAATTTGTAATCTAGAAATCGTACCTTGAAAATCCGAGTTGGCTTTTTCTGCTGAAATGATTTAGGCTCCTAGATCACGATCCGCCACCACCACTCCTGTTAGATCACGATCCATCACCACCACGCTTGTTAGATTACGAATTGTCACTAATGATCTTCCAGGTTATGACTCAGGTTCGATCTGCACTTGACGTGTGGGCGCCTTTATCACTACCAAAGCAACTAGCACGAGAAAATTTTTCTTTCAACAATAAAGAGAAAAATCTTTTTCTCTGATCTGTAAAAGTGGCTTCTCTCTTTTCTTTAAAGAAAATAAGCATTTTATATCACCCTTTAGTGAAAACCCTGGGCTCCAAATAATCAAAAAATAAAACCCACGTTGTTTGCTTTTTCAATAGGGGACCCACCTTGTAAAATAACATAAGGCCCCTTACACAAAAACTAATTAAATGGAGCCTCCCACTAAATGATATATTTAGGCTTTTGACCCAAATAGCTAGTCATCTTACTTATTAGTCCAGTAGTGGTGCAGTCAATTAAATGAGCTAACCCGGGGATCATTTGGGAACATACAATAGTGGCTACAATAATTAGGCCTGTAATTAAACTAGCCCAATTATTTAATTCCAAATCTACTCCACTAAAAGATTGAAACTGACTTCCATAATTGTATGCTCGAATAATAATTCGTCCCAAGCCACATTGATTTCTTTACTGCACAATCCTTTGTACCATATCGTTAATTAAATTGATATCTCAACCGTCCAATCAATTTAATAACATCTTATTCCTTGATACTTACTGGTTTTCTCTAATGATCATTTTCAACATACTAAATATGTTGACGCACTCTGGCCAGAGAATTTTATGATCAAGTGCCGAAAACCCATCAAGAGATGTGTTGTACAAATTCTATATTGTTAATCTATAATTCCAATACTCATAAATGCTCCCACCAAGATACCAAGTAATCTAGACTACAAGTATGTGTCATGCCCATTGGTAACTCAAATGAAATAACAATTACAATCATGAAATCATAATTAACTCAAGATTAAGATTACAGTAAAATCAATGCCTATGAGATTTAATAAGTCTGACAGTTATTACAAAGTTAATTAAATCTCATATGTGATCCTGTTCAATGTAGTCGTACTACATCAATAAATTCATACATGATTAAAACAAATCATTCAATGAATTTATTACAGTCTATACCTAAATAAAGTGCCCAACTTTATTTATCAACTGCGAACAAAATTTATTTAATCATAAGATGACTTGTATTTATGTCTTCTGTGAATCCACATAGTGATCACATAAATACATATAATATGATTAAATGGACTTTAATAAAAATATTAATGCAATTAAGATATTTGAATAAAATACCTCATTAATTTTATTAATCAGAAAAAATATTTATTACAATTAAATAAACACATATGCTTTTAAAGAGCATATTTTCCTAACAAGAATTTGGACTGATTTCGTAAGATTTGGCTTATGTTAACTGAGTAAAAACATTTGGACAACATGTATTTGGATGTCCGGAAACAATTGGTATTCAAAACTTTCTACACTTAATATATTTTACTGAGATTCATATGAGGCAAACGATTCTTTGGTTGAGCGGTGAATATCTACTTACCTCTTTCCTGAATTTGAAAGTTTAAATCTTCTAGTGTGCATGTAATAATATATTTTCTCTTATTTTGTGAGAATGAATTTTTTAAATTATATTTCGACTATGATAGATCGAATTTGAAAATTAAGTGTCCTCCTATATTGTGTGTGGGTACATATTTTCTTCTATTCTTTGGGAGCAGATTTGTGAATTAGACTTTAATCTTGATAGATCGAGTTGCAGGCAAATCTCTGCATGATTTCTTCTAATGTATTTATTGATTAATTTGTACTAAGATTTTCTTTAGAAAGGTGTAGGAGAATTTTTTTTTAACTTTTTATTTTCACTCCTGTCAACTTTTCTTTTTGCAAAAAAAAAAAAAAAAAAAAGAAAAAAGACGATAGCTATCTTCTTGTAAACTTCGCTTTGAAAGAGAGGCATTATGGCATTATAGTATCGTCGTGAAAGTGAGAGGATGTCCTCAACACCAATATTTTATTCTTCCTTATTCAGTTATTCTTGTTGATTCATGAATAGTGAGAAACAAAGTAAAATATATTAAAAAAAATGAGGACGTTTAAAAATAGCCTAGAATCTGTCCTGAAATGTCATTTCATTCGAATAATCTGTTACCGTTCCCTTTATCACGCGCGAACACTATTCCCTTTTTTGGTTTTCGTTTTTGTTCCATTTTCCTACGAAAACAACAGCCACGAGAA
>NW_006262688.1:16819606-16820557 GCF_000493195.1 Citrus x clementina | reverse complement strand
TTTCTTTTCTTTTTTTTTTCCTGTTTTGTTTTGAATGTTTTGATTGCTTGTCTGAATTGTTAGATCTATTTCACGTGTTTGATTTGAATTGTTTTCATTACGCGTGATTTCGCGAATAATAAAATCGCGGAAATCAGAGTGAAATATTTGAATAGAGGATTTCAAATCTTGAGATTTGGTTTTTGTCTTTTAGAATTACAATTAACGTAGTGTGCGTGCCGTTTTCATTTGTATATTAAGTACAAGAGACTAATTTTTGGTTCATGAACAAATTGCATGAAAGATATGTAACTATTCAGTAACAATATTTATAATTCCTTTTCAAGTTTTTGATTTTATTACAAATAGCTTGTATGTTTACAGTTTATTAATGTCAGGACACAGCAGTTAGGACAGGACAAGGGCGATCAAATTATGGTGGTGGTGCCTTTTATATGACAGTAAGATTGCTTCCTTTTCGAACTCTCCTGGCTGTTTTCTCCTTCGGAGTGCAGCGTTTCATTCCAGAAATGTCAAACATTTGGCAACATATAGCCTGAGTTAGTGAATTAGCTTTAGTTACTGATTCTAGTCCGCCGTATAGTCAAAGAAGTTGTTTAGTGGTGACTAATAGTGGAGGTAATGATGTGTTTTTGTGAATGTGTAGCTTTGTTGGTTATGTGATGGGGTTGACAATAACTGTGAAAACTGGTACTAGGTTTTCTGATATGGCTATTGTGATGATTCGAAAATGGTGGTGACATCACCAGTAATGGCTAGCTATTTTTAGCTGAGTGAAGGGTTTGTTGCCTGTTGCAGTTGTTGTTGCCATCGGATTACTGGAGGTAAACATGGGAGGAGTAGCTAACTAATTCCAGAATGATCCTGTCAACTTTCCTGGTCATGTGCTCTCCACATCCATTTCCTTGGCGTTGAGCGAGAAGTCTTGTTAAGTTATAATGTTTACACCTC
>NW_006262688.1:16760877-16819506 GCF_000493195.1 Citrus x clementina | reverse complement strand
GAGTGTTCCCCCCGCAAACTCAAGGCTAGCACCTCTGCCTCCAGAACCATATGACCGTGGTGCAACAATTGATATTCCCCTAGATTCTGCACAGGTATCTGTGCACATTCATGATGTTGAATTGCCTTGCTCTATATATGCAGTATTTGAGCAATTTTTTTTTTCCTCGGGGTGAGGGGTTATATTTCTTTTTAATTCCAGGATTTGCAAGCAAAGGAGAAGGAACTCAAAGCAAGAGAGGCCGATTTGAAAAGGAGGGAACAGGTGATTCCTCATACTGTTTTGGATTGGCTGGCTTATTTATTTTATGTTCCATACTAATTAACAAGATTAGTTGGCCAGTGATTTTATCATCTACCGCATATCTTTTCTTTAGGAGTTATTGAAGAGCTTGTTAATCATAATTGTCTGTGGCCAAGGACTAATATTCAGCTACTCATGGACTTCTTTTCCGCATGTCAGAAAAAATGCAGTGTTGAAATTGATTTTTGAAACATTTATTGACCTATGGTTCATTTTTTTCAACCATCTTTCAGTCTTCATAATTATTTGTCTAAATGTATTCCCTTTTGCTTTCATCTGATTTGTAGTGGATGCTATAAGATTGTGAACCTTATATCTGTGAGATACTAAATGTTGTCTTTGCACACTTTATATTATTGTTTTTGAAGTAATAGAAAACCTCATATACTAAGTTTCTCTATGTGCTGCAGGAACTAAAACGACGTGAAGAAGCAATAGCTCGAGGTATATGCAATTAGCATGTATATAAATTTATATAGATGAAGAATGAGATTGTAGATTACCTATGTTGTTCTTTTTGGTTTTGGCAGCTGGAGTTCTAATGGAAGAAAAAAATTGGCCACCATTTTTACCAATTATCCACCATGACATCACAAATGAAATACCAATTCATCTACAGAAGATGCTGTATATTGCATTCACAACATGGCTGGGTATGTTTTCTTCAAGTCCATATTCTGGAAGGCTCAATATATAAATTTCAAATCTGTACGCACCTTTCAAATGTTCTTTTTTAAATTTCTTGTAGTAGATTTTCTTGTTACAAGCTCTTTAGCATTGTACTTGCCCAACCTGATTTGTCTGAATGTTGATCATTTCTGTGTCAAGGCATATATTTTTATCTTCTACTTTAAACCATATTACCGGCTATGTAAATTACACAGGCATGGTTGGTCGGTCTGTCAATTAAACATGACTAGCTCCATATTCAGGTTTTTCTATTGATTCCCAAATGAATCACCAAGAGATAGATATGTGCATAAAATTTTGACAACTGTAGACTAGAATGAGTATTCCTGTTACAATTGATTTTTCCAGAACAATATATATTTTCCTTGTAAAGAAGAAGATGCGGCATAACTAACTCTAGAATAACTTAGAAAATATATGCAGTTTGTAATTCATCATGCTGTATCAGAGATTAACTTGAGAAGAATGTAAACATCTTTAAATCTGTTAAAGAATTGTCCTGATAGCATAAAGAGATAACTTCACCTGGGCCTCTTTTATGTGCTTATGCAAAGTATAATGTGCCTCTTATGAGATCTTCTGTTAATAAGATAGATGTTGTAGCTTCAATGGTTAGTAGAAAGTTCATTTTGATTGGATTGTCTAAATAATTCTTTTTTTATTTTTTATTTTTTGTCTGTGCAGAGAAATCTTTCGCTGGAAATTAGTCTATATGATCTTTACTGAAATGTTCTTAAATTACGTGACATTGTGTAGGTTTGGCTGCATGTCTTGTGTGGAATTTTGTCGCAGTTACTGTCAACTGGATGAAAGGAGGAGGTTGATTCTAAATTTCACCTTATGATTGGCCATAAAGTTGTACTTTCTTTGTCATCATGTTTCATCAACTCTGTAACTTTTGTTCTGTTGTAGATCCGGTAATTTGGTTTCTTGCACTCATTTACTGCATTACCGGGGTTCCTGGAGCCTATGTGTTGTGGTATCGCCCTGTTTATCGTGCTATGAGGTACTGCATTTGTTTATTTCAGAGTTCACCTGATTTGTGTTATCTGCCGCTCAATAATGGGATTTGAGAATTACACTAGAAAATGATCACTACTTAAATTTATGCATTTCGTGGTTCTTAGTTTTTTAGATTTGTATGTTTGGTATAGTTTGACCGGAGTTAGGAATTGTGAAGATCAGGATCTTAGTTTTGTTGATTTCAGGCATAACTGTTCAAAATTATATTTTACTATTGTAAATACTGATGGATATGTGATGTCCTAGGCATTATCTTGTAGAAGTATGTAAATTTGGACTAACTGTATGAGTAAAGTTTGCAATGAATTTGAAATGCCAGAACTTTGGAGGAAAATTTAAGTTGCACATAGTAATAGTTAATAACTCTGACCAGACGGCAAGGGGTCCAATTTTCTTTTGTCTTGACCTTACAAAATGAAAATAATTGTCTTTCTACTGCAATGAGTGTATTCCCATATTTTATCTTAACCTTAATATATTTTGTATGTTATATAACTTTATTCCAAGTACAGGACTGATAGTGCTCTGAAGTTCGGGTGGTTTTTCTTGTTTTACACGGTAAACTTATAAATATTCTTATTATAGATATTTTTTTTAATTATATTAGAAAATAAATTGATTTAGTTCCCTATTTTTCATGAATGCAGATCCACATTGGATTTTGTGTTTTTGCTTCTGTCGCTCCTCCAATTATTTTTAAGGGGAAATCTCTTACGTAAGTTATCTTTGATTCTTTTGCTTGTTTGCAACATAGCAGGAGTTTATTGTTCTCTTCCTTTTGTTTGTGGAAAAATGTAATGGCGGTCAAAAGGAAGGCATTTTCAGTTTTTGCATGAAGTTCAAACTTCAGATTTATCTATGATTTACTGGTAATATCTTTCCCTAATTATTTTTAACCAAAACTTTTATGTTCTTTGAATTTAACATGAACAGAAGTGTGTCATCTGTCATAGCTGGCTTGTTTACACTTATTTTACGTCTCTCTTTATTGTTGTGGAAAATAACTAATATTTCTGCTGAATAATCTTGTAGGACATTTATTTGGTTGTGGTTCATTTTCTTTTATTTCTGCAGCTAACTTTTTGTATTGTCTAATTCTGTGGACAGAGGTATTTTGCCTGCAATAGATGTTCTGACCGATAATGCTTTCGTTGCAGTAAGTTTGTTAATGTTGATTCTTTGCCTTTTCTTTGATGTTGATACTAAACTCACTGCAAGTGCTACAAAGTTATGACAAGTTTGTATTTGATTTGAGTGTTGCTGATTTGATATTGACAACCACTTTTTAGAGGCTCAACAAGTGTCAACTCGTAATTGCAGATATTCTATTTCATTGGTTTCGGATTCTTCGCTATTGAGTCACTGATCAGTATCTGGGTTATTCAGGTTTATGATGGAACTCTGTTGTTTCAACAACTGTATTTTCAGTACTTCAGTCTCCTGAACCTTAATGTTTCCTTTCGACCAAATTTGCAGCAAATCTACATGTATTTCCGAGGCACTGGCAAAGCTGCAGAGATAAAGCGTGAGGCTGCTGCAAAGACCATGATGGCACTATAAGATGCCACAACCATGGACCGACGACATTTCTTGTGGATAGAGCTGAGCTGACTTTTTTTTTTCCAAAAGATTTGCACTTCCATTCAGTTAATTCCTTCAGAGTTCAGATTGTTGATTTGTTCTGCATATCGTCAAATTAAGAATCTTGACAAAATCAGAAAATGTGCATAGGCCAATATGAGTGTGCTGTCGTGGTCTGAGTCGATGTCTTTTAATTTTTTTAGGGCCAAAATAATTTACATGGCTGGTTTTGTATGAATCCATGTGGAAGTATTTTAATATTCAAAGAAAAGAAAAGTAGACAGAAATATAGAAAGAGAAAGAACTTTAGTTTTCATTCAATGTACTCTCGAATGAATTTTAAATGAATTATGAATGATTACAACCGATACCTCTTGTTTATTGGAAAATGTAACCGAACATTTAAATTCTCAACTGATCATTGGAATTCTGAATTCCTAGAATTTAGAACTCAGGACACATAACTTATGGAATTCAGAACTTATGTACCAATAATGAACTGGGGGATAGACAAATAAATTCACAATACTTCGCTTTTGATATCCACCACTTAATAATAGTTGTACATGACTATTACTAGGGAAAAAGTCTATGGGATAAAACCCAAGTAAAAGAAATAGAATTTGATAAATCGCAAAGTAGCATTGGTTAAAAACTTTTGTCAATAAAAATCCAATGGGAAAATCTATGTAAAGGGAAAAAAGAGGACAATGCACATGTATCTAGTCTAGTCATAGAAGTACTTTTTTTGTAAGATTGTGCTCCCACTAATGGGTACTCCCTTGATCAACTTGATAATATGTTCAAACGACATATGCAATGTCATATACTATTTTCTCAAATGTTTATATGGATAGAGCTTTAGTGAATGTGTATACAAAATTATGTTTTGGAATGTATCTGTTTGATATCAATATTTTTATCTTGTTGGAACTCATGAGTGTAGAAGAATTTCGGTGGAATATGCTTTATTCTGTCTTCTTTAGTATGAGTTGAGTAATGCAAGTAGTATTATCTCATATATTACTGTCGAGATTTTCGTATTTGAATATAATTTACAAGGTTTTTTAATGTGATGAATGATGTATCACAAAAACCATACACATTCATGACTTGCTTCATGTAGCCTGAGAATTTCAAAATGGTTCGAGGATAAAGTGACAACAGTCTATTTCTCATATTTCCATTAAGTTATTGTACCATTATAAGTAAAAAACAAATTCTGTTTGTGAACAAGCTTTATAAGGATCAAATAAATAACTTGTATTTGCAACAAGACTCGATTTTTTTGTTATTTCATTAGAATAAAGTAAACTCAAATCAATAGTCACATAAGGATAATGGAAAATGTGCTTGATGCCATTCTAGTATCATCTAGTTGGTTCAACAAAAAACTTAGCTAATAGGTTTACTGAAAATGTTAGGTCTATACATTAGGCTAAATACGTCAAAGGACCAGCGACATTCAAATATGTTACTTCAAGATCAAGTGCTTTTTCATCATCCTCTTTAAGATAAAAAAGACTGTTTTTAGGATCAAATACTGCACACCATTGGGTACTCAATGGGTGATCTTTATCTATATTAAAAGGATTCAATATCTTCTCAACATAATTTGATGGAAGGATGAAGATAACATTAGATCTATTCTCGATTTGCAACCAAAATGGTGTCTAGTTCTCCTTAAATCTTTCATTTCAAACTCCTTTTTATATAATAAATAATCTTTTAGATATCTTTGGTAGTTTCAGTTAAATTCATATCACCAACATAGATTGCTATAATAGCAAATCTAGATTTTAACTTCTTTATAAATACACAAGGACAAATGGGATTATTCACGTATCCTTCCTTGGTTCAGTATTCATTAAAAAGATTATACCACATGTATTTATATATTTTCAATTCGTGCAAAGATTTCTATAACTTTATAGAACCCAAGCTATGATGTGGGTATTGAGATGCGTAATACAATTTGAATCTTTTAGAATATATATATATATATAAAATAATAATAATAATAATAATAATAACTCTAACTGTGATTGTTTAAAAACAAAGATGAAGCCATGAAGAAAGACAATCATGCTAGAAGAATATATCTATGGAATAAAGCTTCTTCCATTTCATTTGATTCTTTTTCCTCTAGTATAACCGATGGTGTCAAACGATTATACAAATAAGCTATCACCACATCCACAAGACTCATATCAGGCCTTTCAAATACAACCAAACTAATCAAGGATCATAATGTAATTGCACACGTTATTGGTGAATACTTCTCTTCATAATTAATAGAGAAACCTTATGCAATGAGTCGTGCTTTATATCTAACGATCTCCTTCTTTTCGTTGTGTTTCCAAAAATACCAATTAATATCCAAAAACTAATAGGTATTTGGACTACAAGTAAAAAGCATTACATTTGGCTAAAGAATTTAGTTTCACATGGATTGCTTCATCCCATTTGGGCCAATAATAGCTCTCTCTATGTTCATTGTTCAATTGTAGCTCAACATCATTATTTAATAAATCAAAAGCAATTATAAATGCAAAAACATTTTCTATAATTGTTTCTTTACGATTCCATACTTTTTATGTGTGATAAAAATTTGTAGACTTCTCTAAATTCTCAGCCACATGACGACATCAAGGGTTTGGCCCACATGTGGAGGGTATTTTCCACTTCATGAGATAGTGTTATTTTAGGGACTAAGGTCTTGACACAATTTAAAAGTAATTGATTACTTTCAAATATAAGAGTGCTTAATTATAATATAATCAGGTAAGTCTGGAGTCGAACTATAAGGAATTTAAAAATCCAATTATCAATAATTAAACAAAAACTATTTATAAGATGATTAGTAAGAAGAAATATACCAAATCAAAGAATTACTAGGATTGCGAGATTTACTCTTCTTATTCAAATCATACATTTAATACTCTCTTATATTTATAATTTGCATTTTTTCACCGACTTTGATATTATGGGACCTAGTTCTTAAGTAACCACTCTATAAATAAATATGGGGTTGAGTACATAATGTCATAGTAATATTGAAGTATTCACTACCATATGTGTACGTCAATATTAAGTTTAATATCTCTCTTGGAAAGAAAATATTAAGTAGAAAATACAAATTATAAAAATGTAACTAAAAATAAGAGAGTTATTGCATCTAAAATTTGAACTCTTGAGCTTCACCTTTACCTTAGCTTAGAAATGAATTAGTTACTCATGCTGGCAAGCAAAACACTAATTCTATTTGAGAAAAATTTGAAACTACAATACAAAGAAGTTGAAAACAAGAGAGGTGATAAAAATATATTTTTATTAATTGTACTTTTCCCTAAAATTCACTACAAAACTCACACCAAAACTCTATCCCTTATTTGTGACCCTTTGCTTTTATATAGACAAATTCTGATTTCAATTAAGTGTAGACATTTGCATGGTAACGCTAGTGAGCTAATCAAGTGTAGATATTTGCATGATAACTCTAGTGAGATGCAACAACAGAGTTTTAACGAAGCAATCTAGGGGTCTAAAACTGTAACCACTGTGGTGCATTATGGAGCGTTGGATTTAACTTAATCAATTGCTATAACTCAAGTTAAATCGTACCCTCTATTGGCTCTTTTTGTCAAAGCGATTGAATTACTAAATTAATAAGTGTTGAATCTAGTGCAATAGGGTGCATGTAAGCTTGAACACATGGTGCAATCTCAACATTTCAGAATCATTAATATAAAATTGAAGGAATCTAATATAATAAATTCTAACAACTCTTCCAAAGGTTTTTAATTCTCTAAAATCTAAATTTCACGTTCATTTTCCAATCCGAACACTAAGAATTCATGAATTCAAGCATTTTCCTACAAAACACAAAAATCACATGTAAAAATAGATAATTCCTAAAATGAACTAGGGATTCGTAAATGTGACAAAGTTTGTTAGTGTTATCAACTCTGTGACTGCAAAATGATGACCTTAACCTTAAATATACACTTCCTAATGTTAATTAGGTCTCATCAGTGGCCTTTTGCTCTGAAAGAACACTTTGACTTATAGCCTAATCATATACAATAACAAGATCTTGACTTTTTTTTTAGTACTATTTTTTAAACCAAGTGATCTACCATGTTTCAGGCATGTTATAGATGATTTATTAATTGTCTTTTTATCAGAATGTTCAATAGGAACAACTATCTGGTTGTGTACATTTAGTGCTAGCATATGTAACTTGGTTACTTTGGTTGTTTATATAAATGCATTTGGCAAGTGATTTACAATTTGTTGTAGTGAATTATTCTTCACACTTTATTTTCACTCTGAGTAGTGCAGGAATCTAGATGAGACAATTTTATTATTTGCCACAAAAACTCATGCCCATTATCATACGATGACATTTTCTCTCCTGACAAAGGAAGTTTTATCTTATCAAAATACAAATCCACAAAATGTATTGTAAATAAATCAATGGTAATAAGCCTAAGATATCTGATAATAAATTTATAACAGATTGTGATTAAAACCCTGCTCTAAATATTGTTGAAGTCTTATTTTAGTGTGCTAGGGAGGTGCAACAGGTACTTGTATAGACATGCAAAGGAACATAAATGAGATATATCAGGTTGATGCCCTAGAACCAATTGCAATAGGTAATATTAGTGATAGGCAGTAGGCTTCAAGCAAATTAATGCTATAGCATGCAAAATACCAGGTTACCATACAGAAATAGGTAATTGAGATCGTAATAACAAAGTTCATGCAATTACTTTGAAGACATTTGATGAAGGATTTTGCTAATTCATTCTAAGTACAAACATGTGGTATTAGGTGCTTTACATCAATCATGACTAACATGAGTAAACTTATTAGCATTATCAAGGCATACAGTCTTGATTGAATTAAGCAAGCTAGCAAATGCAATCATATGCATAGATAATAAACAAACATATGATCATAATACTGATGCATCAATCAAGACCATCAAATAATGAAATAGACTACTAAGCAGGTGAATAAGTCCACATATATCTACCTAAATTCTTTAAAAGAATGATGGAGATTCAAGCCAATCTTAAAAGAAAATGGTCTCACTACTAATTTACCATGTGAACAAGTAGTGTAATTATTCTCATTGGATAAAAAAATCTTTAAATTCTTCAAAGGGTTTCCATGAGAATTTTCAACAATTCTATTTACAATAATTGAACTGAGGTGACCCAGATGGTCATTTCAAAGTATAAAAGCTTTTGAATCATAAATCTTCTGGTTCATGACTGTATAGCTCTTAATTGCTTTATCATCGCATGATATAAGTCAGATGAGAGAGTAGAAAACTTCTCCTATATACAATTTTGGCCTAAGTCACTATAATTAATATAGAGATATTCTGTATTATTCTCATATACTCTCTCTATATGAAACTTATTACAACAAATATCTTTGAATCTTAAAAAGTACCTTTTAGACTTGGGTGAATGTAGAGCATCATTAATACATAATTTTGTACCATATGTTAACATGAACATAGTCTTCCAGAGCCCTTAATTAAATGTGTAGGAGTTGAGATGATATTCACCTTAGCTTCACTTAGTGCATGCTAAAATCATGAGATATTTGTTATAACGAAGAATAATTAATAGTCGCTAAAAATATTTCTCCATCATGGAGTTCCATTGGAAGATCCATATCCTTTGAAGAGAAAAAAATGTTAAACATATTAATATATAAAAGACGAAATATATATGATTATATAAAGCTCATAAAATTTAATAGTAATCTTAATTTGTATGGATATTTTTATCACCAATTAAGTCATCTATTTAGGCATTATGTATTTGAAGAAGTCTGAGATGTCTTGATGTGTGCTACCACCATGACTACACATCATAACTGAATAACACTAGAAAGTGTATATTTAATAAAGGTTAAAATTATCATTTCTTCACTTACAATGTTAATTGATGCGCTCATAACTTATACATTATCTTAATGCTCACCTAATACAATTTTATGTTAAATTAATTTGTAGTATGTTAATTTTATTTTAGTTTTATGTTGTAAATATATTTTAGGAATAAAGAAAAAATGAGAGTTGAAAGTAGGAGACAAAAAAAATGGATTGTATTGATTATGGAAAAAAAGAAGTGGAGCCCATTGATAAAGTGATAGTAAAATGGCAGCCACCACTTTTGGCCATCACTTATTTCTTTCTTTATTTCATCATAATAATAAGAAAAAAAGTATAATAAGAATAAGAAAAAGCTTTGGCTTCTTGTAAAAGGGGAGTAGAAGAGAGGGATAGAGGAAGAGTAACGTAAGACAATAGTAGAGAAAATAAAATTTTCTCTTTTCTTGTGCAGTTAATTTTCTTGTAATATATTTTAGAAGTTTGTTAAGTTAAATAGCTGTTTTGTTTGTCAATACTCGCTAATTTTCTAAGTTATGGTGAAATGTGAAGCTCAAAAATTTAAAATATGTAAGTAATTATTCTCTCAAGCAAGTTTATAGTTCATTATTTTAATTATATATTTACAAGTTATACTTTTCACTTGTTATTTTCACTTTATTTTAATCCGTAGATCTAGATCCACTTTAGATCCATATGGTATTTAAACTTAATGTTGACACACCATTATGCCTATGGCACATTATGTACTTTATCTCCATATTTATCTATAACTGGTTAGTTAATAATAAAGTCATATAATAATTAAAAAAATTATTAAATATAATATGAAAGAGTATTATGACCATAATTTAAATAAGCTTGTTGGGGGTGTGATTAGTGTAATTTGTATGTTTACTAAAGGGTAAAAATGTTATTTTGTGCTATACTATAATTTACATTTGTAATTATATAATATATTATTAATTTCTAATTATGTTTTTAAATATTTCATTTTTTGTATTTTTGTGTGCTTATTAAGTAAAATAATAATTTCACTCAATTTGAAGCTCTATACAGATAAAGGATGTCAAATTTGGATTTCGAAGGTTCATAAAGGTTAGGTCATTGTAGAGGAGGATCCACATTTCTTCTTTTGAAATTATAAGTTTTTATTATGTTAAGTGTAGTAATTGTTTGTCGAATAAGTTGAGTGTGCTTGGGTAGATTGAGTTAAGTTTATATTTGGTTGGTAGAACAAATATATAGTCACAAAACAATTGGCTTTGTTTATGTATATAGTGTGAATTGATTATAAACTATTGTAAATGGAGAAGGGGGAACATACTACTACACCTTTGTTCACTGTTTTCTCTCAAAATTCTTCTCATCTTCTCTCTATCTTAATTATTTTTTAATATTTTATAATATATTTTCAATAAATAAATTTAATTTAACTTCTAATTTTTAGTTGTTTTTATTTCTTTTAATTATGTATAATTTAATTTTAAGAATCATTTTTATTTTAATTATGCTTAGCTAAATACTAATAGGTAGGGTAAGGTGAAACTCTTAATAGAAAAATATGATTTAATTAAATTTTATTTTTAATTATATAAATTAAATTATTTTATATTTAATTTTATTCATATTTTATATTTTGAAATTATGATTTATTATATACAAATAAGGAAATTTGACATAATAAATTCTTAATATCTTAGTATAAGGTATGGTAAAATGATATTTTGACTTATTATAGACAAATTGAATTTTGGCATACTAAGTACTTAATTCATAGTAAAATTAAAGGAAAATAATGATAATTTATACAATTAATCTTTTCAGCAATAAAAAAATAAAAGATAAAAATTTATTGAATTATTTATTACGAAGAGTGAATTCATAATCCTAACTAATTGATTTTCATGGTTTTACTTAAATTAAATATTGTGTAATTAAATTATATTTTTAGTTTCTAAATGATTAAAGGAAATTAACAAATTAACTCTTTTCCCTGTGGATCGACCTCATATTTGAGAGTTATAAATCACTTTTGAGTTTTGTCAAATTTTTGACGCCGTTGTAGGAGAAAGACATCTGTTTGTTTTTCTTTTATTTTTATTTTTTTTTGTTTTTTCTTTAAATTTTCATTTGCCCTTTTTTCTTTCCTTAAATTATGCTCTACCTGCATAAATTTCTGAAATTTCATTTTCACCCTACACTTTTCTGTTCTATACTTTTAAAAATTATAGCTTGACCATAAAAGTTTAGAAGTTTTTAAATGGATCCCTAACCGAAATTTCCCATAACAATAAGATTTTGATCTACAACTTGAACTCATTTGGACTCAATATGGATGAAATAAACATGAATATTAACTTAAAAAATTACAACAAAGGCTAATAATTTGAATTAATTACTTAATTGGCTAGTAATTTTTAAAATTTGATAAAAAAGAGTCTGCATCCAGAGGTGAGTATTCATTTTCTGATGCAGAGGTGAGTATTCATTTTCTTTCTTTCTTTTTTAAATTTATGCAATTTAAGTTTTGTGTTTCTATTATTTTTCATTTTTTATATATCTTTATTTTATTTTGTTAATTTATATGGTTAGATTAGCTGCCTATACTGTTATGTAATTTTTGTTAATTTGTTTATATGACTGGTTCAACTGCCTGTTTAGTTATTTTAATTTTAGTTAATTAATTTTCATTTTATTTATTTTTATTTTGTAGTTTTTTCTTGTACATTTATACTAGTTTATTTAATTTTCAATTTGATTTTATTTTTAAATTTGTGTAATTTGATTTAGTTTTTCATATGTTACTTATTTGTTTGTGTATGAACTTTATAACATAATTTCACACACACATCATCAACATTGTATGAGACATTGGTCTTGAACTTGAGGTGGTAGATTAATTCGTAAATCTCAATCACTACCACCAATCATGGAAGGGATCCAAGAAGAAAACCTTTTGGGCCAACTTAATATTCAAATTGATTAAGGAGACAATCATTCTCAACATAATGTACATGATGAAAATCAACCAAGAATTTTGAGAGATTACATGAATCCAACCAGAACTGGACCACACTCTTGTATACTACTTATGTAAGAATTATCTCAATTCAACTTCAGACCAAATATTATTAAACTTTTACCAATATTTCATGGTTTAGAATCTCAGAATCTGTACTTACATTTAAAAGATTTTGAGGAATTTTGTAATATATACACAAATCAAAATTATAGCATGAATATGATTAAATTAAAGCTTGTTCTCTTTTCATTAAAAGATAAAAGCTAGAAATTGGCTATAAAACCTTAGGTCTGGATCAATAAGAACTCGAAACAACATGCAAGAATAATTTTTTAAAAAAGTTCCTTCCACTTCACATAATAAATTCATTTAAAAGACAAATCACTTCTTTTACTAAAAAAAATGGAGAAACATTATACCATTGTTGGGATAGGTTTAAAGAATTGCTTAAAGTACGTCTACACTATGATTTCGAAACTTGGGGATTGGTCACTTATTTCTACAAGGGTTTGCCACCCCAAAGTAAACAAGTTGTTGAAGTGATGTGTAATGGTGAGTTTAAAGATAAAAATCCTAAATATACATTAGATTACCTCGACCAATTAATATAAAATGCGCAACAATGCGATACTGTTTGAACTTTTGAATTGACAATTAAATCACAACTATCTCCATCCAGTGGAGGAATCCATAACTTTAAGGAAGATCATGATTTGCAAGAAAAATTTGCATCCCTAGCTAGGAAGGTTGAACCTTTAGAGAAAATAAGAATGATCAAGCAATATCTATTCAGGAAAAGGTCTAATGATCATTTCATTGAAGATTGTCCCACTTTGCTTGCACTTAAAGAATGTCTCTATGATTAAGTTAATACCATTGACATTTTTAATAAGTCAAACTCATATTTACAGGATGATAATCTTGGTTGGAGAAATCATTCAAATTTTAGTTTGAGAAATAATAATAATGCACAATTTTCACAAGCACCACCTCCATAAAATTTCAAAATACTCAGTTTTATGCACCATATGTTCCACCACCAAAGAAAAATCTATAAGACACAATGGATTCATTCATTACGAAGCAATATGTTATTAAAAATCAAAATGTATAGATCTTTTTTTATTTGAAAGATACTCTTGCTAGAGTTGCTTTTGCACTTACAATTAAAAAAAGGTGAATTTTTACCTCAACCACAAATAAATCCTAAGATTTAACAAAATCCAACCATGGACCAAGTCAAGTTAATTACAACTCTTCGTAGTGGTAAGATTGTTGAAACACCTATTCCTGAACTTCGTGAAGTTGAAGACAATGAAAAGTCAAAGGGTAAGGAAGTAGTAAATAAACTTAGACGTAGTGAAGAAATAACTATTGTCTATTTAAACCAAAAAAATAAACCACTCTTCTGAAATTTAGGAAATCTTTAAGTAAATGAAACTTAACATTCCTCTGTTAGATGCAATTAGTAGGTACCTTCATTTGGCAAATTTTTGAAAGACTTGTGCACTACCAAGAGGAAATTGCAGCTAAGAAAGTGAGATTTCATGGCTGAATAGGTGAGTAACATTCTATCTACTAATAATATGTTGAAATATAAAAATCTTGGTTGTCCTACTATTTCCTGTATTATTGGTGATCACCGAATTGAGCATGCTTTACTAGATCTTGGTGCTAGTGTTAATTTGCTTCTATATTCAAATTTTCTTTAACTTAATCTTGGGGAGTTAAAATCAATTTCAACTACACTTTTGCTTGCCAACAGATCAATTAAAATATTGAAAGGAATAGTAAAAGATGTTTTAATACGAGTTGGCAAATTTATATACCTTGTGGATTTTATTGTCTTAGAAACTAATTATGTTGTAAATAACTATAAACCAATTCCTGTAATTTTGGGTTGAGCATTTTTAGCAACTGCTAATGCTTTGATCAATTAAAGGAATGATTTAATGAATTTGTCCTTAAATATGACTCTAGAATTGAATGTGTTATGTAGGCCACATAATGAAGAATATGAAAATGAAGATGATACTGGTGAACTAAAGCAATTACATGAATCGTGTATAGAGGAAAATATTTGAAAAAGATTTTTTTTTGAACTTACTAATATTTATTCGATTAATTCAATTGAATCGAATAAGCAACTTGAACTTGATACTTCTAATATAAATTTGTTGCTTGATTCTGCTCAGACTTTACAAAATGATGATGAAAAACCAAAATTTGAAGAGCTTGGAATCATTGAAGAGACAGAACAACAAGAAGTACTAAACTATAATTGAAACCTTTGCTTAAAAGATTGAAGTATGCTTATCTTGAGAAGAAAAAACTTATCCTGTTATAATTTCTTCTATTTTAACAAACGACCAAGAAGGTAAGTTATTATCTATAATTAAAAAACATAAAAATGCAATTGGATGGACCAGTTGCTTTTGAAAAAAATGTCTTTTGGACTTTGTAATTCTCTTACAACATTTCAAAGATCCATGTTAAGTACTTTTAGCGATATGATTGAATATTATTTAGAGGTCTTTATGGACGATTTGACTATGTTTAGGAATTCTTTTGATGATTGTCCTGATAATTTAGAAAAATTTCAAAAAAGATGAGTGGAAAGAGAACTTGTGTTGAATTGAGAAGAATGTCATTACATGGTTATTTTTGGAATTGTTTTTGGTCATGTCGTATCTGTTAAAGGAATCGAAGTTGACAAACCAAAAATAGATAAATTGCTTCAACAAAAAATAGTTAGAGATATATGATCCTTTTGAGGACATACATGATTATGTAGGAGGTTTACAAAAAACTTTAGTGCCATATTTAAACTACTTTATAATCTCTTATTAAAAGATGCGTCATTTGAATTGATTAATGATTGCCAAAAGTTTTTTTGAGAAAATAATTTGTCTTTTAACATCTGCAACTATTATGTAATCTCCTGATTGGTCTTTACCTTTTAAATTAACGTGTGATGTAAGTGACTTTGCTGTTTATGCTGTTTTAGGACAAAAAAGGGATGATATGCGCTTTGTGATTTATTATGTGAGTAAGACTTTAGATAGTGTTCAAATAAATTATTCTACAACTGAAAAAAATTACTTGTTGAGGTAGTTGCATTAAACAAATTTCATTCGTATTTGTTTGGTTTTAAATTTGTTGTTTTTACTGAACATACTACTGTGAGATATTTGATGAGTAAATAAGATGCAGAACTAAAACTAATTCATTGGATTTTGTTACTCCAAGAATTTGACATCACCATCAAAGATAAAAAAGGTATCAAAAATGTCGTTGCTGATCATTTATCAAAACTCACATATGAATTCTGCACTGATATAACACTTATAAATGATTCTTTTCTGAATGAATTTTTATTTTCTTTTACTTCAATGTTATGGTATGTTGACATTATTAATTTCCTTTTTATAAGTAAAATGTCTTTGCAATGGAATACTCAAAATAAGAAGAAATTTTTGGTTGAAGTAAATAAATTTTATTGCGATGGTCCTTACTTGTTGAAGTATTGCTCTGATCAAATTTTTCAGCAATGTATTCCTGACAATGAGGTAAGTTGTGTTGTCAATTTTTATCATTCTAAAGCATGTGTGGAAGTTTTTCTTTAAGGAAAACTACTATTAGAATTTTATAATGTGGATTTTATTGGCCTACTATATTCAAATATACATATGAATTTTGTAAAACTTGTGGAAACTGTCAAAACTTTGTATCAATTATTAAAAGAAACATGATGCCTTAAATCCATACTTAAGATAGAAATATTTGACTGTTGGGAAATTGATTTTTCACAATAATTGAAACCTTAAAATCAAACATGGAAGAAATACAATGTAAATTGTATAAGCATTTTCCTTCTCTCCTTGAAAATGCCCTCTAGAGAATTTGCAAAGCTCATTGTGAATGATTGTGTTTGTTAATGATCAATGAGATTCTTGTTGATATTCAATTAAAGTAACGGTCTGATTGGCCGGTGAGTTTACTGATCCATTTGCTTCTTACATGTCTGGTTTAAAAAAAAGCACACTTGCTAAAAGAAGTAGAGTTAATCCACTTGGCTTTAAATTGCTAATTATGTCAGACTTGATTACAATTGAACATATTGTGAAAAGGAATGGTTTCTGAAAATTGTGAAGATAAAATTGAATTCATTAAAGATGGCCAAAGTAAAGAATTATTAGATGATATCTTATAATCTTTTAAAACACATCCAAATAGATATGTGCAATGTGAGATTCATAATTTATGGATACTGTTCCAAAAAGAAAGTACTCAGTTTAATCTTAGGAATCTAACTCTAAGAGATCATGTTTACCAACTTATAAGAAAACTGGATGGAAAGCATATTCTTGACCTATAGAGGGTGTTCAAGCTGTTACTAGAGGTAAAACTAAAGGAAGATTTGAGCTACAATCACAATTACCAATACATATCCATTTATTTTACTGCTATTTTATCATTGCATTAATGCTCTTATTGGTGTGATTTTGTAACTAATCATTATTTGTTTTCTTTTTATTGTTTGTTTTTCTTGCTTTTGAATTATTAAGCCACAAGCTTTATGCGTCATTTGACAAATACATTAACCTATTTACAGTTGCATATCATTATGGATGTCACCAAGATTTTTAAATATATGCTTCTTTTTCAAACCTTCACAAATTATTTTTAAGGCTGTCTCAATGTGAGCAACTTCTAGTAGTCAATTCAAGAACATTTATATGCTTACTTCACTATTAAAAATACAAGGAGTTTGTTCATAGTAGACAGAAAACTACACTTGGTATATAGAGGAGGCAATCGATGGTTATCAAAATTTGTCTCAAAAGGTACTTTTATTAGAGGGAACTAAGTGCTAGGCATCATCCCAAAAGCCTTAAAACCTCTGGATTTTTACCTAGCCCACTAGTTGAAGAAGAGTTAGTTGTCTCATATCCCATTATGATAGAACCTTCCAGCTCCTAAATTTCTATCAATTATCAATTGAAAGAGAAAGGGGTACAAGCAAATTGTGAATCTCTTAGGCCATGAAATTCTTCGTTTGTAAAGTGGGAATACAAGCCTTTATATATAGAAGATTGGGTTTTTCTAGCTTGGTTTGCTAAGCATAAAGAAATGGTTCTTCTATATCTTGGCGGATCATATATGCCATGAAGCACCGAAACCGGTTGAGTCACTTAGTGAGCAAACATCACTATGTGACCAATACAATCTTGATTCCTTCACTTCTTAACCTATCTTAAGAGCATTCCTAGTTAGGTGTATCTTCACAGAGGAAATGAACCAATGATCCAAGCCTCAAGGGGAGTCTAAGAGAATTTGAACTAAGAATAAATATTTATTTAGATCCAATCCTAAATATTTATTTCTTAACCATGCAATTAATAATCATTTCATTCAACTCCTACTTACTTTTCATGATTTTGAGTCTTAAAATCCATTTATGTATTTAAAAGAATTGAAGAAGTTTACAACATTTGCACTGATCAAAATTAAAGCATATCATACTTAAGCTTTTGCCTTTCTCACTAAAAAAAAAAAAAGCTAAAACTTGATGACTATAAAACCTTAGGTTAGGATCCATTAAAACTTGGGATGAAAAACAAGCAGAGTTTTTGAAAAATTTCTTTCCACCATATAGAACATATTCTTTCAAAAGACAAATCATTACTTTCACTCAAAAGAGAGAAGATACTATTTACTAGTGTTAGGATAAGTACAAATAGTTACTTAACATTACTCACACTACGATTTTGAAACATAGAGGTTATCGTCTTATTTCTATTAGGGATTGACATCCCAAAGTAGACAGGTTGTTGCAATGATGTATAATGGTGAGTTTAGAGACAAAATTTTTGAAGCTACATTAGAATATCTTGACTATATAGCAGAGGTAAAACACTGGGATACAATTGGTTCTTATGAGTCATCAAGTAAACCATAATCATGTCCATTTGGTAGAGGCGTGTAGAACCTTAGGGAAGACCATAACCTTCATGCCAAATTTGTATTTTAGCTAGAAAAGTCGAAAGCATTATTGTAAAAAAGAGTGATCATGTTAAATTTGTTAAGAAATTTCATTTCATGTTTGTAGTTCCACTGACCATTTTAAATAGAACTCTCCATCCTTGCTAGGTCTGAAAGAAAGTTTGCACGAACAAGCAAATGTCATAACAGTTTCAAGACCATCCAAATTCATACACCTACATCTCCGATTGGAGAAACCAAAATTCCCAAAGTTATCCGCTTTAAATCGCACCACTAGGAAAAAATCTTGAAGATACTTTGCCATCATTTATCAAAAAACAAAAGTTTATTAATAACCAAACCATGTAAATTTTTACTTAATCTTGGTGTTAGTGTTAATTTGCTTCCTTATTCATTATATCGAAAACTTAATCTTGGTGAGTTAAAACCAATTTTTACCACTCTTTTACTTGTTGATAGATCGATTAACGTACCAAAGGGGATAATCCTAGTTGAAAATTCATATATCTTGTGGATTTTTTTTTGGTTTAAAAATTAAAGCAATTGCTGATGAATGCAAGCATATTCTTGTCATATTAGGTTGACCATTTCTAGCTACTGCTAACACTTTGATTAATTCTAGGAATAGAGTAATGAATATGTCCTTTGGCAACATGGTGTGAAACATAATGTGTTCAATATGTACAAACGACCTTGTAATAAAGAATATGAATATAGTGAGAACAAAGATGTTGAGCTCATCAAACTAATCATTGAGGAACACAGTTATGATGAAAATTTTACAAACTCTATGGGAATCTGCTTTACTGGTTCTTTTGAATCAAGTAATGAATTAGAATGTGATACTACTAATATATGTTCTATAGTTGATTATGTGTAGATACTTAAAGAAAATAGTGGGCAATTGAACTTTGAAAATATACACCTTGAATAGACAAAGGAAGAGGGTACACCAAAGCTTGAATTGAAGCCTTATCAGAAGAATTAAAGTATGCATACCTCAAAGATCAACAAACCTATCCAGTTTCTTTCTGACTCAGAAGTGACTGAGCAGGTAAGCTATTGGCTGCTTTAAAAAGACATAAGACTGTAATTAGTTGGACCTTGAAAGATATTAAGTGCATCAATCCTTTAATTTTCACACATAGAGTACACTTAAAGGAAAATGTCAAAACAACCCATCAAGTACAAAGAAGGTTAAACCCTTATATGAAAGAAGTGGTAAAGAATGAGGTCCTTAAACTACTAAATGTAGGAATTATCTATCCTATCTTTGATGGCAAATGGGTAAGTCCAATATAAGTAATATAAAGAAATCTAGAATAACTATTGTGAAAAATGAAAAAGGTGAGCTAATACCAACAAGAGTCCCAAGTAGTTGGTGCACATGTATTGATTTCAGAAAATTAGATGATGCCATTGGAAAAGACCATTTTTCCCTTTTATTTTTAGACCAAATTCTAGAGAGAGTAGCAGAACACTCATACTACTACTTTCTTGATGTCTACTCAAGCTATTATCAAATTCCTAAAGCCTTAGAAGACCAAGAAAAGACCACATTCACATGCCGATTCAAAACTTTTGCTTTTAGCAAAATGCCTTTTGGACTTTGTAATACTTCTATAACATTTTAGAGATGCATGCTAATCATTTTCAGTGGCATGGTTGAAAATTATTAGGATATTATCATTTTACTACCAAATATGTTAGTACCAAGGTTTGCCGAAAAGTGCATTTTATTACCAAAGTTTTTGCGCCGTTATTAATTCACTACCATTCCGTTAACAACGTTAAAAATTTACTGATGTCATAAGGGCATCAAAGACATTTCCAGCTGTAAGAGTAAAATTGTATGTTAATTTGATAGATAAATTATCATTTTACTATCAAGTTTTTAGGGGAATTATCGTTTTACTATCGAATTTTTAGAGCAATTATCATTTTACTACCGAATTTTTAGGAGAATTATCATTTTACTACCAAACTCTTGGGGTAAAATCGACTTTTAACTTAATTTCCATTAAACATTAACGTTTTCTTAACGAAATGGTAGTGAATTGATAACGGCGCAAAACTTTGGTAGTAAAATACACTTTTCGACAAACCTTGGTACTGACATGATATGTCACTAAAACTTTGGTAGTAAAATAATAATTTTTCAAAATTATTTGGAGCTTTTTATGGATGATTTAACTGTATTTGGAAGTTCTTATAATAAACGTCTTGATAATTTGGAAAGAGTTTTCAAAAGGTGCAAAGAAAAATGACTTGTTTTAAATTGAAAAAAAAATGTCGTTTCTAGGATTGTCTTGGGCCATGTAATGTCTTCTAATGGAACTAAAGTTGATAAAGCCAAAGTGAAAGTCATCTCAAAATTACACTCACCAAAGACAATTAGCAAAATCTATTCCTTTTTAAGACATTCCGAGTTTATAGGAGGTTTATAAAAGACTTTTGCTTGGTATTAAAAATTGTATGTTCATTAAGGGGTAAAAATGTTATTTTGTACTTATATTATAATTTACATTTGTAATTATGTAATATATTGTAAATTTCTAATTATGTTTCTAAATATTTGATCTCATTATTTTTGTGTGTTTATTATGTAAAGATAATAATTTCATGTAATTCGAGGCTCCAAACAAATGAACAAAAGTCAAATTTGGATTCTGGAGTCCGAGAAGTTAGGTCATTATGAGGAGGATCTGTGACTTTTGTTGTGAAATTATAAGTTACATTATATTTTGTACTTATATTATAAGTTACATTATATTTTGTACTTATATTATAAGTTACATTATATTTTGTACTTGTATTATAAGTTACATTATATTTTGTTATTTGGGTGTGTTTATTAAGTAAAAATAATAATTTTACGCAATTCGAGGCTCCAAACAAATGAACGGAAATCAAATTTGGATTCCGGAGGTCCGAGAAGTTTAGTCATTGTCGAGGAAGATCTGCTGCTTTTGTTGTGAAATTATAAGTCACATTATATTTTGTACTTATATTATTATTTACATTTGTAATTATGTAACATATTATGAATTTCTAATTATATTTCTAAATATTTGATTTTGTTATTTTTGTGTATTTATTAGGTAAAAATAATTAATTTCACGCAATTTGAGGCTCCAAACAAATGAACAGAAGTCAAATTTGGATTCCGGAGATCTGACAGGTTAGGTTATTTTCGAGGAGGATTCGCGACTTTTGTTGTGAAATTATAAGTTTTTATCATATTAAGTATGGTAACTGTGAAATTATAAGTTTTTACTATGTAAGTGTAGTAATTGTTAGTGGAATGAGTTGGGTGTACTTGAGTGAATTGATTCAGATTTATATTTGGTTAGTGAAACAAATGTATGGTCATGATACAATTGACTTTATTTATGCATGTGGTGTGGATTGATCATGAATTATTATAAATAGAGAAGAGGGGAATACACCTCTTTACACCTTTATTTACTTCTTTCTTTCCAAATTCGTCTCCTCTTCTCTCTATCTAGGGGTGTTCGCAGATTGGATTTTATGGATTGGACATCAATCCATATCCGATCCATGATTTTACGGATTATAAATTTTCAATCCAATCCAATCCACAGATTGGTGAAATTCAATCCAAATCCATATACAATCCACTATTTTACGAATTGGTTTGAGGACTGAAAATTTTTAAATCTGTCCAATCCAAAAACTAACTAAATAAAAAAATTTAATTTGAAAATAATTTTACTACTGATCAAATTTAAATTTAAATCAGATTTAAATAAATTAATTGTTTAAATAAAGCTAGAAAATACATTTAAAGTTTCAAAATATAAAACACCAAAACGAAAAAAAAATCTCATTCGTTTAGATCAGTACATGGAAATTAACTATTTAAAAAGCTATATTTATTTATTTAGTTGTTTTTATTTTATATTATTATTGGATAAGATATAATATAGTGTTAATGTAACTATATTTTAACTTATTTAATTACTAGTAAGTACTAATATCATAATTACAATTTTTTTTAATTAAATAAATACTTTTTATTTTTTCACGGATTCACGAATTTTTGTGAATTTAAAGAAGTAGATCCATATCCAATCCAATCCACCAATTCACGGATCGGATTTTTATGGATCAGATTTCTACGGATCAGACGGATTGAGCGGATCGGATTGAATTTTGATCACCCCTATCTCTATCTTATGTTTTAATATTTTATAATATATTTTCAATAAATAAAATTAGTTTTATTTTTAATTTTTATATACTATTTTTTAATTATGTATAATTTAATTTTAATAATTACTTTTATTTCAATTATGTTTAGCTAAATACTAATAAAAAGTGAAATTCTTAGTAAAAAATGATTTAATCAAATTTATTTTTAATTATATAAATTAAATTATTTCCTATCTAATTTTATCCATATTTTATAATTTGAAATTTTGATTTATTGTAGACAAACATGAGAGTTTGGCACAATAAATTCTTAATATCTTTAAAAAAGGATTTAATCAAATTTTATTTTTAATTATATAAATTAAATTATTTTCTATGTAATTTTATCCATATTTTATATTTTGAAATTTTGATTTATTGTAGACAAACATGGGAGTTTGACACAATAAATTCTTAATATCTTAATATAAAGTATGGTAAAATAGTATTTGGACTTATTGTAGATAAGTTAAATTTTAGGACACTAAGTACTTAATTCCTAATAAATTAATGGGAAAATAATTGTAATTTATACAATTAATCTTTTGGGCAATAAAATAAAAATAAAAAATTTATTAAATTGTATTTACTATTAAGAGTGGTTTCATAATCCTAGCTAATTTAATTTTATAGTTTCACTTAAATTAAGTTGCATATATTTAACTAAAATGATGGATGCTTAAATGATCGGTGAAACTTGGGATTTATAAGCTTCATTTCTTAGTCTTGTCTCTCTGGCAAGTTTTGTTTGTCTTGTCCTTCTGACAAGTTTGTTATAGGGTAAGTTATCCATCTTTCGGTTGGATAGGTGTACTTCCTGCTTGTGATGAGTACTATGACGTCCAATAGAGATTCGGGGGAGCATGAGATTAATGTTGCATATGATAAGTTTTCTATTGGGGAGGAAGATGAGGATGGTCTTGTCTTCCATAGTGAGGATATTGCCACTAGAAATGCAGGGTTGACTGATTTTAGATTCTGCTTGGTGGGGCGGTTTTTAACTAATAAGGTGATAAACTTTCCGGCAATGAAGAATACAATGGCGGCATTATGACGTCCAGGGAATGGGGTGTGCATCAAAGACTTATCACCTTATCTTTTCTTGTTCCAATTCTTCCATGAAGTTGACCTCAAGCATGTCATTGATTCGGGACCGTGGGCCTTCGACCAACATATCCTAGTCTTAAAGAGGTTGGGGGAGAATGAACAGTCGCATAGGGTTCCTTTATTCCACACTTCGTTCTGGATTCAAGTGTACAATTTACCTATTGGGTTTCTATCGGAAAAAGTGTTGATACATATTGGTAACTATATTGGTGAGTTTCAATCTTCAGGTCCTAATAATCTCATGGGAGTGTGGAGAAACTATATGCACGTAAGGGTATCCGGAAACCTCTGAAGCGAAGATTGCGGTTGAAGAAGGAGGGAGGAGATTGGTTTTGGGTTGACTTCAAATATGAACGGTTAAATACTTTTTGTTTCATCTGTGGACTCCTTTGGCATTTAGAAAAACTTTGTCCGAAGTTGTATAATTGTGATGCTACTGATATTACAAGGCCATATGGGCCAGAGATGAAGGCTCCAACTTATGGGAATGCCATGTCCTCCGGCGAAAGGTGGTTACGCTCAGTACCGCCAGAAGAAAGTGTGGCTAATTTTGGAAGTTTTACTGATTCCTTAAGTTGTACCGTGGTAATGAGATAAATGCCTCCAAATCAGGAATTTCCAATAATACGAAATTTTCCAACAATGTAGGGAGTGATGGGCATGATCATATGGAAAATATGGTGAGTTTACAAGCATTGCCAGTTGTTCAGGCAACTAGTAGTCAACGGGTTAATAAGGGCAAAGAAGTGGATCCATTTGAAAATGGGTTGGACTTTGCTCAAGCAGTTGAAAAAAGAGCTTGTGTTAAAGGAAGCTAAAAGAATAAGGGCTGATATGGGGCTGGAGGGTTTAGTGCAATCAGAGGTGGATGTGAGTTATATGGTGGTGGATCTAAAAAATAGGCTAGCAGTGGGACCTGTATTCCAGGCCCACCGAGAGCAATGAGTACCTTAAGATGGAACTGTCGTGGGTTGGGCCAGCCACGGACAGTTCGAATATTGGCAGAGTTGGTCCATAGCAAGAAGCCTATGTTTATTTTTCTTATTGAAACGTTATGCAGTAGAAATAAATTAGAGAGGCTTAAAATTCAATTGGGCTATGATGGGTTATTTGTTGTTGAAAGAGTTGCTCGGAGTAGTAGGCTCGCGCTTCTATGGAAAGCAACTAGTACTGTTAATCTACTACAGTTTGCCATCAACTTCATAGATGCTAAGGTTGAAGTGCCCGATTTAGGAAAATGGAGATTGATTGGTTTTTACGGCTATCCTGTGTCTAGTCGGCGTAAAAAATCATGGGATTTGCTCCGTTTACTTGCTACTTCCTCCTCACTTCCATGGTTGTGCATAGGTGACTTTAACGATTTACTGGCGGTAAATGAGAAGAGAGGTAGCATTGCGCACCCTAATTGGAAGCTGGTTGGTTTTCAAAGAGCCACTGCAGATTGCAATTTGGTTGATCTTGGGATCGATGGGTATTAGTTCACATGGGAGAGGGCTAGGGGAACTAATAAATGGGTTGAAGAAAGACTTGACAGAGCTTTTGCATCTGAGGAGTGGATTCAACGTTTCAACAGGGCGAACATTTATAGTTTAAAATCTTCTTGCTCTGATTATCTTCCCATCTTGTTGGATCCTAGCCCGGTTCAGCCTGCTTCGAGTCATAGACGATTTCATTTTGAGAATATTTGGTTGCGTGAGGCTGATTGTAGTGATGTTATTCGGGATAACTGGATTTCCTCTACTTGTGAATCTATTCAACATAAAATTATGATGTGTGGGTTTGCTTTAATGGAGTGGGGAGGGCATTTAGCCCGAGACTTTCGAAAGCGTATCCTGGAATGCAAGAAGTGTATGGCTGTTTTACGGGGTAGGCGAGATGGTGAGGGTGTGGTTGCATTTACAGAGGTGAGAAATCATTATAATGAACTTTTGCATAGTCATGAGGCGTTTTGGAAATAGAGAGCAAAGTCTTTGTGGTTAAAGGAAGGTGATAAGAACACTTGCTATTTTCATGCTTCGACCTCAGCCCAGAGAAGGCATAATTCCTTTGATGCTTTGATCGTGGACTATTTTCAGAGCTTATTCACCTCTGGTGGGTGTCATACTACCAGTGTGTGGATACTAGAATCATAAATGGTCATAATTCAATGCTTTTGGCTCTTTTTTTTTTTTCTGACATTGAGGTTAAAGAAGCACTCTTTCACAGGTGTGTGGCGAAAACTACGGAACTTGAATGTACCAAGCAAGGTTAAGAATTTTGTTTGGCGAGCAGCAACAAATGTGCTGCCTATTGCAGTTAATTTAATTTCTAAAAGGGTGAATATTATCTCTACTTGTGTTGTGTGCCATGCTTTTGATGAAACTGTTATAAATTCTTTGCTTGAGTGTTGTGTTGCTAAGGCTTGCTGGATTTCTTCCTCTATGGGCTTTGTTGGCCATTGTTCTTTTTCTTGGAGTGGCTTGATCACATTTTTACACGCTGTAGTAAAGAAGAGTGCCATACTGCTATGATGATTTGCTGGAGAATTTGGGTTAATCGTAATGACAAAGTACGAAATAATAAGGCCAGTTCAGTGAATCAGGTTCTTAACTCTGCTGGGCAGCTTCTCTATTAGTGGCAAGAAGCAAAAAACCAACAGTTTTATGTTGATGCTGATGTTCACAAGCTGGTTCATGGGGCAATGTGTTGGGAGAAGCCAAAGTTTGGCTGTGTTAAATGCAATGTCGACGTTGCTATGTTTTCTTCCCAGGGTAAGATTGGGTTCAGGTGTGTGATTCGAAACTCAGAGGGTGTTTTCTTGGCAGCAAGATGTGCTAGTATGGCTGGAAATTTTGGAGCAAGTGAGGCTGAAGCTCTTGGCATCCGAGAGGCCCTTAGTTGGCTTAAAGAATTACAGTTTCCTTGCGTTATTATAGAAACAGATTGCTTACAAGTGTTCCAAGCTTTAGTTTAGGAGTTTTCAGGGCCAAATGATTTTGGTTTAATAATTGATGAAAGTTGAGCTTTAGCTATGTCTATAGGAGAAGTGTAATTCTCGTTTGTACGTCGGTCTGTGAACCTGGCTGCTCACTCTGCTGCGAGGGCAGGAGGTTCTATGTTAGGTCCCCAAGAGTGGAATTTTGTTCCACCTTTGTGGTTATTAAACAGTTTGTAATTCGTTTTGTTTAATGAAATTGGTTTCCTTAAAAAAAAAAGTTGCATATATTTAAATTCTTTTTCATTTCTTAGATAAATTAAAATAAACAAATTTTTTTTTTTTTGTGGATCGACTTCAGACTCACTAAATTATGTTATAACTAAATACTCTTATACTTAGGAGTAAATTAAACAATTTTGAGTCGTGTCAAGTTTTTAGTGTTGTTGGCGGGAAAAGATATTTATTTTGTTTTATTTTTATTTTCATTTTGCATTTTTTATATGCTTTTCGTAAATTTTCATTTACCTCATTCTGCTTTTCTTAAATTTTGCTTTATCCACAAAATTTTTCAGAATTTCACTTTCACTCGAAAGATTTTTGTTTCAGTCTCATTCTTGTCATAATTGTTGTTTCACTATAAAATTATAAAAATATTTTGAATAGGTCCCTTGCCGAAATTTCCCATAATAATCAAACTCAGACCTACAACTTGAAGTTCTTTGGACCATGTTTAGACTTAATAAACTGAATATTGACTTTAAAAATTACCACAAAGACTCAATAATTTGAATTAATCACTTAATTGACTGGTAATTTTAAAAATTTGAAAAAAAGAAAAAAAAAAGAGTCAGCATCTTGAGGTAATTATTCATTTTCTTTCTTTGTTCTTTTAATTTTTGCAATTATTTTTTATTTTCTTTTACAATTTTTTTATTTTTGCCCTTTGCTTTATTAATTTATATAATCAGTTCAACTGCCTGAATTGTTAATATTTTGTTAATGTGTTATTTTTTGTGTTTAATTACTTTATTTATATGGTTCATTTAACTGCCTGAATTGTTAATAGGGAAATGATCAGTCATATACCCTTAAATTACACCAGTATCAAACGTGCTACAACACTTTTCGCTTATATCACTCGTATAACCTAAGTTGACAAAAGAGTTCTGGCGTCTACCTTTTCGTTTATTATCGTTAAGAACTTAACAGAATTTGAGCAAAATGACTATTTTACCCTTTAAACTCAAAATGAGGTAAAAAGACAAATTTTCCTTGAAAATTAATGTAAATTTTTAATACATAAATTTTTTTATTTTGTTATTAACAATACATTTTTTTATTAAAAAAATATGAATTATTAATGGTACATATTATTAACAATTATCCATAAAAAATATCCATATTATACCATAAAAAATTATTAACAACATATTATTTACAATTATACATGTTATACCATAAAAAATTCAAGTTGGAGCTTGGAGGAGTAGATCTTCAATAATTTAGGTTAAATTTTTGAGGAGTAGATTCGGTTGTAAAGTAGCTTTTTTTTAGCAATTATTAACAATTATCCGATCAATGGGATGACATGTCATTTTTATTAAAATATATCATATGACATGTCGTTTTTTACTAGGTAAATGGGATGACATGTCGTTTTTTACTAGGTAAATGGGATGACATGTCGTTTTTTTTAAAAGACTAGATTACCCTTATGATGTCATCGCTCGCAAACGGTAGTTAACGGATTGGTGGACGGCAGAAGTGTTTTGTCAACTTAGGGTATACGAGTGATACACTTGAAAAATGTTGTAGCACGTTTGATACTGGTGTCATTTAAGGGTATATGGCTGATAATTTCCCTTGGTAATATTTTGTTAATGTGTTATTTTTTATGCTTAATTATTTTCTTTATATGGCCGGTTTAACTGCCTGTTTAGTGATCTTAATTTCAATTAATAAATTTTTAGTTTATTTTTATTTTTATTTTTATCTTGCACTTTTTTCCTTGTATATTTATATTACTTGTTCAATTAATTTTTATATTTTTAATTTATGTATTTTTAATTTATTTTTTCATATGTTATTTATTTGTTTGTCTATCATCTTTACAATATAATTTTATGCATGCACACATCATCAATATTGTATGAGATGTTGGTCTCGACGGTAGATTAATTCTTAAATCTCAATCATCGCCACCAATCATGGAAGAGATCGAAGAAGAAAATTTTTTGGGCCAACTCTATCCTCAAATTGATTAGAAAGACAATTATTCTCAACATAATGCACATGATCAGAATCAACCAAGAACTTCGAGAGACTACATGAATCCAACTTGAACTGGAGCAACCTCATGTATATTATTTCCTCCAAAAGCATCTCGATTCAACTTCAAACTAAGTATTACCCAAGTTTTACCAACTTATGGTTTAGAATATGAGAATCTATACTTGCATTTAAGAGATTTTGAGGAAGTTTATAATACATACACATACTAAAGTTGCAACATGAATATAATTAGATTAAAACTTTTTCCTTTTTCATTAAAAAATAAAGGAAACATTTGGATACAAAACCTTAGATCTGGATCAATAAGAACTTGAAATAACATGCAAGAATAATTTTTGAAAAAATTATTTCCACCTTATGGAACCAATTCATTTAAAAGGCAAATCACTTCTTTTACTTAAAAAATGGAGAAATATTATACGAATGTTGGGATAGATTTAAAAATTTGCTTAAAATATGTAATTATCATGGTTTTCAAATTGGTGATTGGTCATTTATTTTTACAAGGGTTTCACACCCCAAAGTAGATAAGTTGTAGCAATGATGTGTCATGGTGAAATTAGAGATAAATATCCTGAAGATGCACTAGATTACCTTGACTAATTAGTTGAAAATGCACAATATTGAGATATAGCTGGAACTTTTGAATTGACAAGTAAACCCCAAACATTTCCATCTAGTGGAGGAATCCATATTCTTAGAAAGATAATGGTTTATAAGCAAAATTTGCATCCCTAGTTAGGAATGTTGAAGTTTTGAAGTATAAAAAGAATGATAAAATAAAATCTTTTCAAGAATTGTATGTAATGTTTGTAGTTCTAATGATTATTTTACTCAAGATTGTTCCACTTTACTTGAATTAAAGAATGTCTACATGATCAAGCTAATGCAATTGACACTTTTAATAAGCCAAATTTATATTTACAGACTTATAATCCTGGTTGGAGAAATCATCCAAATTTTAATTGGAGAAATAATAATTATGTACAATCTTCACAAGCATCACCTCCATAAAATTTTCAAAATGTTCAACCTTATGCACTATATGTTCCACTACCAAGGAAAAATCTAAAAGATACAATGCATTCATTCATTAGAAAGCAAAATGTTTTTAACAATAAAAATGTACAAATCTTTTCTGATTTAAAAGATAATTTTGCTAAAATTGCTTCTGCACTCACAATTTAAGAAAAAAGATAAATTTCCAGTTCAACCACGACTAAAACCTAAGATTCAACAAAATTCACCCATGAATCAAGTCAAGTCGTTATAACTCTTCGTAGTGGTAAGGTTATTGAAAGATTTATTCCTGAATCTAGTGAAGATGAAGACAATAAAACTTCAAAGGGTAAGGAATGACTAAAAAAGCTTACAACTAGTGAAGAAATAATATTGTTCCATTCAAACCACCATTTCTGCAAGCATTGAATAAACCAAAGAAATCAAACCACTCCTACGAAATTTATGAAATCTCTAAGTAACTGAAAGTTAACTTTCCTTTATTAGATGCAACTAAGCAGGTACTTTCATATGCCAAATTTTTAAGACTTATGAATTGTCAAGAGGAAATTGAAGGTATGAAAGAAAGCTTTATGACTGAACAGACAATATAATGAAGAAAATATGAATGAAGATGATACTGATGAACAAAAATAATTGCTTGATCCTTGTATAAAGGAAAATATTCATAAAGAGAATTTTCTGAACTTAGTGATATTTGTTTAGTTAATTCAATTGAATCAAATAAGCAACTTGAACTTGATACTTCTAATATAAATTTGTTGCTTGCATCTGCTTAGACTTTACAAAATGATGATGAAAAAACCAACATTTGAAGAGCTTGGAATCATTGAAATGACAGAACAAAAAAAAGTACCTCAATTGGAATTGAAACCTTTACCAGAAGAATTGAAGTATGCTTATATTGGAGAAGAACATATTTATCCAGTTGTAATTTCTTCTACTCTAACAAGCAACCGAGAAGGTAAGTTATTATCTATTCTTAAAAAGCATAAAAGTGCAACTGGATGGACTTTAAGTGATTAAGGGTATTAATCTTTTAATTTGGAAGAAAGTGCTAAAACATGTCAACAACCCTAAAGAAGATGAAACCCACACATAAAAGAAGTAGTAAAAATCAAAGTCCTTAAATTACTTCATTCGAGAATTATCTATCCTATCTCTAATAGTAAGTGGGTAAGCTCTTCACAAGTAGTGCCTACGAAATCTAGAATCACTATTGTTAAAAATGAAAAAGATGAGTTTATCCCAACATTGATTATAGAAAATTAAGTGAAGCCACTAGAAAAGATCATTTTTATTTACCATTTTTTGATCAAATTTTAGAAAGAGTAGGTGGACATCCCTACTACTATTTCTTATATGGATATTTAGACTATTACCAAATTTCTGTAGCACTTGAGGACCAAGAAAATACCATAGTCATACGTCCTTTTAGAACATTTACAATTAAAAAAATGTCATTTGGACTTTGTAATGCTCCTGCAACATTTCAAAGATGCTTGCTAAGTATTTTCAGTGATATGATTGAACATTGTTTAGAGGTCTTTATGGATGATTGACCGTGTTTAAAAATTCTTTTGATGATTGCCTTGATAATTTGTAGAAAGTTTTACAAAGATGTGTTGAAAAAGAACTCGTGTTGAATTAAAAAAAATATCATTACATGGTTACCTTTGGAATTATTTTGGGTCATGTTGTATCTATTAAAGGAATTGAAGTTGACAAAGCAAAAATTAAAGTCATATCTAAATTGCCACAACCAAAAACAGTTATAGATGTTCGATTATTTTTAGGACATGTAGGATTTTATAGGATGTTTATAGAAAATTTTAGTATCATATCTAAACCACTTAGCAGCCTCTTATTAAAAGATACACCATTTGAATGGATTGATGATTGTCAAAAAGCTTTTGAGAAAATAATTTGTCTTTTAACATCTGCACCTATTATGCAATCTCCTTATTGATCTTTGTGGTTTATTGTACACAAGTTAAATTTCGGCACAATAAGTACTCAATCCATAACACAATTAATGGGAAAATAATTGTAATTTATGCAATTAATCTTTTGGGAAATAAAATAAAAATAAAAAGAATTTATTAAATTGTATTTACTATTAAGAGTGGATCCATAACCCTAACTAATTTAATTTCACAATTTCACTTAAATTAAGTTGCATATATTTAAATTCTATTTTTATTTCTTAGATAAACTAAAATAAAAAAAAATCAAATCTTTTTTCTGTGGATTGTCCTCGGAGTCACCAAGCTATATTATAACTAGACACTCTTGTACTTGTGAGTAAATTAAACATTTTTTAGTCTTGTCAACTTTAGTGTTATTTCCAAACTACTTTGTAACCTCCAATTAAAAGACACATAATTTGAGTAGACTGAAGATTCTCATAAAGGCTTTGATAAGATAATTTGCCTTTTAACATTAGTCCCTATAATACAACCCTCTAATCGTCTTTATCTTTTGAACTAATGTATGATGTAAGCAATTATGCCATTGGAGCTGTTTTGCGACAAAGAATAGAGAGTAAGTCCTTTGTTATTCATTATACAAATAGAATTTTGAATGGGGGAAATTATCAATCATATACCCTTAGTTTACTCCGTTATCAAATTTACTACAACAGTTTCAAGGTATATCAGTCATCCACCCTAAGTTGACAAAATATATCTACCGTCCACCAAACCGTTAGTTGCCATTTAAATATGATGACATCAAAGGGGTAATCTAGTCTTTTCATATGATACATGTGATAATTTAAGGGTATATAAGTGATAATAAGAGATTTTAAGGGTATACAAGCGATAAGTTTCAAGGGTAAAATCGTCAATTCGTTATTGTTCCGTTAACTTTCAAACGACAACTAACGGTTTAGTGGACGGCAAACAACCTTTGTCAATTTAAGGTGAACGATTGATACATCCTTAAAGTGTTGTAGTATTTTTTATAAAAGCACAAATTTAGGGTATACGAATGATAATTTCCCTTTTGAATAGTGCCCAAATGAATTATATTCACTACTAAAAAAGAACTACATACTGTAATATTTACATTGGATAAATTTCAATTGTATTTAATTGGTTCATTTACAATTGTTTATTCTGATCATACTGTTATTAGATATTTAAAGCCTAAAAAGGATACCAAGCTAAGATTAATATGATGAATTTTGCTGTTCCAAGAATTCAACCTCACAATTAAAGACAAAAAGGGTGTCGAAAATGTTGTTACATATCAATTGTCAAGACTTAAAAATGAGTTTTCAATTAGCATGATGCCCTCAATAATTCTTTCCCTAATGAATTTTTGTTTTTTCATACACAATATGCTTTTGTATCCTAACATTACTAATTAATTATCTTACAACAGTGAAATACCATCTGATTAGGCCTCCTAAGACAAGAAGAAATTCTTGACAGAGGTGAAGAAATTCTTAACGGAGGTGAAAATTTTTTTCTAGGATGATTCATACCTGTTCAAGTATTGTTGTGATTAAAGATGGCCAGTGGGTTGGGCGGCAGGTGGCACGGCACGGAACGAGCTCGTTTCAGTTGAGCACGTAGCACGGCACGACACGCACGTGGGCCGAGGCCTAGAATTTTAGGCACGCGACCCTTAAAAGCATGGCACGATTAGAGATGGGCCAAAACACAACACACGAAAAGGCACGTAATAAGCACGTTTCATTGGTGGGCTAGCACGCGGCCCGCAGGCCATCAGTAGCATTTGGGCCAAAGTATATCAAAGTAAAACTTTTTAATAAAAAGTAAATATAAAATATTATGATTTTACAAATATCTTGAAATTAAATTTTTTAATATATTTTTTTAGCATAGGCTTTTTAAAATTAATTTAAGTCCTAATTTAAATAAATATTCTAATTTTTTATGTTTATAATTTATTAAATGAATAAATAAATATCATAATTTTATAAATGATAAATAACAAATTTTATGAAATTAATATTTCATTTATAAAATCTTAACTGAGTTAATAGTTAACTGAGATATGTTTAATTTGTGAATGGAATATTTTTCATATTTATGCACAAAAAAATAATATTATGGACGAAATATTTTTGTGATAAATTAAAAATTACATTTTCATTCCATGGAGTTCAAGTGCAATTATAATATTAGTAGTTCAAATAAAATTAGGTGTAATTGTTATTATAGGATTGTAATATTATTTTTCATAAATCATTACTATGATATATGAAATTATTATTATTATTATTATTAGGTTGATGGGCTTAAAAAAGCACGCCAAGCACGTGGCACGCCAGACACGCAGGCTTTTTTAGGCATGCTGGACATGTGGGGTTTAAAGGGAAAAAAAAAAGGTTGGTGGGCCTTTTTTGGGCATGGCTCACGGCACGACACAAGCACAACACGAGTGGGCTCGTGGCGGGCCCTTATAAAAAAAAGGTGGGCACGACCCACAAAATTAGTGGGTCATGCCGTGCCGGCCCATGGGCCCTTGTGGGCTGATGTTTGGTGGCCGGCACAGCCCATTGGCCATCACTAGTTGTGATCAAATTTTTCATAGATGCATACTCGATGACGAGATAAGCAGTGTCATTAAATTTTTTCATTTTAAAGCATGTGGTTGCAACTTTTCTTTAAAGAAGACATCCGCAAAAATATTGTAGTGCAGATTTTATTGGCTACGTTATTTAAAGATTCACATGCATTTTGTAAAATGTGTAAGAATTGTCAAATATTAGGGTCCATCTCAAAACGAAATATGATGCCTTTAAACCCATCCTTGTCATTGAAATATTTGATTATTGGGAATTGATTTTATCGGTCCCTTCCCATATCATTTAGATTTGTATATATTTTGGTTGCTGTTAATTATGTTTCAAAATGGATTAAACCGAATCCTTGTCAGCACAACGATAACAAAACTATGATATGTTTTTTAAAACAAAGTCTTTTAAGGAGATTTAGAATTCCTCGAGCCGTTGTTATTGATGAAGGTAAGTATTTTTGCAACAAGTCATTTGAGTCTTTAACGAAGAAATATAGAATTACACATAAAGCCTTTACCCTTTATCACCTTCAAACAAATGGTCAAATTGAGTTAGCAACTAGGAAAATAAAACAAATTTTAAAAAGATGGTTAACCCAAACAACAAAGAATGGTTTCTTTGAATTACTAATGCATTATGGGCTTACCGTACTACATTTAAAACATCTTTAGAAATGTCACCTTATTCGTTGGTTTATAGTAAACCTTGCCACTTACCAATTGAATTTGAATATAAATTATTTTGGGCTATTAGAACTTTTAATTCAAATCTTGATGATGCTAGTAATGTAAGTAAATTACAATTGAATGAACATGAGGAGATTGAAAATGATGCGTACAAAAATGCCAGGTAATATAAGCAACAGATGAAAGTCTTTCTTGATAAGCATATTATAAGAAAATCTTTTACACCAGGACAGAAAGTGATTTTATTCAATTCTCACCTGTAACTATTCCTAGGTAAATTACGCTCTCGATTGTTTGGTCTATTTATTGTTCACACTATTTTTTCATATGAGGCCATTGAAATTGAGGATCCAAAGAAAGATGGTAGGTTTAAAGTTATTCAAAATATTATGCACAGGCCATAATAATTTAATAAATAATTATTATTTACGATGAAAACAAATTAACAGCCAAGTTATTTTCGTGTTATCATTCATTTTATTTATTTTTTATTTTTGGTTTTGACCACGAGGTATCCATTTAATTATTTAATTGTTTCTTTCCATGTCTCGAATTATGCGCAAACACGTCTTTAAGGCATAATACGGTTTCTCGCTTAAGTCTATTATTTGACAATTATATTTCATTTTTACCATTTTTGATATACGTTGTGAGTATCTCAATAAGACAGACCTTTTTCAACCATCTTGTCAAACTTCTATGTGTGAAATTTTACTTAGGAGGCCTAATAGAAATTTGTAAATCACATCCTATTTGGAATTCATGACCATCAATGTTAGTATCCCATGTTGAGGACCTAAAAAGACAAATTAGGGTAATAGAGAGTGGTATTTATGGTCAAGTGTTTGATTATATCCATTTTTTTATTATATGCTTTCACCTTCTTTTTTTAACTTTCACGATTGCTTTGTTTTTGCCGAATTAATTCTTTTCTTAGATGTACTGTCATTTGTTATCTCGTTTAAGTGGCAAATAACGGTATTCTATGACTATCAAAGTCAATTCCTTCAGTTTCCCACAATAACTGACATTCTCAATCCTTCACTTTGTTTTTTTTTAATAACTTTCATGATTGTTTTGTTTTTGCCGAATTAATTCCTTTCTTAGATGTGTTGTCATTTGTTATCTCATTTAAATGACAGATAACGGTATAGATAGGAATACAATTCTTACAAAGCTTTACAGGCAATTTCCTTCACTCACTTATAATGCATTGCACACAATCTATAAAGTTCAGTTCGAAATCTTGCGACTGCTTATGATAAATAACATCCTTATTGACATTCGTTGGTTAATCAAAGCAAAAGTACGATTGATAGGTAAATTACCTCCTAAATTTGCTGCCTACATGCCTGGTTATAGAAAAGAAAACTAATGTTTTTTGTCATAAGTGTGACCAAAAAAACTAAATAGACGTCCTTATATAACTTTGGGAATGATGTCCGATAACAGGGAAGACAAGATTCAATTCATTAGGGATGACTTGAATAAAATGTCATTAGACAACATCCTTTCATCTCTTGAAATGCATCTTAGTGAATAAGTATATAATGCAATTGCTTAGTTATATTCATTATCCTAAAATGAAAGTGCACGATATAGTCTCGAGAATCTGAATACAAATGATTGTGTTTGTTAGTTCTTCGACTTATAGAGGCATTTAAGTCATTTTTTGATCTAAAGCCAGAGGAAGATGTGAGCCACAATCACAGCTACTGGTAGATATCTTTTTATATTGCTGTTCTTTTATTGTTTGCATTATTGGTTTTAATGGTGTAATTTTATATCTAATCATTTTCTTTTACTGTTTGCTTTTGAATCATGGGCCACAAACTTCACGTGTCATTTGACAAACACCCCACCCCATATACAACTGTATATCATTGTGTTTGTCATAAAGGTATTCAAATATGAGCTTCTTTTTCAAACAGTCACAAATTGTTTGTAAGACTTCTCTCTATGACAGCAACTTCTCACTATAGAAAATACAAAGAATTCGTTGAGGTAGCTATAAATCTTGGCCAAGTTTTAACAGAGAGAAAATTACATTTGATATATGGTGTGCGATTTCTAATGCAATAGATTTCAATGTGCAAATGTACACGACAAGTAATATATTGATGAGTATTCATATCGTCTCCACAATGATTAGTGTTATCAGATTTGCTACAATAATCTTAACAGTGCAGTTTTGTTCTAAATTAAAATAAGACAATTTATAGAACTAATAAACTAATTAAAATAAAAATGCAATAAAGAAAATTCTAACATCAAACACAAGGATGTAATTAATGGGAATGGAGTAGTTGAGTGAATAAACTCACTTAATAGCACTGACTATTTTTCAATTATAGTACCGTTACTACAACATCTACTACAGCACTGGGCAGAATCCCTCATGTATTCTCAGTTGTCGCTTGTTGGATATCTTATATCTAATGCAACCTAATAGTGACCAATTATTATGCCAACATTAAATACAGCATTAAACGATCTAGGTTCCATTTACCCTACAAGGTGAATCCATATGTCTAATTAATCATTAATTTTAGATCAAGCATGGCCCTATTCAAATTAAGATTCACTCAACTTGGGAAACCCAATCTAAAACCAACATAAACTTTCGGACACCTATAATTATGCACATAATCTAAGCGCAAACTATTTTAAAACAACTGAATTTATTAAAAATAAACTAAAATAGATGTTCATAAAAAAATATAGCTAAAATGAAATAAAAACATGTCATTTACTCTCTAAGTATGACCGATTTAAGTCTAAAAGTATCATGATAACTCTTATTTCATAGAGTTATCACACCCCCAAACTTAAATCATTACTCGACCTCAAGTAATGACAACAACACTACTACTTTAATCACACAATCATGCAATTACGACTTAGCTTTGTTATCAAGTTTTTTAGGATTCATCAACTGTCAGATCACACTCTTAATCATGCAAAGTTGCCAAAGCAGTTCAGTTCTAGACTTAGGCCTTATCTTGTCCAAAATGTGTGCGTGTTACTTCGATCAAATTACAGAGGTGCTGCAGCATCACACAGACATTATATATAACTTAGAGGTAAAACATAAGTACATTCACATATGGGGGAGGTAGAAGTCACAAATAGGCTCAAATTGTGCTACAAGTCTATTTTGTTTTTTAATGTCAAATTCTTTTCAATGTACCATTGATTTTTCATGTGAATGTCTATCATTTGTAATGATGACACCTAATTACTCAACCAATTCACATATCAGAGTTATTGTAACAATAACATGTAGAATACTATACCATAGTCATATCTATAGACACTTTTAACTCAAGATTGAACATGAGGCTCATGAACAGACCTAACTACTCAATATCCTAGAAAGAGGAATTTTTATATATATTATATTTGTTACAGCAATGCTCATAACTCTTGTTGCCTTTTTACTCAAGTCTGCATATGGGGTGCATATTTAGCCCTAGTTATTCAACAACTTAAGCCATTGGAGCAGAATTTATTTCATACCAAGCACAATTTATGATAAATTTAAATAAAAAAAATTCTCTTAAACTTGAGATATTTTCTACCATTTTTTGGTCTTTCTGGCTCTACTACATCATACTAATAAAACTAAACCAAAGCCTAAGTGTTGAGACATAATTTTAACCTTCATCTATAAACTATCCCTACTTGGCGGTTCACAAATACTAAATGACTCTCAATTTATCTTCATTAGGTTTTCCAATCCATACACAAATACTAGATAACAGAGCTACACATAACACACAACACAAACACATGCACTCACAAACACATTCCACCATAATTCAACCCCTCCCAAACTTGAGAGGTGTTGTTTCCTCACAAGCACATAAAATAAAACAAGACAAACATGCATACACTAACAAGAAAGAAGTGCAAAATAAACAATTTAAATAAAGGAAAAGTTTTAGAAATTTAAAATTAAATTGGGCTAGCAGGGGATACTCCCATGTTGTTGGATGTTCTGTTGCACTTACTGCTAAAAAAGGTTCATTTCTTCTTAGTTGCACTTCGCAAACGTTCCTTAGGTGAACCTTGTGTTATGGCAGCTGACTGCTTCTTCTTCTGGCTTTGAGTTGGACTGATAGGTGGGGTTCTAACAGGTTCAATAGTTTTAGGCTGAGTTGGGCTTGTTCACTTGTGCTCTGGCTCTTATGGTGTGGAAGCACCTCTAGAGGTTTGTGCCCCTTTGCGTTTGCTGGATACCTTGGGAGCTGTGATAGAGGATTTAGTCGGAGTTTGTTGGGTAGTGGCTGGAGCAGGTTTTGCTACAGTAAGCTCCTTAACAGTGATACTAGCAATGAGGTCTCTCAGGTTGCTTCTTGCTTCGTCTGTTTTAGCAACTTTACTAATAGTTTGCTTTATAGTTGTATCCACATCCTCTTCCCATTCTAATTCTGACTCCTCTTCTTCCAAAATTTTCTCTTTTCCCTTGCATGAAGGAGTCACCTTTGGGAGTGTTGCCTCTCTATTCTTCTCTTTTAAGCCTTCTGTTTTTGCTTCAACATCTTTTTTTTTTCTCTGGCTGCTGATTTTCCTCAAACTCTCATTTTGTCTCCTTTTATGTTCCCTCCGATGCAACAAGTTCTTCTGCCTCTCTAAAATTGAACTGCTGCAATAACGAATCTAGAAAATATGCATCTCTACTCATTATGTACAGGGCAAATTGGTGTTTTTGGGCTTCCAAATGCTGCAAGTGGGTCCAAAATCTCTTATTCTCTTCCATATCGGCTTGGGCACATGCTTGCACTACCTTACTAAGTGCTTAAATCATGTTCTCGATCCTTGTAGCATGTTCTGTTTTTGCTGTAGCAGGGCATTCTAGAGCTGCTGCAGCTACAAATTCTCCAGCACTTCTCTCAACTGTCCTCACAGTAATGACTCATTCATTCTTCATTTGCTCATCATTATCCTTAAATTGAACTCCCGATGCCTCGCATATTCCCGTGATAAGAGAAAGGAAAAGTAATACAACATATTTTTTCTTTTTCATAGCACAATCTCTAATTTCCCTATTTATGATCTTGACTACATCTATAGTGAAGTCTTTAACTATGGCATTGAGAGTGAGCCTATCTTATGAAACTGTGGTGGTGTGGGTAGTTGGCATCAATCGAGATTTAAAGAACTTAACCCAAACTTTGGCAATAGGTTTCAAATCGATTCTATTAATCACACACCCTTCTTCATTTATCCATGCACTACTCGGGACAATTAAGGTTTTGAACACTTCCCCTCACTTTTTAACGGTCATATTCTCAGTAAATTGTGTGTACTCACATTCTAAAGCAGTGGGTAAATCATAAAATGAATTAATAACTCTCGAGTCTAAAGGATCTTGGACTTATCTTACAAAAATATTACGCTGATCCTACCACAGCGTGTTGGAGTAAAATTCTTTAACAACCGGAACAATTGGGTCTTGAGGGTGAGAGCAAAATTTAACCCATCCTCGCCTTGCTACAAAAATATAAATGCTGCTCATTACACTCGTGGGTTGCTTGGGGAATATGAAGCCCTTTTCTTTTAAGAGTTTCTATGGCTCTATGAATTCCTCAAATTTATCTTCAGCCTTGTAGCTATGGAAGTGTGAAGGAATTTATCTTCCCACTTGTAGTTACGGAAGTGTGAAAGGTCCTTTAGTCGAGCAGCTTTCATCTTGAACTTCGGCATTGCTAGAGCAGACTGAATAGAATTGTATAGTGCCTCAAAGAGAAGTAAATCATAAAAAGAATTGGAAATAATGGTGAGAGTTGTTGATGGGGGAAGGCAAAGAATTATGCTGAGAGTGAAAGAGCTACAATAAATCCCTAATTTATAGCAACAGATAAAACAGAAAAAAGAAGGTAATTAATAGGATAAATTGGAAAGAATATTTGAAATTTAAAACAAATCCAATTTTAAAAAAGAAAAGATATTTGTCACGATTATTTAGGGATTACCCAATCATTCCTTATCTATAACTTTGCTCTGCTGTTGCCAGCTTGCAAAATCACCCCCAACGGTAAAAATTTTCTCAGTTTTGTCAACGCAACGATAAAAATCACTACTGCAGCAATTAATCTAGTGCTACAACAACTGCGATAAATTTCCTTGTTGGCTAAGAACAACTTTCCAACAGTCATGTTGTATGTAATATTGTAACAACTCGTGCCAGTTTCTTAGCCCTTTTTTTTTAATTTATTTGATGCAATAAAATAAAAGAAAAAAGAAATTAAATAGTCAATTCAAAATGACAAAAATTGTAAAGAAAAGCATGCAAAATTAGATTTAATTTTTAAGGAAAAATTGAAATAACTCCCCTAATCATTGGGTTTCCTCCTAATTAGCGCTTGATTATAGGTCTTTCATTCTGACCATCATTACTTGCTCATGAGGGATCCCTCAGGGAAACTCCTCCCTTGGGTGATTTACAGTAACTCCTATGTAATGCTTCACTTTGTGCCCATTATCCTTAAATTCTTGACCTGTTCTTTCATCTAAGAGTTCAACAGCCCCATGAGGATATACTTTAACGAACTTAAAAGGTCCTAACCATTTAGATTTCAATTTTCCAGGAAAGAGCCTTAATCTTGAGTTATAAAGCAAAACTTGATTGCGTGGAATGAGTTCTCTTTGCTGGATTCTTTGGTCATGCCATTGTTTGGTCTTCTCCTAATAATTTTTGCATTTTCATAAGAGAATAACCTGAACTCCTCCAGCTCATAAAGTTGTAATTTTCTTTGCTCTACTGCAGCAGCCATATCCATATTCAATTGCTTAACTGCCCAATATGCTTTGTGCTCTATCTCTAATGGCAAGTGACACGCTTTTCTATAAATAATTCTTACGATGACATGCCAATTGGAGTTTTATAGGCTGTTCTATAAGCTCATAAGGAGTCATTTAATTTAAATGACCAATCCTTTCTGTTGGGACTCACAACTTTCTCCAAAATCTTCTTTATCTCCCTATTAGATGCCTCTGCATGTCTACTTGTTTGCGGATGATATGCTGTAGCAATCTTTTGCTTAATTGCATACTTGGCCAATGTTGTAGAGATGTTCGGTTGCAAAAATGTGTTCCTTCATCACTAATAATGGCTCTTGGAGTCCTAAATCTTGAAAAGATGTTTTTCTGATGGAAATTCACCACTACTTTGACATCATTAATTAGTAATGCTACAGTTTCCACCCAATTGGAGACATAGTATACCATGTATAGATTGTTGAAAGAAGGTGGGAATGGTCCCATAAAATTTATCCCTCATACATCAAAAAGTTCCTCTTCCAAGATGTTAGCGAGTAGTATCTCATGCTTTTGAGAGATGTTTCCTGCCCTTTGACACCTGTTACAACATTTAACAAACTCATAAGAATCTTTAAAAATTGAGAGCCAGTAATAACCTGGTTGAAGGACTTTTGTTGTTGTCTTGTGCCCTCCAAAGTGTCCTCCATATGCTGCAGTGTGACAGTATTATAAGATGTCTGAAATTTCTTCATTTGGTACATATTTTTTGATCAGATGATCTAAACACATCTTTTACAAGTAAGGCTTATCCCATTGATAACTCTTTGCATCATGAAGAAACCTCTTTTTTATTAGTAACTCAAATCTGGTGGTAATAGTCCACTCATCAAATAATTAGCAAAGTCTGCATACTAAGGAAATCTCAATTGCTGTAGCATCTGAGTACTGTAGCATTAACAATTGCTCATCAGGAAATATTTTTGTTATATCTTGCTTTGTAAGAGTGTTTTCATCTGCTTCCAGCCTTAAAAGATGATCTGCTACTAGATTCTCAGTATCTTTTATGTCCTTGATCTCTAAGTCAAACTCTTATAGCAATAGGATCCACCTAATTAATCTTGGTTTGACATTCTTCTTTGAAATCAAATACTTTATAGCCGAGTAATCTATGAAAACAATCACTTTGGTGCCAACCAAATAATCTCTGAATTTATCAAATGTAAAAACAACTGCCAACAACTCTTTTTCAGTGGTAGTATAATTTAGTTGTGCAATAGCTAAGGTCTTGCCGACATAATAAATATAATGAAAAATCTCGGCTTTCTGTTGCCGTAGTACTACTCCAACAGAATGATCACTTGCGTCACACATCAATTCAAATGGCATACTCTAATCTAGTGCTATAATAATTGGTGCTATAACAAGAGCTTTCTTCGATTCAACAAAAGCCTTTAACAATCCTCATCAATTGAAAAGTTTGTCATGTTCCAGTAACATGCATAAATGTTTAGCTATTTTTTAAGAATTCTTTAATGAACATTCTATAGAACTCAGCATGTCCTAAGAAACTTCTAATGCCCTTTACTGAAGTAGGTGGTGGAAGTTTATCAATCACCTCTATTTTTGCCTTATCCACCTCTATCGCATTTCTAGAGACACTATGGCCTAGGATTATCCTTTTTTGTACTATAAAATGGCACTTTTCCCAATTTAGTACCAAGTTGGTCTCTTCGCATCTCTTAAGCACATTTTCTAAGTTGTGCAAACAATCACCATATGCAAGTGTTTGCTTGACCATATATGAAAAAATGGACATCATACACATCTAGAAAGTTGTTGGAGCATTGAACAAACTGAATGGCATCCTTCTGAAGGCAAATGTTCTATATGAACAAGTGAATGTTGTCTTCTCCTCATCTTCTGGTGCTATAACAATATGGTTATAGCCTGAATATTCATACAAGAAAAAATAATATTATTTTCCAGCAAGTCTGTCTAGCATCTAGTCTATGAAGGGCAATGGAAATTGATTTTTTCTTGTAACTTTGTTTAGATTCCTATAATCCATGCAAACTCTCCATGCAGTCATTGTTCCTGTGGGAATGAGCTCATTCTTTTCATTTGCTACCATAGTCACTCCACTTTTCTTTGGAATACATTGTACTGGACTTATCCATGAGTTGTCTAATATTGAGTAAATAATTCCAGCATCAAGCCACATAATGATCTCCTTTTTCACATCTTCCTTCATGATATGATTCAATTTTCTTTGTTGCTCCACAAAATAATTGTAGCAGTCCTTCAGTGAAATCTTATGCATGCATATAGAAGGGCTAATTCTTTTAATATCTGTCATAGTCCAACCAATAGCCTTCTTGTATCTCTCCAATATATCCATCAAGCTCTTCTTCTAATCTGCACCCAAAGAAGATGAAATGATTACTAGAAGTGTATTATTATTACCAAGATAAACATATTTTAAATGTGAAGGTAAAAGTTTTAATTCTAAAATAGGAGGTGACTCAATAAAACGAACATAAGGTTTTACTTCCATGTTTAAGATATCTGGAGATTCAAAGTGTCTGTCAGCCCTTATGAGTTGCTTTTCTCCTAACCATACTATGTTTGTTGTTTCAGGATCTTCATCTTCAAGTTCTTCAAATATTACAGTGTTGATTTCCTCCTTAATGCAACAATTGTTTAACCTCTCTATCACATCAAAGTCCACAATACTAATAAAATTACAGTCTTCAATATCATGAGGACTCTTTATAGCAACCAACACATTAAATGTAACTTGCTGGTTATTCACCTGCATAGTCAACTCTCTTTTTTGCACATCAATTAAAGTCTTCCCCGTAGCTAAAAAACTGCTTCTTATAATGATTGGCACTTCTTTTTTTGCCTCAAAGTCCAACACTATGAAATTTACTGAAAAAATAAATTTATCCACCTTCACTAATACGTCTTAAATCTTTCTTCCTATATAAGCATGAGATCTATCAGCAAATTGTAAAGTCACGGTTGTTGGCCTAACTTCTCCAACTCTCAATTGCTTGAACATTAATAATGACATAAGATTAATGCTAGGCCCCAAATCACAAAGTGTCTTACCACTGTATTTAGTTCCAATAGAGCATCAAATCGTAAAGCGCCTTGGATCCTTCAACTTTTGAGGGATTTTGTTCTGAAGCATATGATTGCATTCTTATGTTAGAGCAATTGTTTCAAACTCTCCAAACCTCATTTTCCTTGCCAAAATATCTTTGAGGAACTTCACATAATTTGGCATTTGTTCGAGAGCCTCTATAAAAAGAATGTCGATATATATATGCTTCAACACTTTCAGAAACTTGCTAAATTGCGTGTCTTGTTTTTACTTCTGAAATCTTTGAGGGAAACGGTAGGTGTCTAAACTGTTGTGTTGCAATAGGTTGTGCAGGTTGCTTCTCTTTTGCCATGTTCTGGACTGATGTGCCTAGTATTGTAACATCTTCTTCCACAATTGCTAGATCATTATTTTCTACTGATACTATAGCTTGGATGTTCACATCATTGGGCTAAAAGGTAGGTTGTTGTGGCTCTTCTTCAATTTGAGTTTCCTTTTAGGTTGAAACGGGCTCTACTCTTCTTTTTGGTACACTAACAATAATATGAACATCTTTTCCAGACCTTAAGCTAATTACCTTGCAATGCTCTTTTCCTTTTCTTCTCGGATCCTCTGTATTGCTTGGTAAACTGCCTTGAGGTCTGCTACTCAATGCTGTAGCAAATTGTCCAATCTGATTCTCTAAGTTTCTTAAAGACACAGCTTGGCTCTTAACAACTGCTTTATTCTTCACAATATATTCCTTAAGCAAAGTTTCAAGAGAACTAAGTTGACCATTGCTGGTGTTTCTTTACCCTTGATTTTACTGGTGAAATCCAGGTGCTTAAACATGTTTGTTTTTTCCATTGGTTACTGTAACATTCTGGTTCTAATTGCTTTATGAAAAGTTTGGGTGCTGTCTCTATCTAGGGTTTTAAGTGTTTGAATATGAATTGTTCTAGTTCTGTCTGTTGAAATTACCCATATAATTGACTGAGGCTAGATTTCCAAGACAATTGTCAAATAAGTGTCTCTCTCCACAATAAACGCAGGATACTTCAGTAACTTAGTTAACTATTGCTGGAACAGTTGTCATAGCCTTCACTATATTTTTTAATGTGGTTACTTGGGCTAATTATGTTGTCAAGGCATCTACATTATGAACTCATGTTATTTCTCTTGCTGCAACTTGCCTAGTTGATGGCCACTGATAATTATTGTTGGCTATCGTCTCCAAAATTTCATAAGCCTCATTGTAAAACTAAAATAATAAGGCCTCATTTGCTGAAGCGTCCACTATTAATCTAGTGCTTGGGTTGAGTCTGTTATAGAAAGTTTCCAATTGTATGCAACAAGGAATACCATGATGAAAACATCTCCTAAGTAACTCCTTAAATCTTTCCCATGCATCATACAAACTCTCACCTTCAAGTTGATGGAAAGATGTGATCTCGTTCCTTAATTTTGCATTCTTGGTTGGTAGGAAATATTTCATTAAAAATTTGTCAGCCAAGTCATTCCATGTTGTGATGGAGTCAAGTGGTAGGGAATTTAACCATGCTCTTGATCGATCTTTTAAAGAAAACGGGAAAAGTCTAAGCCTCAATGCTTTCTAAGATGTTCCAGCAATCTTGAAAGAATCACTTACTTCTATAAACAACTTAAGGTGTAGATGAGGATCTTCATATGGCAACCCATTGAATTGCCCTACTGTTTACAACATCACTGGTTTAAGCTAAAAATTATCAGTTTGCACTTTGGGTCTAACTATTCCAGGGTTTATGGCTCGAGGAGTTAACACTGCATAATCTCTAATGGCCTTGTCTCTATCATCCGCCATATGCATAATGTAGTTATTCCCTGGTTGCCCATAAATAATATGCTCATTCTGACCTTCTTGACCTCCTTCTGCATTCACTGGTTGTATTTCTCATCGTGAGTTCAAATTTCTCATATCTTTGCAAATCATCCATTTCTACAGTAGCTTTAGAATTTGTTTGCTCTTTTCTCAATCTCCTTCTAATTCTTTTAATTTCTGGATCAAACTGGAATTCAACAGGTTTATATTTATGCATCCAAGGGTTGTCTGTCAACAAAATAAAAAAATTAAAATAAAATCAAAATATAACACCATTTAAGATTAATTTCATAAATCACAATGAACAATCAATCCTTGGCAACAACGTCAAAAACTTGGTGTGCGATTTCTAATGCAATAGGTGTCAATGTTCAAGTGTACACAATAAGTAATATATTGATGAATAGGGATTGATGTTATCAGATTTACTACAGCAATCTTAACAGTGCAATTTTGTTCTAAATGAAAATAAGACAATTTATAAAACTAATAAACTAATTAAAATAAAAATGCAATAAATAAAATGCAATAAAGAAAATTCTCACGTCAAACATAGGGATATAATCAATGGGAATTGAGTAGTTGAGTGAATAAACTCACTTAATTGCATTGATTATTTTTCAATTATAGTATCGTTGCTACAAAATTTAGTACAACACTAAGTAGAATCTCTCATGCATCTCCAGTTGTCGCCTGTTGGATATCTTATATCTAATGTAACCTAACAGTGACCAATAGTTATGTCAATATTAAATATAACATTAAACGATCTAGGTTCCATTGACCCTACAAGGTGAATCCTTATGTCCAGTTCATCACTAATTTTAGATCAACTATGGCCCTTTTCAAATTGAGATTCACTCAACTTAGGAAACTCAATTTAAAACCAAGTATTGTCTTAATGAGATCCACTGAGTCAGACCTTTTTTAAGCTCTTTCTTAGCTAGTATCCACTAAATGTGTGGTCAGCCGAATAGGGAATTAAAATAAATACAATTAAGACAAAATGCTATAGCAAACATAAAGCAACATACGTATATCAGTCAAACATCCATTAAGATCGTTTATCCCTCAACAAGAATCAAACTTAGTTCATGATTTGCAATAAAACAGTAAATAAAATTAGTTCAGCCATCAAATGCATCCCTATAAATAAACAGAAACCAAGAAAATAAGAAGAAGAATTGATTTCTAATTGATCTTTGTGATTCCTCCTCTGTTTCAGCCTTCAATCTATCTCTTGATTTTTGTTCTCGTATTGTTTCTTTGCGAATTTTCTCCTTGAGTGACAGCTCTCTCATTTTCCTTTTCATGCGTGCTCCTTTTATAACTTAGAATTAGGGTAACAGAAAGTATATGGCGCGTATCCTCCATTTTTGGAAACTTTCTATCTCAATCTTTTAATTGTAGTGCGCGAAATCCAGTCTATCAATGCTCTAGGATTGCTACAACAACAACTACAGCATTTGGACTATTCTAGATTTGTTTCAATTCTTCTGTAGCCAAGTTCTTTCAATGTTTCTGCAAGTCTGTTACAACAGCATTCCTTCCCTAAAACTTGAGCTTTCAGTCACCTACAATTATACACATAATCTAAGCACAAATTATTAAAAAACAACTCAATTTATGTCATTTACTCTCTAAGTAAGTATTACCAATTTAAGTCTAAAAGTGTCACGATAACTCTCATTTCATAGAGTTATCAATGTATAGAGAAAGTGATCGATGATTACCAAAACTTGTCTCAAAAGCTACTTATACTAGAGGAAGCCTAATGTTGGGCATCATTCTAAATGCTTTAAACCTCTAGGATGTTTGCCTGACTAACCAGCTGGAGAGGAGCTAGTTGTGTCGAGTATGCAAGAGAGAATATTCGAAATGCTAAATCATGTCAAAGCTTCATTTTCATGTCAAGAGATCTCCCAACTTTAGAAGCACTAATTATATTTGCATCTTGGACCCATTTAAACATTCATAAAAAATCCACTGGTTTGTTAAATGTTTATAACTTTATGATGACTTAATAGCATTTCTTAACCATACAATTAAAAATCATTTTATTTCAATATAACGAAAACTATTTATTTGTGCTCCCACTGCTAATTAGTTATTTGATCTTTTATAAGCTTACAGATTAGAGCTAGATTTTAAGATCTTTACATTGGATTAGTTGACCAATGATGGTAGTAGTAGCCCTAGTAAGAAGCGCAAAATAAATTTAACTCTCTGTTTGTAGATATTTTCTATTGTAGTGTTCAAGCGGATGTCTTTAAACTCATTTTCTTTCCTTTATGACATTTAGGACAATGTCTTATTCTAGTTGAGGGGAAAGAATACTTGACACTTGTGGAATAACTGATAGTAGTAATTATTGTATTTTTACTAAATTCTCAGTTTTGGTGATGTTTTTACTAATTTTGGATAAATTTGAGTTACAGATGGCTAGATATAGAATATAGTGACTCTAGAAACACATCTTCTTTATCTTGGTGATGTTTTGTTTGCAAAAAAAAATACAGTCAAAAACTTTTTTAAGGCATTTTTTGTAATCTTTTGACATTAGATAACATGATGACTTCTAAATTTTGGCACCCGTATCATCTTTGGATTTAAGTTATGTTACACCATATTTGCCACTTGCATGTTGATGTTGGTGACAAGTGTTTATTGAGAGATTTGATGAGTAAAATTGATTGAGTTATTTGAAAGAATGTACATGTCATAATAAATTTCAAATGAGTTTTTCACCTATTATTTTTATTGGAGAGCAACCTTTTTTTTTATTCTTTTCATGGTTAGGAGTTTATTATTTTATATATGATATCTATATTTTTCTTTTGAATTGACCAATGAAAAATATAAATAAATAAATAAATGTGTGTTGCTACATCTAAAATTCCATTAAACTAATAGATACGAAAGAATATTTAGAGCTCTAAAAATGATAGAAAAGCTATATGTTATCCGCTTGAACCTTTCAAGCTATCCCCATTGTGAAATATACATAGTTGCCCCTTTTGTTTGTGTGTGTGTGTGTGTGTGTATTTGTTAACTTATTATCTTATCCACTCCAATTTGACGTATTACTTTCTGTTTTATGTTTTCCATCACGTATTCATGTTTGAGAAAAATATGGAAGCTTTTTTTTTTAAGAAAAGCATGCATTACAAAAAGAAAATTAAAAAGAAAAGAAAATAAAATAAAAAATAAATAAAAGAAACTGAAAAGCACCTTGCAATTTCTAAAAGATGTCTTTTTTTTTTTAAACATATGTTTTGTTTTTCCTATTATCTGTTCTTTGTTAGCCGTGTCTTTAGCTTATGTTGCGTCATAGTAAATGTCCTTCTTGACTTTAGAGAATTATAGTATGAAGTAGAAGCTTGTAATATGAACTAAAAAATGTAGTAATGCATAAAAATAAATACAAATAATATTATTGATTTAACTAGTAATTCGTTTGACTTAAGATCACATTCTTTTCTAAGTTATGGACATTATTCTTTTATCTTGGTGAGAGTATGTAATATTATTTTTATATTATTTTCGTTTAATCTGCCATTTTAAAATTACTCTTTTTATTGGGATTTATTTTCTTTTGAGAGTGTCACTATCACCCATCAGATTTTAGAGTTTGACATGTCATTTTTAAAAGTGGCGTAATTAATGTAACTTTGATAATTGATCATTTCACATGAGTTTACTTTACTTATTTGCATGACTGGTTGATGTGGGAGTGATATTTTTTTTTTCGAGGTCGAAGATAATACTTATACTTTTATTTTATTATTGTCATGAATGTAATAAAAATGACAAAAAGCATTGGCTTCTTATAAAAGGGGGAGTAGAAGAAAAGGATCGAGGGGGAGCAACGGATGACAATAGCAGAGAAAACAATTTCTTCTCTTTTATTGTGTAGTAAATTTTCCTTTAATATATTTTAGAAGTTTGCAAAGTAAATGAGTGTTTTATTTGTCAATACGAGTAGATAATTTTCCAAGCTATAGTGAAAGGTGAAGCTCAAATATTTAAATTATGGAAGTTTATAGTTTATAGACAATCAAGTTTATAGTTTATTATTTTAATTATATATTTACAAGTTATACTTTTCACTTGTTATTTTTATTTCATTTTAATATTTAGATCTACGGTCACTTTGGATCCGTATAACATTTAGAACTATTGTCAAAACACCATTATAGCTATGGCGCATTATGTATTTTATCTCTATATTTATTCATAAGTGGTTAGTTAATAATTAAATAAATATAAAATATGACATGAGAGAATATTATGACTATAATTTAAATACCTAGAGTGGATCTTATAATCTTAACACTTTTCAAAAATATAATTTCTTTTTCTGTAAATTGATTTTATTTAATGATTAACTACTAGATTTTTAGGTTTCTTGTGGTTCGACTCAGAATTCACAGGGTTATATTATAATTAGACACTCTTATGCTTCAGAGTAATCAACACTTCTAAGTCGTATTAGTAACTATGATTTTATCACAACTGTGACATTGTTATGTCAATGATTTTGACCATGCTTCTGTGCGGTAGCATTTGCTTTAGGAAATAGTTTTGCACCAGCTGGATGAGCTTGATGATTCTTGATTATTAGCTTATTATTCTTCTTGTTGTCATGGAGATAGAACCAGATTTAACACGTGAAATATAAAACACGTCTTCGCTAATATGTCTTTGTCAAATGGTCTTCTATCAATATAATACTAATTGTAGAATGATTTTGTACAATGCATAATTATATTTTTTTATGCTCTTATAGTTGAAGGTTTCACCATTGAACATGAGAAAGAATTGATGACTTTTGGTGGCAAATCTCTCTTGTAGATCTTTGAAGATAAGATTTTCTGTCTTCAATGATTGATGAAGATGATGAAGGAGGAAGATCGTGGCTTTAGTGTAATCTTGAGTGGATGCGTTGTGCCAGGCTTGATTGGGTTGCAAGGCCCATGGTTGCAAGGTGAATATCTTTAATTAATAATAAAAATCTTCTAATTCCTTAAAAGATCTTTAAATTTTGAAGTTAAAAACTTCAATCTTCAATTGATTTCTTCAAATTCTTGAAGTCTTGAGTCTTTATTTAAGAGTATTAGTAGAAAAAATAAACAGAACTAAATTTTACTTTATGATGTGGAAGATCCAAATTAATGGCAACCACTGCTCATACTCGTAATGATAGTTGTATTAATTAAATAAAATAAAAAGAGTTATGGGACAAAATATTTCCTATACCAACGCAATCTTGTGTTGATAACATATAATGGATCTATGTGTAGGTTTTTCTAATATTTAAAGAAAAATAGGGAGAAACAGAGAACTTTTACTTTCAATCTTGAATGAATTCTAAATGAATTATGAATGTTTATAACCAATAGCTCATATTTATAGGAAACAGTAATTGGCCATCTGAATTCTCAACCTATCAGTGGTATTTTCAATTCCCAGAATACTAAATTTTGATCTCAAAATACATAATCTAGAAATTATACATAAATAAATTAACAACAGTTTTCAGTATATTTTGTTCTTTAAATGAAACATGCACGATTACCACTCAAGTATTTAGCACTCATAAAGACTATTTGCATTCTGCCTTCTCAATTAATTCCAAAACATCTCTCACTCCATCAAGCAATAGTAAATTTGGTCCAATTTTTAGAGTAATTGGTCGTTCTACGATAATGGAATAAAAAACCCAATACTAATAGTGGAATTTTTGTAAATCATTGATTTCATGTAATGATCTATAATAAGTAAACAAAATAAATAATAAAAAAGGAAGATTTCTACTTTCCCTTCACTAAAATCAATGTATGCTACTTATCCTCTTACTATTTTGATAATGGTCAATAAACGCTCTAGTATAAGAAATTTAAAGAAAAAGAAAGATAAATGAGTCATTTGCTTAATATTTTATCTTACAAATATAAAATATATATTTATTATAAGGAAAGATGATTACAAAATAACAAAAAGTAAAAGAAAAATATATTATTATTAATTTTTAGATCACATTAAAACTTATATTTCTTACTTTTGATACTTAAATTTTATATTTTAATTTTCACTTATATAATTTATTTAATTACTAATAAATACAAATAAAATGAAATTATACCTAAGCAATCCAAGAGGGGGGTGAATTGGGTTTTCAAAATTATTAAGCGATTAACACACTACAACTAATTCAAATTTTCAATGAAATTAAAAAACTAGTGAATAAATAATCATAATCTAAACATATAGAGAGAAGAGAAGAGAAACAAACACAATATTTTTACGTGGTTCGGCAAAGCCTGCTTACGTCCACGCCTCCAAGCTCACTACGTTTGAGGATTTTACTATCTAAACCTTACAACCTCAAGGCTCACTACGCTTGAAGATTTTACTATCTAAACCTTACAACCTCAAGGCTCACTACGCTTGAAGATTTCACTATCTAAACCTTACAACCTCCAGGCTCTAACAAGATTACAATTTACTTCCAACTTGTCAATAAACCTTTACAACTCTAAGGGATCTCAAACCCTTTATCTCAAGTGTTTCCCACACTCACAATTACTCAATCTTGAAGTGAAAATAAAGATTACACACTTCTTTCCTCACACAAAGTATATGTTTACAAATGAAAGTTCAAAGTGTGACTTGATGAAAGAATAAACAAACTTGAACTCAATATAGCTTAAATATGCAAGAACAAGCTCAATGCCAATTGTAGAATCCATTTTGATTGAGTTTTTTTATAGTAAAAGTAAAAAACTAGCCGTTGTTAACTTTCTAAGTATAATTGGATCGCCGATAATCAGAAGTTGGATTGCCGTTTTGACTTGTATAAATTACTGTTATACTTAAATTTGAATAGTCAGTTCACTGTTTGGAGCTGTCAATTCACTGTTTAATTCCAAAAGTTAATATGTTCGAAGTCTGCTTACCATTTACTAGTTATCGGTTTGCTAATTAATTCTAGTAACCCTGCAAAGAGATATCAGCTAATCGTTTCCAGTAATCGGTTCGCCATTTTCACTTAAATTGCTATCTCGAATTTGTTGGTTAACCATTTTCTAATAAACGGTTCACCATTATCTTCTAAAATCAAAATTATAAATCTTCCTTATAAAAACAGTTTGCCGACTTAGGATTAATTGTTATCTGTTTATTTTCATAATCTTATTCTTGTCTAAAACTTTATACAACCTAAAAATTAATCAGTTTTAAAGGCTCCAACAGTGTTATCCAATTTGTTATCATCAATGTTATGGACACATTTATGTTAACATAAAAGTATATTTAAAAATAAGAATAATATTGTAAAATTATGATAACAAAAAGGTTATTGGTTATTATGAAAATAATAAAGGATAAATGTAAGGGTATATATAACTTCAACATAAGAAATTGGCAATCTCCTTAACAAAATTAAAGTTCAAGTAGATCTCCAACCAAACAACTTGAATTGGATAAAAATTAAAATATATTAATAACTAGATAAGGATTAAAAGATGATGATCACAATGACGATGATGATAACACTTCTTCAATCCGTTTTTTTCTTATTTGATTATGAACTTAGAAAGAAAAAGAAACTAATTCAAACACAGTTATTAAAAAGTCATCGAAATTTGATTGTTTTCTTAATCACATAAATCTGATTAGTTATATTGTTTATTTATTTTTATAAATTCTATAAATTTTATTAAGATTAAATGAGAGGAAGCAATAATTACAATAAAATCAAAATACTGAAAAGCAAATGGATCTAATAATTTTTTTTAATTTATTACTAATATAAACAATTTTTTTTGTAATAGTAGGATACTAGGATATAACATATAGCTAGATCTAAACTAAATTAAGAAATTAATTTAAATTAAGCAATTACCTTGGGTAAATAATAACTATTCATTAAAAATATATTAAGGATGGAGATATTTCCTTCTAAATTAAATGGCCGATAGTAATCCTACTATTGATACTATAATTGTTTTTACAGCATATTGAAAAAGCCTTGTAAATATGGCCATGAGCTAAAAAAGCTTTTTAATTCAAATAATTAAGACAGTAATTAGGAAATGATCAGCACCCGATACAATTATTATTTTTTTTTAAAGAAGAAACTTTGTTTTGTAATATATTAACATCTTAGAAATTATATTAATAAAACATCTTGCAAATAAATCATATTTAAACAAAGTCTTTTCATAATCAGTAATTTATTAACATATAAGCATCTAAAGTAAGATTTTTTTTTTATGATGCTATGTGATTTTCACAACATTGATAATTGGATCATTTTAAACACTTGGATTTAAATATTTTAATATCTACTTAATTCAGTGGATAAATAATTACTTAATTAATGAGCAACTAATAATAATTGATAAGAAATAGGTAACCTTTAACTTGAATTCCAATCAGTTGGGTTATTCTATGATGGCAATTAAAATCGTGGCATTAATATCATAATTAAGCATAAATTTTGTAAAGGAAACATAAGATTTGAAAGTTTAATATAAAATTTGTAAATCAATATTAACTATAAAATGAAAACATAATTTTTAAAAATAAAACATATGACTTGTAAATAGAATGTAAAACAAATAAAAAATTAAATGGAACTGATAAATTTCTGTATTATTATAAACAAAACAAAACTTACAAATATAACATAAAACCAGTAGATCAATACTAAGTTCAAAATAAAAAAGAAATTTTAAAAACGGAATATAAGACTTGTAAATGGAAAGTAAAATAAATAAATTAATAAAAAAAACTAGTAAATTAGTATAATATTGATAAACAAAACAAAAACTTATAAATGTAACATAAAATTAGTAAATCAACATTTATTATAAAATAAAACATAAGATTTGTAAATGAAATATAAAACATCTAAATTAATGTAAAAATAGTAAATTGATGCATTATTGGTAAATAAAATAAAAACTTGTAAATATAAGATAAAACTAGTAAATCAACATCAAATGCAAAATAAAACATAATTTTAGAAATGGAACATAAAACTTGGAAATGGAAAGTAAAATAAGTAAATTACTATAAAGCTAGTAAATCAATAGTAAGTGTACAATAAAATATAAATTTTGTTATGACAAAAGTTAATTGTGAATAAAGTAAATTTTGTTGAACAACAACAAAACTGATACTTGAATACTAAAGATTAATTAGGAAATTTCTATAATGTTATGATTAAAATTATAGTATTAATATCATGATAAATTAATAAATTACTGGTAAATAAAATAAAAACTTACAAATATAGTATAAAACTTATAAATGAACAATAAGTGTAAATAAAATATAAATTTTGTAAACTACACATAAAAGTTATGAATAAAAGTAAAATAAGTAAACTAATATAAGATTATTGAAAAAAATGAAAAATTACAAATGTAAAATAAAAAATATTATAATATTATAATATTGATTACCATACATACATACATGCATACATACATACATACATATGTATATATATACACACACATACATACATATACTGATTTTGTATTTAAATTGAATGCTGATAATTTTGAATTTATAAAATACATTAATGTTTTATTAAGGATAAAACTTATTTTTAAAATCAAATTTTAAAAACTATTCTTTTAATGTTTTCAAAGCTGCTATAAGATGAAGTGATTTTACATCATTTATGCCTCCTCAGTAGTGACACCAAATATAAATATAAGTAAGAGGGCAAAGTTTAAATGTACATGAAAAATGCATAAAACTGAAAATTAGATATAATTTTATTGATATATCACATATGTGATTAATAAAATAAGAATATCTTGTTATTTTGTTTGGCTTGATCCACATCGGCATCACTAATTTTGCTTAATTAACATGTGTAGTTTACAAATACTATGATGGAAAATAAAAAATTATAAATATTTTAGAATGAAAATAGAGTTTATAGTTAAACCAATTAAATACAACTTATTCCACCTATTTTCAATACAAGTTTTTTTGTTTTCAATTGATAAGTGGTTCTTTTTCTTTGCTTAATTAAAGTAAATGAATAAAACTATTTTTATTAAAATTCTGTAAAAATTAAGTTAATCATTTTAATAATTAGTAATTTTATATTAATTTACATATTTTATCTTCCACTTATTAATTTTATGTATAATTTATAAAATTTATATTTATCATAACACTGATGTTGTAATTTTAATCATGGATTTGTAGAATTTTTCTTCTAGTTAAATTGAGAGTCTAATGAATTCAAGGAAAAAAAAGAAGTTATGATCCACGTCTGGACATTTATAAATATTTTTTAATTTATAACTATTTTTTAAACAATTTATTAACTGATTATTATAATTTTTAATAATTTATATCGTTGTTATCACACTAAATATATTATACTATTGATCTACGTTGGGACATTTATGGAAGGATAATTTTTAGGGACATCTCTTAAGGTTTGGCGTATTGACACTTAAATAGAAAGTATGACTGTAATTACAGAAACTTCCCTTACCGTTTGTACTCATTTTCCTTGACCATTAGTTGACCAGTGATAGGTCGAAATTACCCTTGCCCCTGAAAAAAGACTAAAATGCCTTTGGTGCCAATTATTAATTATTAAGCTAATCATTACAACACCTTAGGAAATAAAAATTCGACACCAAGTATCTTCAACTGGGGAAAACAAAACTACCGCTAGTAAACTTGGCTAGCCAGACTATACAGTAAAATAAAATTTAATAAAATTTAACATAATACAGCAATTCAAAATCAAGTTCAAAATCAGCTTTGGTATTTCTAATACACAATAACCTTGACATTTTTTTAGTTCCATTGATCTTTAAAATCCTCCTAGTTGCATGATATTTTTCAACCATCTCCTTCGGAATAAGAATTTATTCTCCACCACTAACTTCGACCTTTACTGTTTTTTCTTCTACTTCTTTGTGAAGTACAACTACCTTATTTTCCAAATTTTCAGCATATCTTGCCTTTTTTTCTTTCCAATTATTCCTGCCAAATTTACTAAATGTGCTGAAGATGAAATGGGAAGTAGAGTAAAGAAAGAAAAAATCTAGAAACAAGAAGAGTCAGGTAACCTCCACCTTCTTTGAGTTGGGCTTATAAAATTCCCTCTTACTAGCTTCACATGCAGCAGTGGCCGAGAGCTTTTTGGCCTTGATCAAATTTTTTACAATTAATTCAATTCAAATATGATCTGTAGAAAAAATATTAAAAAAACTATATTTTTACACATTCATGGTTAAAAAAATTATATTTCTTCATTGTATTTATCACTAATGCTTTTCTTATCAATTGACGAAAAAATCTCCATATTAAGGAGCACAAGCAATATCCTTTTCAACTTCTTCAAAACATCACAAACAAACCCATATTTTCTAATAATATTAATACATACAACTTCACTAATTTCTAACCTGCATAGGTATATTTAGTTCAAGCACATGTTAAGAAGTCAAATCTTCCCAACATCATCCATATTTATTCATAACAGTGCTAACTCATTTTTATTTGACAAAGAACCCACATAAAAATCACTAATTTC
>NW_006262688.1:16717234-16760056 GCF_000493195.1 Citrus x clementina | reverse complement strand
ACAACATGCATCTTCTTCAACACATCAACAAACTGATATAATTTTTTAGTGAGCAACACAATGCCAGTAATTTCTCCAGCACTTCACAAGCTCATTTTCATTTTCAAACAAAAAAAAATGTCCAATCTATGATTAAAATAAAATAAAATTATAATTAATTTAAAATAGAATACATTAAAAAAATTAAAATCCACAATCTTTTCAAGATTAACCTTCTTTACTTCAATTCAATGCAGTCATGTATGACACCGAACGCCATTGATTTTCACATGATGTCACCCTTAAGCCACCACCGACACTTTTCTTTTTAACAAATCTAAGCTAAAGTTGCGGGGTTTGGTGACTAAAATTTGATTTTTTTTCCATCTTCAAAGCATTTACATATGTGGATGCCATGGGTACGTGTGTGCTTCGGTTGATGAAAGAGAAAATGATTTTGAGTGTTTCAGTGGGCAGATCTCCAAAGCAACTTTTTGTCTATTTTAATTTTAAATGTGTTTTTATTAATTTATCCTCGTATACTGACTATCTACGAAATTGAGCATAAACGATAGGGGAGGCGTCTATAATTAAGGTCTTATTTCTTATCTAAGTGTTAATACGTTAAATCTTAGGGAGTTCCCCAAAAATTCCCCATTTATGGAATGACACAAGATAAATGTGTTTCAGTGGGGGGGCGTTTCTGCTCACCCGGTTGCATTCTCAATAAACGACAAACTATAACAATTGAAAATCTTCTCCAACGAAAACCTTCAACCTCTCTACTTGTTCATTTAGAACCCTAGTTTGCCACAAACCCATAGCGTTAACAATGCTTCACTGTTACAGTTCCAGAGAATTGGGTCATGAAAGTCTCCAGCATCACTTCTTTTCACCAAGTAAGCTTCATATTCTTCACTCTCCTTTCAAAGCTGGGGTTTTTGCAGGGTCTATAAATCTCCATCACAAAACCTGTGCTAAAAGGCAAAACGTAGACCCAGGCCTAGACATAATTGTAAAAAATTCGCATACCCAGAAGCCAAACCGAAGAGGACCCAGGGTTTCTGGGGGGTTTAAACTTCAATGTAATTCAAAATCTACAATTTCGCCTACTAAAAGTTCTTTAGTTAATAGTAGGAGAAAGAAGTATGGTGGCATATTGCCTTCATTATTACGGTCTTTCGAATCTAATGATGATATTGATAACACCCTTAATTCATTTTGTGAAAATCTGAGTCCAAAAGAACAGACTGTGGTTCTTAAAGAACAGAAAAGTTGGGAGAGAGTTATTCGGGTTTTTGAGTTTTTCAAGTCACAGAAAGATTATGTACCCAATGTGATTCACTATAATATTGTGCTTCGAGCTTTAGGTAGGGCTCAAAAATGGGATGAATTGAGGCTACGTTGGATTGAAATGGCGAAAAATGGTGTTTTACCGACAAATAATACTTACGGAATGCTTGTTGATGTGTATGGGAAAGCAGGTCTCATTAAAGAAGCACTTTTGTGGATTAAGCACATGAAACTTAGAGGAATTTTTCCTGACGAGGTTACTATGAACACAGTTGTTAGGGTTTTGAAGGAAGTGGGAGAGTTTGATAGTGCAGATAGATTTTATAAGGATTGGTGCCTTGGGCGTCTTGAGTTGGATGATCTTGAATTGGATTCTACAGATGATTTAGGCTCTACGCCTGTTAGCTTTAAGCATTTTCTGTCTACTGAGCTTTTCCGGACAGGTGGGAGAAATCCCATTTCAAGAAACATGGGTTTGTTGGATATGGGGAACTCAGTTCGAAAGCCAAGACTAACATCTACGTATAACACATTAATTGATTTGTATGGCAAGGCAGGGCGTCTTCAGGATGCAGCTAATGTGTTTGCTGAAATGTTGAAATCTGGAGTTGCAGTGGACACAATTACCTTCAATACTATGATCTACACTTGTGGAAGTCATGGGAATCTTTCAGAGGCTGAAGCTTTGTTTTGTATGATGGAAGAAAGGAGAATATCCCCTGATACAAAGACATATAATATTTTTTTGTCCCTTTATGCTGATGTGGGGAATATTAATGCTGCTCTAAGGTATTATTGGAAGATTAGAGAGGTTGGTCTTTTCCCTGATAGTGTAACTCAAAGAGCTATTCTTCACATATTATGTCAGAGGAATATGGTTCAAGAAGCAGAGGCTGTAATTATTGAAATGGAGAAATGTGGTCTGCATATTGATGAGCATTCTGTTCCTGGTGTTATGAAGATGTATATTAATGAGGGATTGCTTCATCAGGCCAAGATCATTTTTAAGAAGTGTCAATTGGATGGTGGACTATCATCAAAGACACTTGCTGCAATTATAGATGTTTATGCTGAAAAGGGGCTTTGGGCTGAGGCTGAGACAGTTTTCTATGGCAAGAGAGACTTGGTGGGACAGAAGAAGAGTGTTGTTGAGTATAATGTCATGATCAAAGCTTATGGCAAGTCAAAGCTTTATGATAAAGCTTTTTCTCTTTTCAAGGTCATGAAAAATCTTGGGACTTGGCCTGATGAGTGCACCTATAATTCTCTTGCTCAGATGTTTGCTGGAGGTGACCTAATGGGTCAAGCAGTGGACCTCTTAGCCGAAATGCAAGGGGCAGGCTTCAAACCTCAATGCTTGACCTTCTCTTCAGTTATTGCAGCTTATGCCCGTCTCGGCCAGCTTTCCAACGCAGTTGATCTGTTCCATGAAATGAGGAGAGCAGGTGTGGAACCAAATGAAGTTGTTTATGGTTCCTTAATCAATGGATTTGCTGCAACTGGAAAGGTTGAAGAAGCTCTTCAATATTTCCGCATGATGAGAGAGTGTGGACTGTGGGCAAATCAGATAGTGTTAACTTCCTTGATCAAGGCTTATAGTAAGATTGGGTGCTTGGAAGGAGCGAAACAAGTTTATGAGAAGATGAAGGAAATGGAAGGGGGTCCAGATACTGTTGCATCAAATACGATGATCAGTCTTTATGCAGAGCTTGGTATGGTAACAGAAGCCGAATTTATGTTTAATGATATAAGAGAAAAGGGTCAGGTAGATGCGGTTTCATTTGCAGCAATGATGTACCTGTACAAGACTATGGGCATGCTTGATGAAGCCATTGATGTTGCGGAGGAGATGAAACTGTCGGGGTTATTAAGAGATGTTATATCTTATAATCAGGTGATGGCATGCTTTGCGACTAATGGTCAGTTACGTCAGTGCGGTGAATTATTGCATGAGATGCTAACCCAAAAGCTTTTGCCTGACAATGGAACATTTAAAGTATTATTTACTATATTGAAGAAAGGAGGCTTTCCAATTGAAGCTGTAAAGCAGCTACAGTCATCTTACCAGGAAGTGAAACCCTATGCTAGTGAAGCTATCATCACCTCTGTATATTCAGTGGTTGGTTTGAATGCTTTAGCACTTGGTACCTGTGAAACTTTGATCAAAGCAGAAGCATATCTTGATTCTTTCATCTACAATGTTGCAATATACGCTTTCAAGTCATCAGGCAAAAATGACAAGGCTTTGAATACGTTCATGAAAATGCTGGATCAGGGCCTTGAACCAGACATTGTTACCTGTATTAATCTCGTGGGTTGTTATGGAAAAGCTGGTTTGGTTGAAGGTGTGAAGAGGATTCATAGCCAATTGAAATATGGGAAGATGGAACCCAATGAAAACTTGTTCAAAGCCGTCATTGATGCCTATAGGAATGCAAACAGGGAAGATCTTGCTGATCTTGCTTGCCAAGAAATGAGAACTGCATTTGAATCGCCAGAACATGATGATTCTGAATTTGAAGAGAATTCTGAAGAAAGTTATCTGAATGTGTAGAATGTACAAATATTTGTCATCCTTGTAGTGTCTAGCACATTAGCACTTGCATTGTACAGCTGCAGTATTTTCCAAGCATCCCACACTATTTATATAAAAAAATGGTGCTAATATTTTAAGACAACTGATGAGAAAATATAGAATGTAATTTTTGGCTGATGTTGCTGCATTAGCTTCAATGTATCATTAGTGAATACCAATTTTTGCTTGTTCACTTAAGTTGATTGTTTAGTGTGCTTCGTCTCTAGAAGTTCTTCAAATAAATCTCCCTGAGCTTTCCCTTCTCCATTCGGATACTTAGCAGTATCTGCCATTTGCCAAACTGACAGTTTTCCAAGCTTCATAACCTGTTTGATTTTTGCAACATTGTTCACTTGCTGTTGAGTGTTGACATAAATGTTTATCCAGGCTATACAATTTAACTAGGACACAGGGGAAAGGAAGGAACTCGATGTTTGGACAGCGGAACCATTATGCGATCAATGAAGGTATCAGAACGAAAATAATTTTACTGCTTTGAACTCAAAAGGATCTAAGAAACTTTCCAAATGAATGGACAAGACAGGATTTCTCAATCTCATGCAGTTCGCTGGGATCATGTCATGTTCTCCCGTTATAACTTTCTAACTAAAGTGAAGGAAATATAGGACAGACTTCTGCAAAATCTCATTCTTAGTGGTCCAGTTACATGTAAGTGGTTAAAAAAATCAAAGTCAACTTCTCATGACCGCAGAAGATATGACTTTCTACAGTCGCACTTGCAATGAAAGCTTGAAGGTGTGCCTGGGTTTGCAGTTGTTTCCACTAGTTACAGAAAGTGGATGTCTGCTGTCTTGAGCGACTATGCTTATCTGAAGCACTCGCATTTCACAGCAAACAAAGCTGTTTGATCAAAGATAATTTTTAGCATTCAATTTCATATAAATAGCTTGATTCCGGAATCTGTTTCTTTAGCCCATCATACATAAATACTTAAACGTGAAATTTTGCTTTATCTAGTCCATTTTGTGCCCGGTATCATCTTTCATCAACCTCAGAATGTTTAATCTCTTCTCATCATCTGGCTGTCAACCTTGCACATGAAATTTTGCATTTCCCTGTACTTCCAACTAATCAAGATCATGATTCAGTTTACTGTTTGCTTCAATCCAGCTCTTGCCAGGCATTTTTTTAACCCCACTATATTTCATTAACGTTCTAATCTTGAAGGCATCATTCCACCGGCCAACTGCTCTATACACATTATCTAGAAGAACATAACTCAAGTGGCAGTCAGGTTCCAGTTCCATTATCTTCTTTGCGACACGTTCTGCAACATGAGCATTTCTGAATGTTGTGCAAGCACCAAGAAGAACTTCCCAAAGAGATGAATCATGTCTACAGTCTGCATTTTCTATTAAAGTTTCAGCTTCTTCTAGCAACCCAGCCCGACCAAGGAGATCAACCATGCAATTATAATGTTCAATTTTAGGTTTAATCCTATATTCCTTAGTCATTGAAGCAAAATGTTTTCGCCCTCGGTCAATCAAACCCATATGACTACAAGCAGAAAGCACTCCAATAAAACTAACATGATCAGGCTTAGTCCCCCCCTCAGTCATGTCATCAAATATTCTAAGAGCTTCCTCCCCTCTTCCGTTTTGAGCAAAACCAGAAATCATAGAATTCCATGTTATTAAATTTCTAACAGGCATCTGCAAAAAAATTTGATGCGCAAAATCAACACAACCACATTTTGCATAAAGATCAACTAAAGCTGATTCTATAATAACATCTTTGCATCCACTCCTTCTAATATATTGGCAGTGAACCTCTTTCCCTAGTCTGAGAGCTGCCAGACCAGCACAAGCACGAAGCACAATTCCAAAACTGAAGAGATCAATCTCTTCCATTTCCCTAAAAATCCTAATGACAGACTCAAAATCTCCAGTTTGACAATATCCCTGCAGCAGCGCAGATGATGAAACAGAATTTTTTTTCAGCATTTTATCAAAAACACGGTGAGACTCATCGACCAAGCCACATTTACCATACATGTCCACAAGACTACTCTCAACAACGACATTCCCACAAAGTCCCAATGTAATAACCTTAGCATGAACTTCTTTCCCTTGCTTCAACCTCCCTAAATTTCCACAAGCAGTCAACACTGTCCCGAAAGTAAACCCATCAGCCACCAACCCATGTTCCCTCTGCATCAAATAAAAGAATCCCAGTGCCTTGGCGTATAAATCACTCTTTGTAAAAGCTGAAATCACGGATGTCCAACAAATAGCATCCGGCTCAGGCAATTCATCAAATAACTGGCGTCCGTCTTCTGATTCACAATTCCGTCCATACAGATCAATTAAAGAACTTGAAATCACATGACTCGAAATAAACCCACGTTTTATGACCATCCCATGAAAGCATTTACCTAGCCTGATAAAACCAAGCTCTGAACAAGCCTTTATCACAGCTGACAGAGTAAACCCATTAGGCTCAACATCAAGCCCTGACATTTCACAAAACAATTCAAGTGCATTCTTTGATTTACCTATCTTAATATACCCACTAATCATTGAAGTCCAAGAAATGACATCTTTTATAAAATGACCATTAAATACTTTTTGGGTCTCATCAAAATCAGGCCCCAACTTAATATACGTAGAAAGCAAGCTGTTACCAATAAAAGGGTCATTTTCAAGGCCCGATTTGATGACGTGGGAGTGAATTTGGAGGCCCTGACTGAATGAGAAGACTTTGATGCAAGTTTGCAAGAGAGAAGCGTATACGACAGGTTTCTTGATAAAAGCTGTGCTCAAGTCTGTGGAGTTTAGGAGGCAAATTGCATCGCAAAGCGCACCGGATTTGCAGTAGTTAAGGATTTGAGCTACTTCTGTTGATGAGTTTTGAAGGGTTTTAAGAGTTGTAAGAGAGCTGCAATGGCGTTTGAAGAATAGCTTCATGAAAAGAGAAAGGGTATCCGATTTTTGAAAACGGTGGGGGTTTAAGCCTTTAAGGGTTGTGGTAGTTAAGTGCCCGCCATTATTGATGCAGCCTGAAGGTCCCGCCCCTCTTACCACGAAGGAAAAAAAAAAAAAACAAGTGCATAAATATGTTAAGAGCAATAATATTTAGGCAGAAAATATTTTGGTGGTGTAATATTGTTAAGTAGAAAAATAATTATTTAACACAATTAACAAGTTACAGAATCCATTATATATATATATATATATACACACACACACATATGTAGATTTATAATATGATTTTAAAAGTGTGCGGTTGTGTACAGGGGCGAAGTTATAAAAAAAAATTTGGGTGGGGTAAATTTTTTCCAAGTCCAAATATTATTGCAATTGTAAATATAAATCTTAATGAAAATTTTATTAATGCATAAGAAAATACATTGAATTCAAGAAGCAATTCAATTATAATTAAATATTATTTAAGTTGTGTCTTGAGATACTTTCGAAAATTAAATTCATCGATTATCGAATTTGAATTAATAGTCAACAAATTCTCTTTTAGTGTAAATAACCATACAATTTAATAAAAACTCTTTTTTCATCTTATTTTGAAATAATATCTTGATAAGGTTCACAGCAATATTTTCACCTTAAGCTTCAACTCTTCGAGACTTAGATGCGGGTCGTTCATCTAGTTTAAAATCATCAATATCATATAAAATCTCTCTTAATGACTGAACACTATCTTGTTTATTAAAAAATGCAAGAAGAGTTTTTTTTAGACTCTAATGGTTGATTGTTTGAGATTAGTTAACACCTGAAAAGTAAAGAAATGAAGAAAGCCAAAGAAATATTTTACAAAAGCACTAAATAGAAAATTGCATAATTTAATCAAAACTTTTCTTAATTAAGCTTCTTCTTTTTTTATAGAATGTTTTTACGTGCCATAGTCGCCAGTCAACAACGGCAATGCATTTTGTATATAGATAGGGAAAACTCATAAACCAGGCAATATGGTTTATCTCCAGCATTTCTTCTTCTCTTTCATGGAAATAACTATCATTAGTCTATGACTAATCAATAATTAATTAAAAGATTTGATTGATAAAATTTAATGATTTGACCTAACAATAGTTTAATCTTACACAATAAAATTAAAAAAATAACTAAAAAATATCAATTTTAGTCTTTACAATTAATAAATATATTATAAATGATTAAATAAAAAATAATTTGTTACATACCCTTACCAAGAGAAGATGAATAACTGAAGAAGAAGCAAAACACGTCAGCACGAAGAAGCCAAGAACAAATAAAGCACGTTCTCGAAGAATAAAGTAAATGCTCTATTTATTTATTTATTTATGGGTTAATTTCAGCTTACCGCTTTTGTGAAGTGACAATTTTTAAATTATCCATTTATTATTAAAAATATCAAACTATCCCAAAACTCGTTATTTTTAAACACAAAACTCGTTATTTTTAAACATTGACCACTGTTAACTCATAAAAGTATAAAAATACCCTTATGTTAACAGAATATTCTTGTAACGATATTGTGAGGCTAAAAAAAAAGGTTGATGAGTGACTAGTCATTGAAAAATAAATTAAAAAATAAAGTGTTGAAATAACTTAATGGGTTTAAATAAATTGATAATTTATCTAAATTAGACATGTTAGTTAAATAAATTACAAGATATATCATCATATATAAATTACGATAATACCATCATAAAAAACATTATTGAAGATATAAATACTAAATCCCGTAATTAACTTATAATAATAATTAAAAAAAAAACCCAAGTTCCACCAGAACCGCGAAATCACACAAAAATTTTCTCTCTCCAAGTACAAAATTTTCCTGAGAAAGTGACGCCTACATAACACCCCACCAAAGCGACATTGTTTATTCGGTCGATTCTGTCACTCTATCTCCACCACCACCCTCAATCTCCACACCCCAAAACCCTAACCCTAATCTTAACCGAAACATGTCTATGTCGGCGTACTACTAGACACGGGCGGCGCACCATAGCGGCGTGACTAGCGACTGGCTAGCGCAGTCGCAGGAGGCAGCCACGAGGATAGTAGCCACGGGCGAACATGAGATAGTTGATGGAGGGAAAAGCGGGAGGGTGTTTAGTGTGATTGATGTGTTTAATAATTGGAGAAAGTAACCGAATTTGGCTGAGGCTGTGGCAGTTATACATGTTGTGGCGGCTGTTATTAGGAATAGTGAAGCGAATAATAATAATTATAATAATAAATATAAAAATGTAAAATATTATTCTTTTTTATTTATAACTTTAATTAAGTTCTTTATTTATTTTTAAAATAATTTTTTTAAATCAAAAAATTAAAATTTATCCAGTTCGAACAAAATTAGACATATAGTTAAAAAATAAAAATATTTTAAAATATTAGCGATGCATATCATAAATATTTAAAATATTTATGTTTGTTTTGAAAAACTTAGAAAGATTTAGGCCCATAAAAATTAACCCATATAAAGATTTGACTTTTTTTTTTCCCTTTTTTGAATGTTAGAGGAATGCACAAATACTGGTTTACCCTTTTAGCCGTTAAAAGTAACAGACATATAACAATTTTTGAAGGGTACCTTGATGTTTTGAATAGTAAGGAGGGCGATTTGAGGATTGTCACTTTGTGAGGAGGGTATGCTGAAATTTACCCTTTATTTATTTATATGAATGAGAGGGTTGTAAATTAATGTAATGGTAAAATTGTTAATAAAAGTATAAAGCAATGACATTGACAATTTTGTAAATTTTGCACAATGGAGTTTTTGTAAATTTACACAAGTAACTCTACCCCTGGTAGTACATTAAGTAAACACTTAAAAATAAAACCCTATTTGTTTTATAAGGTTGTTACGAAAATAAAGAAATAAATTACTATCAAACAGAGAAATTTATATAATAAATAGATTTTAAAAGATTTATATCACACTTTTTTTCTCAAAAGTCATGAAATAAATTATTTTTACCATTTTTGACCTCATAGGCTTGAAGAAGATATAAAGGTTATCTTTCATTAGATTAATAAGCGTTACATTTATAGTGCTCACTTGAAATCATGATAAGCCAAGAATAAGATCAAGGCCAGCAAAACAATTATCTTTACATTGATCTTATAAATGCAAAAGCTAAAGGACTTGAATAATTGATAAGTTAAGTGATAAAGTTGTCCTCTGATTAGTAGAATACTAACGAATGCGACACTTCTAGGTCGTCCAACATTTGTGAATTTGTATTACTTAAGTTTTGTAGTTTTGCTACAATATTTTTATCATGCCCCCTCAAAGGTAATGTTCTAGGATGAATATGTAACTTATCTCGCTATCATTGAAACCTATTAGTGGAAAGAGCTTTTGTGAATATGTTTGTAGGTCGATATTTAGTAGGGACATATATACTTGATTTTCACTCTATCTTTGAAAATTATATCTCTCACAAAGTGAACATCGATCTTCATATGTTTGTTCTTGAATGATAGAACACGATTGGTGGCAAGTGAAGCAGCTCTAGTGTTATCGCAACAATATAATTAGAATATCAACTAGCAAAACTTGCAACTCTTTGAGCACAAATTAAAGCCATAAAATTTTTGTTGTAGTATTTGCAAGTGCTCAATACTTAAGACACAAATGAAGACTGTTGTGTGCAATCTCTAATGCTATGGGTGTCAATGTGCGAGTGTACACAACAAGTAATATACTGATGAATATTCAGATCGTCTCCACATGGATTGATATTATCCGATTTGCTACAGCAACCTTAACAATGCAGTTTTGTTCTAAATTAAAATAAAACAATTTTATGAAACTAATAACTAATTAAAATAAAAATGTAATAAAGAAAATTCTCACATCAAATACAAGGATAAAACTAATGGGAATGGAGTAGTTGAGTGAATAAGCTCACTTAATGGCATTGGCTATTATTTCAATTACAGTACTATTGCTACAGCATTTACTATAGCACTGGGCAGAATCCCTCATGCATCATCAGCTGTCGCCTGTTGGATATCTTATATCTAATGCAACCTAACAATAATCAATCGTTACACCAACATTAAATATAACATTAAATGATGTAGGTTCCATTTTCCCTACAAGGTAAATCCCTATGTCTAGTTCATCCCTAATTTTAGATCAAGCATGACCCTATTCAAATTGAGATTCACTCAACTTGGGAAACCCAATTTAAAAACAAGTGTTGTCTTAATGAGATCTACTAAGTCAGACATTTTTTAGGCTCTTTCTTAGCTAGTATCCCTAAATGGGTGGTTAGCCGAAATAGAGAATTAAAATAAATCAATTAAGACAAAATGCTATAGCAAACACAGAGCAACGCACGTATATCAGCCAAACATCTATTAAGATCGTTTATTACTCAACTACAATCAAATTCAGTTCATGGTTTACGATAGAAAAAAAAAGAATTTCAGGCATTAAATACATCCTTATAATGAAATAGAAAACAAGAAAATAATAAGAATGACTGATTTCTATTTTATTTCTATGATTTCTCCTCTGTTAGCCTTCAATCTCTCTCTTGAATTCTATTTTTCTTGTGTTTTTCTCTTCGTTTTATTCCTTGGGTGACAGTTCTCTCTTTTCTTTTGCGTGTGTGCTCCTTTTATAGCTTAGAATTAGGGTAAGTGGAAGTCTAGGGCGCGTATCTTCCAGATTTGGAAACTCCAGATAACAATCTTCTAAGTATCTCGCGCGGAATCTTCTCTATCAATGCTCCAGGATTGCTACAGCAACAGTGCTACAGCAATGGTGCTACAGCAACAGCACTATGCCAGACTTGTTTTAATTCTTCTGTAACCAAGTTCTTTCATTATCTTTGCAAGCTTATTGCAGTAACATTCTTTCCTTGAAATTTGAGCTTCCGGTCACCTACAATTATGCACATGATCTAAGCACATAAATTATTTTAAATCAAACAAAATTTATTAAAAATATAACTAAAATGCAATAAAACCATGTCATTTACTCTCTAAGTATTACTCATTCAAGTATGAAAGTGCCATGATAACTCTCATGTCATAGAGTTATCAAAGACTTTGCTAATGCATTTTGTTTCTTCGAACTCCATGGGATTAAATTGTTGCCAAGATAAACACAATAACCTCTTCTAGATTTTTTTTCATTAATATTATTTACCTAATCTGTATTTGTATAGCTTGTTACTGTCATTTTTCCTTTGTAGTATAAAAAATACCATAATCAACTATTCCTTATAAATATCTAAGGACTCTTTTACACCTAAGCCAATGCAACTGCAAAAGATTTTGCATGTACTGATTTAAATAATGAAAAATATATGAAATTTAAGGCCGAGTGATAGTTACAAATGATAAAGTTCCAACTATATTGCAATATATTGTAGGATCTAAAAATTGCTTAACACGTGTAGTAGAAAGTTTTAGTACAGTACTCATAAGACGAGATGTTTCCTTGCAATTGTCAGTACATGTGCACTTCAAAAGATCAAAAATATATTTGTCTTGACTAAGACGTACGCTATTCTCTGTACGATGAACTTCAAGGCAAGAAAATAGCTTAGTTGGCTGCGCACTTTCAAAGCAAATTGACAATTAAGTCATTCAATGACTTGTTTCACTGGACTCTCTTTACGTCCCGTTATTAAAATATCATCCACATAAATAAGAACATATATTATATTTGTCCTTAATGCAAGAGAAATAGAGTGATGTGTCTAATTTAGAATTTGTGAAACCCCAATCAACCAATGCTCAGTTGAGTTTTTTTATCCAAGCTATGAGAGCTTGCTTAAGCCTATGCAGTGGCTTTTTCAATTTACACATATAATTTGGTTTTGCTTCATGTAAACATCTTCAACTAACTCTCCACTTTAAAAGACTTTGTTCACATCAAGTTGTACTACACCCTAATTGTTCATTACAATAATATTCAATATTAATTTAATTGTTGCAACTTTAACAATAGGACTGGAATTCTCATTGAAATCTATTTTTAAAGTCTAATGAAATACTTTTGCAACCAATTAAGCCTTATATCTCTCTATATGGTTATCGGCTTTTTGTTTTACTCGAAAAATCAATTTATTACAGTTAATATTTATGTCAAAAAGTAGGCTTTACCAAATACCATGTGTTTTTTCTAACCAAGAAGCTATTTCTTTTATCATAGCACTATACCAATTTTGATCTTGCAAAGCTTCACTGACACCATAAAGTACACTTTTGTTAGGTATTTAAGATTGTTAGGTAAAGCTTAGGTTCGGGTTTGAAGATGCCAGCCTTGTTACGAGTAATCATTAGATAAATGGATTGTGTATGTGTTGGCTATTGTAATTGAGGAGATGAGCTAGGCTGTTAAGGGTCCGTGTTGTCAGCTTCTTGACTGATGGATTTAGTGTTAGCTAAAGATTGTGTGGTGTTATCAGTTTCTTGGACTTTAGTCTTTGATTCAAGGTTGGCTTCAATAGTTGGGCTTTTAGCGTTTGGTTCAAAATGGTTTCCTCACTTTGACTTGATACTTGTTTAAACTCTTGTGTCGTGAACGAATTTTAATGGAAAGTCTATTATTTGATCAATTGAGAGAGTTATGAGCTAAAAGACTTCAATACCTAAAACCATAGGGAAATGAGAGAGTGCAATAAAACCGTGGTTTGAATAACTCTTCGAGACTTTGAAGGATGAATCACTTTTAAAAGGAAAATCAAATTAGTTGAAGACGGCATGTCTCATCGTATAAACTTTTCATGACATGTGAAGACACTTATACCCTTGATCAGTTATATTATAGTCTAAAAATATACACTTATCTAATAAAAAATCTAGTTTACGTTTGTTATAAACTCGAAGATAAGCAAATACAACACATCCAAATACTTTGGACAAAAGATCTACCTTGGGTTACTGTACTTTATTCAGAGGAAAATTAGTGACATGGAGAATTGAAAAAAGCAAACTATGGTATCGAGGTTAAGTGCGGAATCTGAATTCAGATCAATGGCATTAGCTCAAGATAATCTTAGAATATCTAAACGCAAAGTAAAAACAACCTATACAGTTATGTTGTGACAATAAATCTGCTATCATTGTTGTACATAATCCAGTGCACTGACCAAAACTGCTGAGGTGGAGAAACTGTGAGGCTTGCTAGTGAATTAAACTCATCAGTCTTAAACAACAATGCTTTGGTGAAATAGGAGCATTAAAAGTCACGAGGACATCACGTGTGCAACTATTCACTCTTATAAGCACGAAACGACAGTGTCTCTGTGTCTTTTAAACAAAGCTTTAAGTTAAGCACGTGATGACCATGTGAGCCAGCTTAAGTAAGTTCATTAAGGTCGTTACTCTACGTGTCATCGAGCTGTACATTCTAGGTTAGCTGGGTTGTTGCTCTAGTAGCTATAAAACTGACTGGTGTCAGTTTTGATTCATTATTGTGAGTAAACATGTTAAGAGAGAGATTACAGAGTGGGTGAAAATCATTCTCTATAGTCTCGTGAGTAAGCTGTGGAAAAGATCCTCCATTATTGTTCAATAAAAGCTCTCCAGAAAGCTTCTCCCGTGGATGTAGGTTGTGCCATTCTTGGTGCAACTGAACCACGTAATTGATTCTTGTGTTGGCTGTGATTGTTTCTAGGGAAAATATCCACCGTCCACTCGTTTTTTTCAACTTTTTCAAAAATACACAATTCCTTCATTTTTTGGCTGGAATCCACCTAAAGTTACATTTTGTTTCACTTTTCCACTTCCATTTAGAATCCGTTAAGAAAACTAACGGAAACTTAAGAAAATGACCATTTTACCCCTCAAAACGAAAATTACAATTTCACCTTAAAAATTACCAAAAATAATCAGATTAAATCTAATTATTTTCCCCATCGGTCAATAAAGAAATTAATTCCACAGCCATCAAATGCAGGTTTTTTTTTTAAATATGTCTGTAATTAGAATGCTAAATTATAATAGTACTATTAAAAATAGCCCAATCTTGCAAACCATCAATTGAATTTAAGATAAGTAGAGTTTTATTATTCATTGAGTTATAATCTCTAGTAGTTAAGATTTTTTTGTACTTCATTAACGTACCAATAATGATATTCATCATTAAATCTGATTATTTTTGGCATTTTTTAGGGTGAAATTGTAATTTTCGTTTTGGGGGTAAAACGGTCATTTTTTTAAGTTTTCGTTAGTTTTCTTAACGGATTCCAAACGGAAGTGGAAAAGTGAAACAAAATGTAAGTTTAGGTGGATTCCAGCCAAAAAAAAGAAGGAATTGTGTATTTTTAAAAAAGGTGTAAAAAACGGGTGGACGGTGGATATTTTCTCTTGTTTCTATTCTTTTCAATTTTCTTGATTCCTTTCTTATATAAGTTAATTCTTGAGTTAATATTGATTCTCTCTGGATTTAATCTTCGTACAGTGCAACTTGTTAAAACTTGATCAAAGATCTTGGGAAGTGTGTATCTTGCATAGGTTTGAGCAGCTTCGATCACTACAGAAACATTTCAGAAAGGAGAAACTCGACAATGGACCAATTTGTGTTCTTTATGGTCCAACAGGTGGCCAAATTACTAATATCCTCACTTAGGGGCTTTCTAATCCTACATTCAGAAATATGTTAGACATGCTGGGAATGACCAATCTTTACCAACCAGATTGAGGGGGATAATTGAAGAATCCAAATAATGAAATTAGATTTTATTGTATAGCTATATAAAACTAACTATTAGGTACTATGTATCGAAATAGGTCAGCAATTCTTCTATCTTATTATAATAGTTATTATAATTAATTTTCTTAGAATAGATTTCTAGGCTACATATATTCCTCTTTATTGAATTATTCAATTCAATCGAGAGTGAATTTCTTTACAGTTTGGAATATTAAGTGCACTGCCAATGTGAGCTCTTGCTAGAGTTTTACAATTACCTACAATTAACTTCTCACCTCTCTTAAATTCCAACTTAATTTGCAGATTATTTAGATTGTTTGTGACATGGTGTGTTGCACCATTGTCCAAATATCATCCATTGTTTATTTCTTCAGTAGGAAGTGCCATATAGGTAAAGGCCTGACCAACTTGTGTTGCTTCTTGTCTTTCAAAGAACCCTTGATTGAATAAAATAAACATTGATATGTTGAATGTCCGTATTTAAGACAAACCTAACAAGTTAGCCTATTTCCTCTGCTGCCAAAGTTGTTTCTTCCTCTGTCTCTGCCTTGTCCATTGCCTCTAAAACTTCTTGACATAGATCGTCTTCCTACAACTTTGTTTTAGTGAAAAGAAGCTCTCGCAAAATTAGTACTGAAACTGCCTTCAGACTCAAGATTTGTAACAACTGAGAGTTGCTTCATTTGACTTTCATGATTGAGCAAAGGAGAGAAAGCTTCAGGCAGAGATAAATCATCAATTCTGGTTGTAATGTTCACAACAATAGGGTCATATTCAGTTCCTAAACCTAGAAGAATATAAGAAATTAAATCATCTTTAGTAAATTTTTTTCCAGCCGTTGCAAGGCTATCAATTAAAATTTTCATTTTGTTGATATAATTACCCATGGTTATTGCATTCCTTTTCATGGTTTAGAGTTGCATCTTAATCTGCAAAATCCAAGCCTTTGATTGAGATGCAAACAAAGTTTCCAATTCCAAAACTCAAAAGAGTTTGTATATTGAACTTATGTGCGTAAAAGTGACTTAGTCACTGTGGCCAGGAGCCAGCTAAGCAAAGCTAATCTTGTCTCAGCGATTATATATACTCTTTACTTTCGATTTTAAAATGACAATTTGATCCTCTTCTACTTGGACCAATAATTTAGTGAGTACAATTTTGATCCGTTAATCAAGCTTTCAAGATTGCAAGCACAAATGGAAGAAAGCATTTAAGACTTCCATATCACAAAATTTTGCCTATCCCATTTGATACGAGTCAAAAAGTCGAAAGTTTTTGGTGTTTGGTTTGCAGCATTCATGTTGAATAAATTTGCATAACTGAAAGCTCGCCTTGCTCTGATTCTAGCTTGAATTACAAAGATAGGCTTGAAGATGAGATAAAGCATTTGTTATCTTTTTTTTTAGCTTCATAAGTGTACATTTATAGTGCTTATAGGAAATCATGATAAGTTAAAAATGAGATCAAGTCTAGCAAAATAGTTATTTTTATCTTGATCTTAATAAATGCAAAAGCTAAAGGACTCGAACTAGTGATAAGTTTAGTGATAAAGCTGTCCACTTCACACTTCTAGAATACTAACTAATGCCAAGTATGCTGCCAAGTCATCTAACATTTATGAATTGGTATTATTCAAGTTTGGTAACTCTGCTACAATATTTTCATCAGTCTCAAATGAAACTTAATCATTAGGATTAGAAACAATTCAAAATGTAAAATTTTTATAGTACGCATATGTGTATATTAAATATCTACAGCGATTAAGTCTATGGTTTACAACTTAAATTTCTACCACTATTAATATTTAATAGATATCTATTTCTTTACTTTTATTTTTAGATCAAATTTATGTATTACAACCTAAGTTTTTGTCGTTATTAATAATCGAAAAATATTTGCCCCACCCACGTAAGTACAAGAAATGTGTACCTCCAGCTAACTAATAATAATTAGGAGAGACCAATGGGCCTTTGGTCCATTGGGAGAAGCCTTGCACTTACAATATTGAGTGCAAGGGTTCGAGCCTCCATAAGAGCTTTATGGGGGTTAATTTCAGTACTCCCTCAATTATCAATATAATTGAGTGGAGACAGTCTCTCCCTTACTAAATGTGAGTAGAGTAGGCACCCCTCGAATATTAGAGAGGATTTAAAATGTATGAGCAAGTGCTTCAGTGTGTCAATGTATGGCGGTGGTCCCAGTTATATAGTATGATTGTAAATATTAATTGTAATGTCTAATGTAATGTTAGTAACATCTGTGTATAACAAATTTCAAAAAAAAAAATTAGGAGAGAATATATGAGTCGAGGAGCTGATGTTCTCACCACCACTCGGCAATGAAAAGCCGGTTTGAGTTTGGATTGAATATATTAAATGAGAGCATACCCCAATGAAACACATGGCTGGCTAGAGACTTGATGATCAAAGATGAGGATATATAAGGCAAGAGTAGAAATTAGCTTTCAAATTCTCTACTCATATTGCTTGGCCTAGCACATTAAAAATTCTTAAATTATATCTTATCTCTATCTTTTAAATAAGAAATTATAATTTTTAAAATATTTTAAATTATTATAAATTTCAACTTATTTTTTTTATTAAAAATATAAAAAAAATTTATCAACCGCTCTTATTTCTTTTTTATTTTTAAATAAAAATAAAAATAAGTTGAAATTTATAATAATGTGAAGAGTATTTTAAAAATTATGCTTAAAGTAATGAATACAGAGTAAATTTATGGCCGAAAATTTTGAAACTAAACCAAGCCACCTGAATTTTATTGGATATTATGATTTAATTGTAGTTCATGAAATTAAAGATAAATGAATAAGAGGCCTATGTGTTCCATTTTTTATTTTTTTAATATTTATCAAAGGCATATATGCTCCACCGACCAAAAAAACACATGGCTAGGGCTTGTCGATGATATATATATAAATGTCAATTTTAGTTACAAAATCATTAATGAGACTTAGTTATTTGTTTTATGGCATGATTTGACTTTTCTCGAATTTCTTAAGAAGCAAGGCAAACTGCACCTAGGTTCCTTTTACTTTCTGATATCAACTAGTATCGGGCAGTTTACAATTTACAATCTACTAATCTGCTTCCCTAGCTACTATACCAACAAAGGGCACGATTTTTCTGTCAATGGAAAAGCCTAGAAACCAAGAATTTATCGATTCATAAACCCTAATCCTAAAGTTCAAATCTCATCAATCCACAACACAAAGTAACCTCAATCTATCAATCAACTTGAAGAAAAACAATTCAAATACCACTAACGATTAATGTAAACTCAAAATTCCCGTTTGCCCAGATAGCAGAAAAATCAATCGATCATAACAGCTATAAAAAAATTTCGTGTTAGCAATTTACAATTTACAATTAACAAAAACATTAATTAATTAATTAATTTGTGCAAAATATCAACCAAACATGGACCGAATGCCACCGAACAACTACCACAGTCCGCCCACATTCCCCGACCCCGCCGCTTCAGTTGCTGATCCTAACTATCACCGGTCTCTACACTCTCCTCCACGTGTACGTCCGAGATCCTTTTCAGCCATTGCACTACTAAATAATAGTTCCAACTGTATTCCACACGTGGCACAAACCCACGGGTCTAAAATATGACAGCTAAACCTCGATCTGTTCCACACTTCTAGTAACCCTAAACGAAGTCCTCAGCTAACTGCCACGCACTACTATGCTTGCAGAAACTTGCTCGATGTTTAACTCCCAATTTGCATATACAGAAACCTGCCCGGCAGCATTCACAACTAACCTAAGCTTCAACATATCACATCATAACTCACAGCTAGCTCTTCTTTAACTGAGTAGCACACAAGCTCAACAGAGCCAAGAAACGACATGGTATGCTTCTGTTTTCTCGTTGATCAGACACGCAAAGTGCATAAATGCAAGCCAGCGGCTGGGATTTGCTCACGGTGCGGCGGAGGAGCAAGTGTAGCCGACATGAAAACGGCAACAAGATTCTGCCATGTTCCATTTTACTGGAAATCTTGGAGAGCCATTATTTGTACTTTCTGTGGAGCTGTTCTGAAATCTTATCAATAAAAATCTCTGATTATACTTTGGAGTTCAGAGTTCAGGTTTAGGAATCAAAGTTCTGAGATTAAGCAGAATGGTTACAGCTGAAGAGATTCCATGCATAATCCAGTTATGAGATAATAGTGGTGATAATTTTTATTTGTTATATATAAAATATAAAGTTCTTTTTATTTTTAAAACTTACACTAATTTGGAATGATGCAATTTTCAGAGGCTCCGATAATCTTATTGAGTGTTTGTAAGTCACTTTGTTTTATTGGGACACAAGACTAGTCATCACAATCTTGTGGTAATATGGTTGATGTGATCGTCTGTGTTTTAATTACTATGTTTATGATCCTTTAACAAAAAAAAAAAAAAATTGTTACAATTTACTGATATTACAAAGCTTAATAAGAGTCTGAATTTATATATTTATAGCACAGCCAAATAGCATACCAATTATAACTTACAAATCTGAATTAACTATTAGCGAGACCTTTATCCTAATATCTGGAGAAATATATGCATCTATCCCGACTGATAGTTGGTTTATTGCCTTTTCAGATTAGGCAACGATGAATGTAAATTATACACAACAACATATAATTTGAATGATCTTAATGCATCCTGTTATCATATTATTTGAAACGTAAATCACCTACAGTGTGTAAAGAACACTTCAAAGGATATGTTTGTAATTGTCATGTCTAACTCTACTCAAACATGCCCTTGATTGTATAACATGTAAAACGATCTACAATTAATCTTTGCTCACTAAATATTTGAACAGCTACAATTTACTCCATTTCTACTTTCATCCATATGAGACAGCTGATACAGGCAGACGCACAGCTATTGATCATTAAAAATGTTGCACCGAATGTTAGGCAAAGCGTATAAATGGGATCTTTTAATTAGAATTAAACGCGGCGGCAAGGGAATTGCTGGGAGTCAATAAATTCAAAATCCATTAACGGCGAATAGTTTCCATTTTCAAATGCCCTCACATGCATTGAGAAACAAGACTAGCACCACCTAGCTAACACTCAGTAGATATGCAGGTGAAATGTGTACGTGGCAGTTGTAGAAATTGAATGCGATACACATGCATGTGAATTGCACAGAACATGAAGGCAAATTGTTTTTGGCTTCCCGTTTTGAAAGCTCTTGCAACTGCTGATCGCTGTCAGTAACAGCTTGGCAATATGGTAAAAGTGGGCCAACTTCATATTCAATCACCACCTCTTTTTTGAGAATGTACCACTTTAATTGGATACATCTTTCAATATTTATTGGTCCAGCTGGGTAGGTCTCTCTCATCATTAATTATATATTATCATTTCTTAAGCTTAAAGCAAAACTTATAAGACACATAAAACACAGAATGTTACACTTAATTTAATTTTTAATATGTGTACATCTATTCTTACATGATCTATTGAAAATAAAGGTGATATACTAGGGATGGCAATGGGACGGGGTGGGGGTGGGGATGCCTACCCCATTCCCCACCCCATTAAAAAATTTTGCCTTCATTTCCCACCCCATTCCCCAATAAATTTAGTGGGTTGGGGATGAGGAATCCCCACGTGGAGAATGATTCCCTCATCCCCACCCCATTCCCCATTTACTTATTTTATAATTGATATAAAAATATAATTTTAGTAAATTAAAAATTAGAGGCTTAAAATAAAATCATTACCATATTATAAAATATTGAATTTAAAAAAAAATCTCTAAAAATTTGAAACAATATCTTAAAATGATATTAAAAGTGAAAAATATTTAAAGAGAGCAGCTCCTTAAAAGAGAAAAAAAATATAATAATGTTTTAAAGTTGAAAAATATTGTAAGGTTTTCTTTTATTCATATTCTATTTATATTACATAAAAATTAAAAAAATTATTAATTGACATTATAGTTGATAAAATAACAATTATTAAATAAGAATTAAAAACATATGTATATATAATGGGGATTGGGGGGGGTGGGGTGGGGAGTGCAATACCAAACCCCACCCCGTTAACAATTTGGGGATTATTTTTCCCCCACTCCCCACCCCATTCCCTAAAAATTATTAAAAATTTTTCCCATTTGGGGTGGGGCTCCATGGGGCCCCAAACCCGTGGAGGATTTTGTCATCCCTATGATATACTCATAGTGCAGATAGGTGTAGATACTAAGCTACCAAGAATACTTATGATTTTCTCATGAATTATTCTTTAGAAAGGGTACATACTCGTTCGGTGCTTATATTTTGACCTGAGAGTCCATTTATTCTTAATATTCTTAAAAAATATTTTGAAAAATCTCTACAATTAAATATATTACCTTCTTACTCTTACTTTTTCTTTTCTTTGAAAATAATATTCTTCCATCAATATTCTTGACATTAATTAATTTATCTATAAAAAAATTAATTAACTAATAATTATTTATTAACAAATTAACCAATATATGTTAATTTGAAAGAGTATTTTTTGTACCTTGCAACAATCTTACTAATAATTATTTATAAATAAACTAATATCAATCCACTTCTAGCAATGTTCAATATCCTTACAATCTAACTAATAATTATTTTATAGAAAAATTAATTTACTGAAGCTAATCCTAAAAGTAAAATAATAATATGAAAGTTTGTGCAAATTTTTTTTGTTACTTTTAATTTGATGAATTATCTTTTTTTTTTCTTTTGATATCCTTAAGAATATTATTGTAAAGATATTATTGTAAAAAGAAAGAAAAAGTAAGGAGTATGATTGTAACATACTTAACAATGGTATTTTGAAGTATTTATTTTAAATATAAAGACTAAACAAATAATTAACTTAAAATATAAAGACTAAGCAAACATTTGTTCCTTTAAAAATACCCATATTTACTGACATCATTAAGTAATGCTTTTAATTAACTGTGCCTATTGCAGAAGTTCCCCCAATTTTAAAAGCTGCAACCCTCGAGTTTGCAGTTTAGAATTTTATGAGAAATATTAATCAATATGATAATGATACTCAGCTCTGTATATACGCTCATCTCTATTACTCCTTGCATTATGTTTTCTTCGCCTATTATTTTACGTGTGTTCTAATTTTCTGAGTGCCGATCACAACCCATGCTTCCTAATTATAAATCAATTATTCGATGAAGCCAAAAACTCAGTCATGAATAAACGGAGTACTGCGGCGGTGCACTAAAGCTGAGTCGGCTGAAGCATTTCCACCCCATTAATTCAGTTGAACAAAAACTCAACTTCATTGCAGCATCAGGTGAAGGTGGTGGCATGGGTTCTCAAAAAGTCAACTTCATGGGTTTTATCCTCTATTCATTGAATTGGATTGGTTCGATTTTCAAAGCGTCGCCCATCTACTTGAGTTGAATTTTACGTATGTGGTTCAATATCTCTAGTTGCGTTGGCTATAACTTGCGTGTGTGACTATAAATAATAATTACTTAGCCTGCACAGATTTTGACTCTTGGATTATGGGCACGATGTTTTATAATATTGGGAAATTTAGCTATGTAAACAGTTTCAAATATTCATTATCAAAACTAACTGCACAACTAAATTTCATACATTTTTAACTACATATAGCATACTTATTCTGGACCAAAATATTTAGAACAAAATGATGGCTTCCATCATCCACATTGCCCACACTGAGATTGTGGGCGATGGATACAATCACCTCCATCATCATTAGCAATGACACCATCACCTGCCTCCATCGCCTAGACGATGGCACCATCGCCCAATACAATCACTTGGGCGATGGCATCCATCTATCAACCATTGGCCGCTACCATTGCTTGGCCAATGGCGCCCATCTATCGGCTGATGCTGCCATCATCCAGTGCCCATTGCTATCAGTTGGGCGATAGCATCACCACTGTGGTAATGATAAAAATGATGTCTGCAAACTTACTTACAAACGATTCTTGATTGAATATTATAGAGAATGGCAGCAAAAAAACATTAAAAATAAAGGCTAACAGGACCCGGCCCGATCATCTGCTAGATCCGAGGCGAATCATGCAATCTAATATATAGATCTCATGACATAAATCTAATTTATGGATATATAAAATTGGCCTTGGGCCCCTACTGTAATCATATAGAAACATCTATGCCTCCTCCAAAAATATATTCAAAACTTGCACAATTGACATCTCATGCTCAAAATACAAGTCATGCAGTAGTGAATGTTGTGGTCCAACCTCAACTAATTAGAAACTGAGCTACACAAAGTCCTAAGGAAACTTAGAAAAAATGAGGTAAATAGGAAAATAGTGAGCTTGTGGCTCAGTAAGTAGATATATATATATATATATGTATGTATGTATGTATAAAGTAGTGTACTAATACTTATATATAATCATATGACATAACTCCACGTTGAACATAATATATAAGCAAACATGAAATATCATACATACATACATGACAAACTGTACCAAAGAGTACCCAGGGGAATAACTATCATACTCGCGTGATCATCATCGTGCAAGCAGAGCAGGGGAAAAACCTTTCAATACATAGTAGAATTTAACTATATCGCGCGAGTAGAGTGATCTAATTCTGAATACACATGCGCAAAGCCTACATGGAAGGGTATACATATGGTAATTCGCAATCACATGTCATGATAATCAATCATTTAATGTTTGAACATATAATCATAACATGATACTAATTCATATTAGTAAAAATAAATGCTTCATAGAATATATAATATTAACAATAATAATAATTCATTCACAGATCTTATTTCACTCTTGTGTTCGTTGGGGCTCTTGTAGGTCCTTTGATTCTTGAATTTCTCCTAAAATATAAGGTTCAAAAATTAACATTCAAAATTGATATAAATGCTTATGCGTATATTGTAAATTAAATCATAACTTCTTGAATTTTATAAATCTATTACTTATTAATCTAACGAATATAATTCTAACAATCCAATTTCAATTCCTGTAACTTTCTTATTTCTTTTTCTTTTCCTTCTATCTTGACCTCTATTTTCTTTCTTCTTATTTTCATTTTCTTTCTTTTTCTCTTTTCTTTTCTTTTTCCTTTTTAGCTATGCTTTGCTCTCGATTACAATTGAATCCACTAGCAAGCAGAAGAGGACAACCCTAATGTTGTGTTGGCAAAGCCAACTTCTTGGGTTGCGGACCGAGAAAAGCAGACGTGGGAACTCAGGTCGGGGCACAACGTAACTAAGATAGTTATTCCATTTATAAGTAAAGCATGCAGGTGGCTCTAATGAAACAAGCATCTAGCTGTTTCCAATTCAACAAGCAACATTTGGCTTATCCATTGCATGCACGTGTACTACAATTCCTACACACTTATACAAATTTCGTCCTCGAAATTTACATGCTTGCCTGAAATAAATACTGGTATCACGATCGCATTTGCTCCCCATGCTTCCAACTAGCCTCCTTTACATTGTGACTCTTCCACATCACCTTAGCCAGTGAGATCGTTTTATTATGTAACACGTGTTGTTACTGATCAAGTATCTGAATTGGTTTCACTTCATAAATCAAATATGTTGTCATCTAGATTGGTTTTGTATCCAGAACATGTGAAGGATCATAAATATACTTCCAAAGCATCAAAACACAGAAAACATCATAAACTCGTGATAACTCTGAAGGTAAGGCCAAATGGTAAGCAACTGGAACAGCGAGCTGAATAATCTCATATGTGCCTACACTACAAAAAAAACAGGCAATAGGTGACAGAAAATAACTGTCATAAAAGGGAGTGCATGACGGATAATTTATATGTCATCTATGTCACTGTCATTAATTTATGACATAATAGTTTCCGTCATTAATTCATGATGGCTTTGCTCAGTCATATATTTGTCACACAATATTTTAATATAAAAATAATTAAATAAAATTTAAATTTATTTACGCGCCTTTTTTAAAATTTTTGGCAGAAAATTGAATTATCATTTGTAAATTTATTATTCAATTTTAACAGTAAATTATTTATGACAGAATGTATGATGGCTATTTCCCGTCATAAAGTTTTGATTTTTTTTTAAAAAAATATTACAATTATGATTTGTTGATGAATTCCTATTTAATATCATAAAAAACCAAAAAAAATTGACATTAATTAACATCCATTCAATCCAACAAACTAATTTCAAAATAAATACATCTAATATTCAATGAGATCACCACTAATAAATAATAAAATATCCCAAATTGAAAAAACCATCCCAAAGTATAAAAAAATTAATTAAATTCTAATCAATCTCCAAGAAGCAATTAAAATTTCAGTCACCAAACCAAGTTACCTAACAAAACTTTCAAAGATTAATTCAAGTATTCCAACAGCAGGACTTGCTATAAAAATTCCAGTAGTAATCCAATCTTCCAAGAGCACTCTAATTCCAACCACATATCTTGCAACACTCCAACTACTAGTCCAACTCATATGCAGCAACCCAGCATCTTCCAACAGTACTCTAATTCTAGCCATATGCACAGGAGAAAAAAAGGAAAAAAAAAGATAACATTAAAAATAAAAAAAACAAAGAAGAATATAACACTGGATAGAGTTGGGTTGGGCCGAATTTCATGTTATTACTATATAAATGTTTATATGTACGTATATTCTTTTGCACTTCTCTTAGTCTTTTATATACTCTTGACGGGGGTGAACGTTCGTTTATTCTTTTTTAAAATGAATGCGTAAAATGATAACCAGTTGGGGGAAGACACTAACTAGTGCCTGGAGAATATTTTCCATGACTCGACATGCATACACATGGGTCACTAGATCTATTTATTATATGTGTCTACTCATATTCCATAGAATGGCAACTTAAAACATGATGCACTGCAGGCTTATTCACATCACACTAGTGGCAATGAGGTGGAAAAAAGAGAGCCAACTTGAAATGTTTGTAAATGATGAATTTAACAAGTTTCCATATTCGTGTTGTGTGTATGTGTATATACAGCAACATGCTAAATATAACAAGAAACAAATGAGCATAAATAGAGTGCTACTTGCAAGGGATGATGTCTTGAGGTTGTTGTTTTTATTGTCTGAGATATTTTAATCTATATTTAGAGTGTAATTGTAATTTTACCTCATCGAAAATTTAGTACAGAACTTTTCCGTCATTAATCAGATCTCGTTCTCGCAAGTGATATGGGTAGCACCTGGAATGCTGCATCAATTAAACAAACTGATTTACCTGAATTTCCAACCCTTAGACATTGAATAAATAATTCACAGGTTGCAAATTATTCAATTTGCATCTCACAAGCTTATTCAGAAAAATTAAAGCTACACAATAGCATATAACGTGTCTGATTGCAACATGTTGTGCATATGCGAAAATAAGTTACAAGGTAATGAGCATTAACAATCTTGCTCAAAGTCAAATTGAGATTATTTGAATTTCTTATAAAGATATTGGATTATATAATAATCGGTCAAAGTCAAATGACAGATAGTCACCGTCAACTTACCCAACGAGCTTCTATTCTCTGCAGCCAAACGCCCCTCATTTGCCTTCTCATAGGTCCAAAAAAAGTCAAGTACAATCTCCACTCTTCCATTAAAGTCTCATCACCCATTGCCTTGAGCGCTTTGCAAAATTCTTACCCGTCATCAGTTGGATCTTTCCGACCCGAATTGATCGAACTCGTTTTCAAGCCCATGTTGGATTTCCTCCGCCAAATTGGTTATTTCCTAATGTTCAATGCATACCCATTTTTCGCCTACGAGTCAACCACTAACGTCATCTCTTTAGACTACGCTTTGTTTAGGGAGAACCCCGGCGTTGTGGATGCGGGTAACGAGTTTCATTATTTCAGCCACTTCGATGCCCAAATCGACGCCGTTTTCGCTGCCTTGTCTGCCTTGAAGTACGACGACATCAGAATGGTTGTAACGGAGACAGGATGGTCGTCTAATGGGACGAGAATGAGATTGGTGCAAGCATCGAAAAAGTTTATGCATATAATGGCAATCTCATTTGCAAAAATTGAAGAGCAGTAGGGGAGCGGCGGCAACAACTTAACAAGTAGCGTGTTTAATTAGGTTAGATTTAGGGTTCACTTTTTCATTTTATTCTTTAGAAATTATATAGTTTAATTGTTCACATATTAAGTAACAAATTATAAGTCGACACGTGGCTAAGTAAAAAATAATAATTTGTGATAAAAAAATAATTATATCATAAAATCATCATTAATTCATGATAAAAAAATAATTCGATCATAAAACCATCATTAATCCGTGATAAAAAATAATTCTATCACAAAGCCATCATTAATTCATGATAGATTGAAAATTATGTCACAGGTCTATCATAATTTTATGATATACCCATAATCTGTCATAAGTTGTCTGTCATCTATTAGCAATTTTCTTGTAGTGCTATATACCGAGGGCTTAACTTCTTATGTTTTCCCAATTGAAGTATACCCTTACAAGGAAAAATCTAACCAAAAAAAATTATCACAAGTGGGTTCTAACGCTGATCTGCATAAATCTTTTGTTTGTTCTATCTACCTTTAATTTTTCTCTTATGACATTAATCTTCTCATTAGTACTCTGGACAATTTCGGGACCTAAAAATTATTTTTCCCAAACAGTGTCATCTAAATACAATATGATAACTCTTATAAGCAAACTTCATCAAAGGCAGGTATGTATCCCAGTTACGTTGAAACTGCACAACACAAGTTCAAAGTATATCTTTCAAAATATGAATAAGCCTCTCTGATTGTTCGTCTATCTGTAAATGAAAGACTATACTAAAATTTAATCTAGTAATCATAGTTTGTTGTAAATAAGGAGAAAAGCTGGAAGTGAGCTAAAAGTGCTGAAGAACGATTCCCCCTCTACTAAATCAATTCCCAAAAATTCCAAATCAATTAACAACGAAAAATACAACACTTTTAAATAGGATATCGAATTCAAAGACTTCTTAGTGAGAGCATCAACTACCACATGCTTTCATGGACAATGATTAATGATATAGTCACTACTAACTGCAATCAACTCAACTCATCTACATTGTCTCAAATTCAATTCCTTCTTTATATTTAAGTACTTCAAGCTTTTGTGATCTGTATAAATCTCACAAGTAATCTATATAAATAACGCTCATGAGTCTTAAATGCAAACACTACTACTGTGATCTCTAGATCATGTGTTAGATAATTCGGTTCATAGTACTTACACTATCAAAAAGCAAAGACAATTATATTTCCATGCTGCATAAAAACACAACCTAATCCCAATATGGACAAATCACTGTAAATTATGAATCCTTTGTAAGAAATAGTGTTGAAGTTAATCTTATCTTGAGTTCTTAGGAACTCTTTTCATAATCATTTATCCACTCAAACTTCACTTTCTTTCTTGTCAGCTTCGTTAGAGATAAAGCTATCTTAGGAAAGCCTTCAACAGACTTATAGTAATAACTTTCCAAACCAAGAGACCATTGTTACATTAGTTTGGCACTCCTAATTCCCTAGCATTTTATTTTCTAATAATCCACATAAATACCCTCAACAAAAATCACATGGCCCAAGAATGTAACTTTGTCTAGTCAAAATTGATATTTACTAAGTTTAATATAAAGTTGCCAATGCCTCGAGGTTTGTATAGCAATTCTTAAGTGCTCTGCACTTTCCTCTCTACTACATGAATGTATGAGGATGTCAACGATAAATACAATAACAAACCAATCCAGATAAGAATGAAATACTTGGTTTATGAGATCTATAAATACTACTAGAGCATTAATTAAGCAAAATGACATCACCAGAAACTCATAGTGCCTATAACGAGGGTTGAATACGATCTTAGATACATCAGTATCTCTAGTCTTCAATTGATGATAATCCGAGCATAAGTTTGTCATCGAGAAAATTATTTTACCCTATAACTAATCAAACAGATCATGAATTCGAGGAAGCGGATATTTGTTATGAATAGTAACTTTGTTCTACTACTTATAGTCTATACACAATCTCATAGTTTCATTCTTTTCTCTTCACAAATAATACAGATGCCCCCATGGAAGTACACTAGGTCTAATAAAGCCCTTATCAACTAATTCCTATAGTTGTACCTTTAGTTCTTGTAGCTCTAATGGATTCTTCTTGTATGGGGCCATAGAAATTAGGGTTATGCTTGGAATTAAATCAATAGTGAACACTAAATCTTTAACGGGTGGCAAAACAGGAAAGACGTCAGGGTACACTCCCAGATGCTATTTCACCATATGAATATCTTTTAATTTCACATCATTAATTCGCATAACAATGACATGAGTTAAGTAAGTGAAACAACCTTTTCTGAGTAATCATGTAGCAGAAATAATATATATTACACAAGAAAGAATGATCTGTTGCTTTTGATAGAAAATGATATCAAGTTTTCCAAACTTCTAGAAAATTAACTTCTTTTCAAGAACATACCACTATAGCATAATGGTTTGGAAGCCAATTCATTCCTAATATAGCGTGAAAATCATGAAAGTCAAATAAAATCAAGTTTATTACCATGCACCATTACCCACTCTTATCATATAATCTTAAAATACATTCTTAATCAATAAAGTATTATTGAACTGTGTAGCTAACACTAAAGTAAAATCTAGTGGTCTCATCTCTCTATCACAAGATCCGAAGTGACATCAGCCTCTTGTTAGGTTAGAACAAATATAAATGCTTGTATACGTGGTCATCCTAGCTAACTTCTCTATTGATCACCATTAGTCTCTTCTATACCAAACTAGGGCCTATTGGTGAATTTAAGTACTTCTCTCTAAGGACCTCTCTACCCTTGAAACTAACTACTACCACTTTTAAAGTGACAAAGGTCTTCATCTGACACAAAACTTCAACTTGATGTTAAGGTTAGATAATCCTTCTCCAAGTGTCCCAGCTGTCCATGAAGAAAGCAACATGACAAATCATTCATACATTGTCCCCTATGAAGTTTGCCACAAACATTATGTTGAGGGTAATTGCCTTTGCCTACATTGTGACTTTGTTGGGTGCTATCATGACTATCAAAAGGTCTCTTCCCTCCAAAAAGATATGTTCGTTGATTGTACTACTAATTGGCTAAGTACTCTTTATGATCTGTCTCTCTCCTTTAAATTCTTTTAGTAGGTTCATTAACTAGCCAGTTAAGGCTTCACTTGTGTTGTTGTTGCTAGACTCTAAGCCTCTTTATGACTCCTCTAAATTCTCATAGTAACTATAACTAGTGTGCCAAAATCTGTTATTATGTTCTGATTACTTTAGTCTATATGTGTTCTTAAAGATCCAGTTTGAACCTTCTATATTTTTCTCTATCATTCAATATGGAAATTGAGTAAGTCGTAATAGCTCAAAAAAATTTATGCTCATACTGTTCCAATATCATAATCCCTGCACAAGTGTCATGAACTCATTCATCATGCCTGCTTGATAAATAATAAGAAAGAATTTATTAGTGAACTCTTATTAAAAATTTACCCAAGTAATAACTGCATGTCCGTTATATCAGTGTAAAACAGATATCTATAAATAATATGCATTGCCCTCCAGTAGAAACTTAGTGAAGAATAACCTCTCCCATCAATATATTTCATCATGTCAAAAAATCCTTTTCAGTAAGATTAACTAAGATTATGAGCTCACTAAATCTATGATACTATGAATAGTCATAGTCCATAAATTATTGTACATTAATAATAATTTCTATCACTATATAAACTTTAACCTCAATATGAGCAATAAGACTGACACACTCTATTGATCTTTCTAAAAATTAATCCAAAATAAATCTGATTGTTGGGTTCTATTTAGCATTTGAATTTAACTAGAACTGAAACTGCGTGATTTCATGTATAAATGTATGTGGAAATGACTTGCATATATCACTTATTAAGATTTTTCTTTATCTTCTTGTGTAGAACTGAACCCAATTCCGCTATAGATTTCGTGTAAGATTGGCCACGTATACTGTTGGTTGATTTGTATAATCAATTTATATTAATGCCAATGTGTAAATATACACAACAAGTAATAAAGTGATGAATATTCAAGATCGTCTCCACAGGGATTGATGTTACTCAAAATGCTAAAGTAATCACAATAGTGCAAATAATTGTCAAATAATTCTATCGTGATTAATAATTGCGAGAGATGGAAATAAAAAAATACTGTAATGAAATAAACTAAGTTAACTGTGTCTAAGATTCAATTGAGAGTATAGTAGTTGAATGATCAAACTCTCATAATGGGGTGATTGTTGTTTACCAAATTAGCACAAGTTGTTAGAATAAGTGCTGCAGCACCGGGTAGAGTAAATCGGCATCCTCAGCTATCGTATGTTGGAAGTCTCATACCCTTAAATCTATTAACAATGACCAGTTGCTCATATATTTATGGTATGGCATTATATCCTTTAATCTTTCTATCCTACAAGGTGAATACTTATGTCTAGAGTGTCACAAATCTTAACTTCAAGTATTACCCTTATGGGATTCAGGATAACCTAATCCATGAAACTCGACTTAAGAACAAGTAATACTCTAATAATGTCCGCTAAGACATGCCCTTTTGCTGCTCTATCTTAACTGAAACTATTAAATGGGTGGTCAACCAAAATAACAGTTATATTCATAAAAACTACTAGAGTAAAATGCTACAGCAATACCATAACAACATATAAGAACAGTCAAGAACCCATTGGATTATTTGTCACTCAACTACAAGTAAATTTAGTTCATAATCTGGATGAGAAAAATAAACATAAACATATTGATCTCAGAATGCATCAAATCAATTAAAGGAGGAAGATAAATATAAGTTGAGCACGGTGAAAATCAAAGCCAAGTAATTCTGCACGATTCTCCAATGTTGCCAAAAACAACACTCTTCAATTCTGATCTTCTTTTTCTTCGTTCTTTTGTAATTATTCTAATGATAATTCCCTTGCCGCCTTTCTTTGTGGTATTGCCTCCTTTTTATATTGCAAATTAGGGTAAACACAAGCCCGTGAGCGTGCATGCGTTAAATTAGGAAGCATGTGCTGACCCGCGCCTAAGTTTTCTCTTGCATTTACTTCCAGATTGCTACAGCACGGATTGCTCCAACATTCGCAACAGCATTGCATTGCTCCCGATTGTGCTTTTCTTCTTTTATAGCTGTCTTCTTTCCTCCTCTTGCTCATCTAATGCCTTAACATCCCCTCATGAATTAAGACTTTCCAAGGACCTACAATTATGCACTTATTTTTAGAACAAATTACTATGATTCAAGCAAAACTTATTAATACTCAACTACAATGAATGTTTAAGCAAAATGTAATCAAAATGTAATAAAAACACCTTATTTGTTCTCTAAATGATCTTGATTCAAGTCTAGGATGTAATAACTCTCATTTACTAGAGTTATCATATACGCATGCTAACTTATCATGATGTCACTAATGATGTATGAAACATGCATATATCATGTTATAGTCTACAAAATCTATAAACATGCTTTGATACCAGATTGACATGACCAGCCCGACCTATCTGTTGGATCCGAGGCAAATCATGCAATATAATATTTAAAACTTATGACATAAACTTAATTCACGAATATATAAAATTGGCCTCAGGCCTCTACCATAATCATATAATAATATATATACCTCATTCAAAAATATATTCAAAACTTAAACAGTTCACATCTCATTACATATACATACACTTCACACACATATACACACATTTGTAAATATAAATGTGCCCAAAATGCAAGTCATGTAGTAATGTATGTCATGGTCCAACCTCAATTTATTAGAAACTGACTGTATAAAAACCTGCAGAAACATGGGAAAAATGGGGTAAATAGAAAAATAGTGAGCTTGCGGCTCAATAAGTGGATATAATTATATATATGAAAATAAAGTAATGTACCAGTGCTTGTGCACAATCATATGACATAACTCCAAATTGAACATAATACATAAGCAAACATGAAGAATCATACATAAATACATGAGAAATTGCACCGAAGAATACCCAAGGGAATAACTATCATACTCGCTAGGATCATCATTGCGCGAGCAAAATAGGGAAAAAAAACTCTCAATACGCAATGGAATTTAACTACATTGCACGGGCAAACTAATCTAACTCTCAATACGCATGCGCAGAGCCTATGTGGAAGGGTACACATATGGTGACTCGCAGTCACATCTCTGAAATACTAACTAGGCAACCCAAGAGGGGGATGAATTGGGTTTTTAAAACTTAAGCTAAACAAACCACACAACAATTAAATCTATTGCCTTAATGGAATAAAAAAATAATAAATTTAATAAAACACAATTATAAAAGAGTAAGGGAAGAAAGAGCAAACACAATGATTTTTACGTGGTTCGGCACTCTCTGCCTACGTCCACGCTTCCAAGCAAACCAAACTTGAGGATTTTACTATCCAAGCCTCCCAAGGCTTCAAATGCTTACAATTGACTTTTATGGTGTCAATAAACCTTTACAACAAGAGATTATCCCAAATCTCTTAACCCAAGTATATCCCAACACTTAAAACCTCTCAAGGATAAAGATTACAAATGAATTTTCTCTCACACAATGTGTTTGATTACAAATAAATGCTCAATGTGTGAATCAAAGAAACAAAAACAAGTTTAAAGCTCAATAATGGTTATATGCTTAGTAGCAAGCTCAATGATACCTCTTAGATCTCTCCTTGTTTGAATTTGATTGAGTCATTTTATAGTTGGAGATGAAAACTAGTCGTTATTGACTTTCTGACAGAAATTGGATCGTCGTTAAGTCTTATCGGCTTACTGTTTTGACTAGTCCAAATGACTGTTATGCTAAATTTCAAATAAACGATTAGCTGTTTAGAATTATCAGTTAGCCATTAATTTCTAGAAACCTGCAAAACAAATTAATACATCTCTGGAAATAATTGATTAGCCGTTTTCAGTAAACGGTTAGCCGTTTGCTACAGTGAAATTATTTTTTTAAAATTAAAGTTTTATCCTTAACTTTATATAATTATACTATGGCCAAAATCTTCATAAAACTTTACAAATAAGTCCAATTTTAATGTTTCCAAACTTTTTCAATTTGACCATAAACTTGAAAAACAACCAATTTTATAAAATCATTTTTCTATTAAATATAAAACCTTAATAATGTGAAAATAATGATTTATTTAAAATGTATAAAAAATCATTTGAGTTTTTTAAAATTTAATCATTCTTAATCTTGTTTGTTATCATCAAAATCAACATTATGGATACATATATGCTATCATTGAAAATCGAAACCACTGTCAAACACTGATAGCATAAGGAAGCGAAGCCACTATCAAATGCCATCGTCAATGATGTCAAAATTGGCGAATGAGTTTCTAAGCAAAACGGGGATGGACTGATGGATAAAGGAGATGTTGTAATATTTAAGGAATGAAACTACCATGAATGGGTGTTGGTTAGTATTATTTTAAGGGTATTTTAGTCCAAAAAATATGTAAGTAATTAAGAGTGTAGGAAATTTTGTTGTACGGTTAGTTTTGATAATGAATTTTTGAAACTAGTTACATAGATAAATTTCCCTATAACACTTGTATTTTGTAACATGACCAAAAAAAAAATTATAATATTTTACACCATTATTTTTATACATCCTTTTATACAATAAATTTTACTTGTAAAAGTTATAAACTCGTAACAAGATATATATTGTAAGATATTCAAAATCTTGTTTTTTTTCAGAGGTAGCATAAAAAGTAGCACACCATCATTAGAAGACAAAAAGTTTAATTACATGATAAAAAAGACACAAAACATATATTGTGCTTTTTTACTAAAATTTGTACTATTTTTGTGCATATATCATTATGATTTTGTTATCATGACCTTTGTAGCTTGAAGGTAATCTCATTGCTCTCAACTTTCAAGGGAACAAGTTTGAGTTTTGGCCTAAACACATATGGATTCATATTTTGTTATTAATTATATAAGTGAAAGAGGTATATATTTATTCTACCAGAGTCTGAATTGAACATCCCGTCAATATTAAAATATTATTACACTACAAAAAAAAAGTCAATAGATGATATGTAGTTTGAGACAGATTCTGAGTAAATAACCTTCTGCCATTAAAACAATTGCTATTTAAGTCTAACTTTCACGGTGAAATCAATCACTTGTCAACATGTTTGAGGTCGAAATTTGATTCAGTTCAGTTCTTCAACAAATAAGTCATACAGAAAAAGTAAAAGGAGAATTGAAGAACCAAACCAAAATGGTTTCATTTTCAACACAAGAGACTATACAGTTTTATACTTATTATCTATAAATTATTATCTAATTTGACTATTTGTTTGTTTGTATGGCTTTGAATTTTATATTTAGGATTAAGTTTTTGATCGAATTATCTATTAATTGCTTTTGAAAGCAAAATCACAATTAGAAAGTTCATTTTAAAAATTCTAGTTAAATTCTACAAATGTTGTGTGCGCTTGTAAAGTTTGAGGTGTATATATGGTTTTTATGATTTTGATTTTTTCCACTTTTGATGTAGTACTGGCCGGTGGAGAAGAAATCAAATTACGGCTCTACTTGGATTTGAAGTTGGGTAGTTATAGTTTAAAAGTTATGATACTAAATTATTTAGTAAATGCTAACTGTGGTAACTTAGAAGCTAAATTAATTTGATTTTACACTTATATTATGAAAAATCTATCATATTTTTCCTAATTTTGTCAAAATTATTATTTAAAAATTATATTTATTATATACTATATACTTTTATTTCATAGTTACAACTTTTTTTATAGCAAGTATAACTTAAAAATGATAGTACCGCAACACCAAACAAGACTTACTTGCTGGGAAAAACAATGGTAATTTGAATTGGTGGAAAACATGATAATTTTTGTGATTTTATTGGCTAATTGTAGAAATACATGAATTTGGGGATGAAATACTAACTAGACAACCCAAGAGGGGGAGTGAATTGGGTTTCTAAAAATTATTCAATGCTTGAACAAAACTTAATGCAAATCTTAAACAAATTCAAAATAATAATAAATAAACCAATCAAAATGTAAAAAGATAAGAGAAGAGAGATTCAAACACAAAGATATTTACGTGGTTTGGTCAACCATGCGTACATCCACGCCTCCAAGCTCATTGAACTTGAGGATTTCACTATTCAAGCCTCCAAGACTTCAAGAACTTTTACAATTGACTTCATAGGTGTCAATCAACCTTTACAACAAGAGATTATCTCAAATCTCTTAACCCAAGTGTTTCTCACACTCACACTTTATCAAATACAATATTTTTCTCATAAAAAATTTATGTGTTTACAAATGTATACCCAAAGTGTGATTTAAAGAATGAATGAACAAATTAAATCTCAAGAAATATTGTATTCTCAATAATATGCTCTCTAGTATTCATTGGATTCACTTTGATTTGGATCTAATGCAACCCTTTTATAGTTGGAGCTGAAAGCTAACCATTATTGACTTTCTGCACAAAGTCGAATCACCATTAAGCCTTATCGGATTGCCGTTTTGACGTGAGCAAGTGACCGTTGTGCCAAAATTCAAAATGTCGGATCGTCACTTTCTAGATGTCGGATCGTTTTTAGTTTCAGTAACTAAACTTCAATTTTGTTCGATGTCAGTTAGCCGTTTTCTAATAAATAGTTAGTTTTTTGCTACATTGAAACTATTTCATAAAATTATAATTTTACCCCAAAACTTTTTGTAATTATATTGTGACCTAAATCTTCGTAAAACTTTACAAAAAAAGTCCATTTCCAGAGTTTCAAAACTTTTTCAATTAGACCATAACTTGAAAAACAACCAATTTCATTTATTTAAAAAGTACAAAAAATAATTTAAGCTTTAAAAGTTTAATCATTCTTAATCTTCTTTGTTATCATCAAAATTAACATTATGGATACATATATGTTAACAGAGGAGATATGATGTCCTAAGTGACTTTAATTTTATGGTTTGTTGTTACTTCCATTAGTTCATGTTCAATTGAAACTCCTACATATTTTCTTATATGTTGGCATGTAAATTTGTGCGTGAACACACCTGTGTATATTTTGCTATTGTCATTTTTCATAAATTGTCATCATTACAAAAGAAAAAGAAAAATTTAATATGCTACTAATTAATTAACTTAAATTTTATGACACCCTATTTTATCATAATTCTTTTAAGATCCTTGAAGATTGGTTTTAATATCTAATTAAATATATTTTAGATAGGAATCAACTATTGGAATTGAAAATTTCTATTACCCATAAATTTGTGGAGGTGGGTAGTAAGAATTTTCAGATTTCTTTTTTAGAGTGAGTGAAATTATTATTTGGAAGAATGATAGTTTTTGAATTAAAGTGATAGTTAATAGCAATAATGGATTTTGCAGTATCAATTAATGGGTTTATTTAAGAATTGAACTATTGGCACTCCTCTAAAATCCTTATCAAATAATTTTATTAAATGACAAAATAAATCTAATTATAACACTATATTTCTCTCTCTAACACTTTACATCCATCCAACTACATCATAGTGCTTTACATTTTTTGTTTTCTCACAACCACTTTTGCATTCTAAATTTTTTTAAAAAATAAAAAATTATATAATAATTATTTGAGTCCACTTTTAATTCTATTTAATTCATACATATATACATTTTTTTATTTAAATATATATGATTGATTAATTCAAAAGTTTGTAATTGGAGTTATTTGGAAGAAATTGAATTTTTTTTTTAATCATAAAGAAACTAAAACAATGGAAAAGCATTGTAAATTATTGACTTCACTACTTAAGGTTTAAGTCCGACATTGGAAAATAGTGTATTCCCCTTCCCATTTGCATCCTATAAATATTGGCATATGTTGCATTATTGAATAATCAATAAAAAAGGTTAAATATAGCCAATAGCAAGGTATTATCTGGTACTTTTTTTTAGTCTAAAATTTTTCTTTATCTATTTTATTTATAACGTGTAATCAGTACAATAGCTAGTTCAATATAAGCATTTTAATTTTTACTACTTGTGTTTATTTATGCTTTCTTTTATGCTTTATTATTATATTTTTATATTGTTAGTTCATTATGTTGTTAATTTAATTGTTTATAATAATTTTGATATATATAGCTAACTCTAAAAAACTACCTATATTGTTATTATTTTGTTTATATGTTATTATTCTATTAATATAGCTGGTTTAATTTGTTTGTTTATATGATTAGTTTAACTGCCTATCAAGTTATTTTAATTTCAAAAATTAAGATTTGCTCTTTCATATATAGTTTTTGAATATTATTGTTGTAGCCTAAAGTTTCCAACAGGTGGTGAGAACTAGAAATTCTAACCTCATTAAAAATTAGAACTTGAAGTTCTAAGTTATGTTTTTAAAAGTTAGAACATGAAGTTCTAAATACATACATGAGATTCTATATATTTCATAATTTTTGTTTTGTTCATATTTACATGTTTTTATCTTTATATTGTGATACTTATTTTTCTTTGATTATTTACAAGATTTTGAGAAATGGCAAATCTCACAAATCTACAAATTTCGTTCTTGAAGTTTCTGGAAAAAAATTACCTTTTTTGAGTGATGGATACCAAAAGGCACCTACAAGCTATGGGCCTAAAAGACCTACAGCAAAAGTTAATGAAGCGTCCTTACAAGAAAAAAAAAATATGATTTTCCTTCACCATCATTTACATGATAGCCTAAAAGCTATATCTAACAATGGAGGATCCATTATCTTTGTGGAATGACCTCAAGGATATATTTGACCACTATAGGGCTATTTTCCTTCCAAAAGCCAATCATGTGTTGCTAAACTTGAGGTTACAAGATTATGTAAGAGCCTTTGACTATAGCTCTGCTCTGTTCTGCATTACTTCATAACTAATATTAGATGATGAAAAAAATTACTAAAAAAAGTATGCTTGAAAAGACACTTTACATCTCATATCTTAAATGTTGTCTTTGCAACAACAATACCGAGAGCGTACTGCAAATACTCTGGGCTGATAACATTTCTTTTAATTGCTGAATAAAATAATGAGTTTGTAATAAAAAATCATGAATTTTGTTCAACTAGTTCTCAGTCATTCCCAAAAGCGAATGCAAATATGCATACCAATAGTTGACGTAATTGAGAAGGCAAAAGAGGGCGTAGTTATTACCCCTGTGGTGGTCACAAACACTTAGGACAACAAAGCAACAAAAAATAGACACCACTAGAAATAGAACATCCATAAAAGACATAATGATGCAAAAAAGAATAATGCTAGAAGTGATAATGAAGAAATTTGTTACTGATGTGGAGGAAAAAGACATTGATCACATACCTACCATGCAAACATGCATTTGGTAGACATATGCCAAGTAAAGATTGGGACTAATCTAGTCGATAACTCTGATCTTGTTGATCTAACTCATCATGATGTCTCCAATTTCTTCAAGGACACGGAGGAGAAAATAGATCACTTAATTAGCAATAGAAATGTCCACACTAATTAAACTCTCATTATTATGTTGTAATTATTAAGTTACCAATATGTTAACCTTTGTGCTTTCCGTAGTTTCATTAGATGTACTTAATATTTATATTTGATCATGATGTCTAACATGAACGTTGGTTTAATGTAAGGTTATATATTTTAGAAATAAATTATATATTTTGGAAATGAAAGTTGAGGTGTATGCTTGACTGATAGTGCAATCACAAACACTATCCTTTAAGATAAAAAAAATATTTCTTAGAAATAAAATTATTTGAAGGAAAAATAAATACTATATTTGGTCTTACAGACATAATTGAATGTGTAGAAGAGCTATAATCTTGTTAGCAAATGGAACAAAACTAATAATCTAAAATTCTTTTTCTTTAACAAGATCTAAAAGAATTTGTTGAGCTCTGTGGCTATCTGCCGAAATGAGTATTGCATTAAGACTTTAAATGAAAATAATGCAGAATATCTCTACATTACTAAAAATATCTCAAGGAAGAAATACATATTAGAAAATCTTTTATCATTCTCATCATGGTTGTATTACACAATCATAAATGCAATTGAGAGTTATGCAGTAATGAACCAAAACTTCACATATCCAAAAATATTTACATTATAGTATGATCACTTTGGACATGAGTTTCTACAATGATGAGTATAATTATTGAAATTTTCATGGACATCCATTAAAGAACTAGAATATTTTATTGTCTAATGAGATTATTCATACTGCTTACTCGCAAGGAAATTTTGTGATTAGACCATCCTCTTTTAAGGTTGGTCATGAATCTCCATCGTTTTTACAAAGAGTTTAAAGAGACATATGCGGACCAATCTATCCACCTTGTGGACTATTTCGTTATTTTATGTTTCTAATTATTGCGTCTGCATGGTGGTCACATGTTTATTTATTGTCCACAAGTAACGTTGCATTTATAACATTACTTGACTAAATCATAAGATTAAGGGCATAATTTCCAAATTATCTAGTTAAACCCATACTTTTAAATAATGCAGGTGAGTTTATATCTAAGACATTCGATGACTACTGTACATCAACTGGTATCGATGTTGAACATCTGATTCCGTATTTTCATACATAAAATGGATTGGTAGAATCATTGATTAAGCGATTGTAAGTAATTACAAGAACTTTACTTATGCGCACAAAACTACCAATATCTATATATGGTCATGCTATTTGACATGCTATAGCATTAGTTCATCTTATACCCACTGTTTATCATTGATAATCTCCATTACAACTTGTACTTGGTCAATAACCTGACATTTATGTTCTACACATCATTTATGTTGTGCATGTTCTGATATCACACCTTCGATGCACAAAGATGGGATGTCAGCATTGTTTGGGATTCATGTTAGTTTTAACTTACCTTCAATTACTAAACATCTTGAAACCCTAATGAGTGATCTTTTCATTGCATGTTTTTTGAGTTGTCACTTTGATGAGAAAATTTTTTCATCACTAGGGGTGAAAAACTTCCTAAAGTAAGGCATGAACTTTCTTGGAAAGCTTCCACCTTGTTTCATTTAGATCCTCATACCAATTAATGTGAAAATGAAGTGCAAAGAGTAGTACTTTTGCAACAAATTGCGGGTTAATTACCATATGTATTTACAAATATAGCAAAAGTTACCAAGTCACATATTCTAGCTGCTAATACACTAAATTAGGTGATTGGTCCTACTGAACAATCAAGTGTGAAAGTGGCTAATGAGTTGTTGGTTACACATCAGAAGTGTCGCATACCACTGGGTTCAAAGGGCAACACTTTCCTAAAGAGGAGAATGAAAGATCAAGATCCTGTTGAAAATAATGCTCGAGTTATAAATATACTCACATTATCTAAATTACTAGTTCTAAATGAACTAGGGTCCTTGAAGGGATAGTAACTCCTAAATAGGTACAAAAACACAAAAATAAGAAAAAAATCTACAAATTATACTTATACAAGGGAAATGCGGGATCATAATGAAATAAACATCGATAATATATTTTTATTCACAATAGCTACTAAAATTACAAATGATTTTGAGTCTCGAACTGTCAATGAATGTAGACAAAGACATGATTGACCTCAATAGAAAGAAGCAATTCAAGATAGTTAACTTCTTTAGCTAAACGTGAAGTTTGGATATGTAATCTAAACACTTGAAGATGTCAAACTTGATGGATACAAATGGATATTTGTGAGGAAACATAATGAAAAAATCACTAGATACAAAGCGCAGCGAGTTGCAAAAGGTCTCTCAAAAAGATCTAATACTAATTATGAGGATACATATTTTTCAACAGTGAGATACTATTTAGTACTTTGTTTTAATCTAAAATTTTTCATTATTTATTTTATTTATAACAAAAATAATATTTCGAGAATTAAGGTAGGTTTTGACTGAAAATAGTTTGAAAAAAAAATTACAGACATGCTAATAGTCCCACTCTTTTACTTAAAATGGGATTAAAGAGGATATTTGAGGATAGCCAGTACCGCCATTCTGTAGCCCACATCCAATCTCCATGTAGAAAGCAAAGCCCATAAAATTTTGTACAAGCTTGTAGGTCCAAAATGCTCAACGGTGTCGTTTATGTCCCGAAATATACAAGATTCTCCAGCGCCCTAGTTATTATTCGCCTATCTTCACGCTAGGGTTTTAGACAC
>NW_006262688.1:16705021-16717134 GCF_000493195.1 Citrus x clementina | reverse complement strand
GCCGTCCCCTCCTATTTTGCAACTATGAAACTTTATCCCACTTTTTACGATAATGGTTTAAAGTTTAATCAAAACCCAAACCTGTGTTTTTTTCAGCTATGGAAAGGTTTATGACTGAACCCAGCATCGAAGACCAAGATCACATTAATCAAGATTCAAAAGTGAAAAATTTTAAAGACCCACTATACAATTTTGACTCAAAAAACAGCGACTTGAGTTTGGCCGATTCGTTTCTTGATTTCGACACGATAAAAGAGTTGTTTGAGGATTACTCGCCAAACCTAGATAGGATTGGGTTAGAAAAGATTGAATTTGGGGTTCTTGAGAAGAGTTTGAAGATGAATCAAGAAGAAAAATTCCATTTTGGGAACCTGGTTTCAGATGGGTCTGATTGTGTGGTGAAGGTTGAAGAGGCATTAGTGGGTGGGAAAGAGAAGAATCTAAGTTGCTGTATTGAGGAAAACATGGGGAAAGTTAGTTTGGTTGATGCCAAGAGTGGAATAGCGAGTGATGGGGATGGGAGTAAGAAAGTTGATTTGGTTGGTAACATGGGTTCGTTTCCAGCCGACAAGGATGGTGCGAAGAGTGGAATAATAAGTGATGAGAAAGAGAGTGAAAGCGAATCAGAGTCGGAGAATGAAGGTTCTGCTTCTTCTTCATCGTCGTCTAGTAGTAGCAGTGATAATGATGAGGAAGAGGACGAAGATGAAGAGCTAAAAAAAGAGGAAGCGAAGAAGGAGGTAAAAAGAGGATTGGGCGAGCTGGGTGAGCTTGAAGAAGGTGAGATAGAGGATGTTGACAGAGAGGAGATGACTGGAGGGATTGATGATGATGAGGATGATGAAGAGGATGAGGTGGAAATGATTTCTGTTGTTGATGTTGATATTGATGGTGGGGATGAAATTGATGGTTGTGCTAGGGAAGGACCTATTAGGTCAAAGAACGAGCTGCAGGTACGTAATTGTGGTTTTGCTGGTATGCTGTGTTAAAAATCTTGCTGATTTGTGGTGAATGCCAAACTAGTAAGGTCTGGATCATGGATATTATGTGCTTTAGTTTGTGGATGCTGGTGTGTATAGTGCCAAACTAGAATTAAAGATTATTTTTCATTCACAATTCAATCAAGTGAACCTTTTTTTAATATTTTATTCATACTCAAAAGGCAGACATGATTATCCTAGTTTTTATTTCCATGCTACCTTTTTAATATTAACCATTGGATTGTTTACAAGTTTTCACTGCCTACCAAATGTTTTTGCTGGCATGCATTTTGTAAAAAGGCGGCTGTTGAGGTCCAATATTTATTGCAGTTTGGGGAGGTAGAGAAAACGGAGATTGTACATGATTTCGTAATCATTCAGTTCAAATATCAGAAGTGAAATGCAATATGCATTAACTTTTTGTTGCTTAAGCTGAAGCATGGACACCTTGTAATTGTGAAAGTTTAGGATATGAATTTGTGATTTATGACTATTGGACCTTATTAAAGTTTAGGATATGAATGCATGGCTCATGAAGACTGAACAAAGTCACAAACTTTAATTTGTTTGCAACTTTTGTATTTTTGACATACTGTTAAGGAAGGTTACAGTTTATGAATTCTAGTTCTTGCTTTAGAACTTCTATGGATGGTCTATTTGTGCACGAAACATGCTTAAACGCTTTTGTATTTTGTTATAAATTATGATCCAATGAGGTGATATATTGCAAGTCGTTGGTTCTGTTTACTCTATGATACTTACAAGTTCATGGTTTCTATGAAATGTTGCAGGTTCTACCCCTGGTCCCTCAAGTGAATGTTGTCTTGCAACCGCATCATCAGATGCTGCCCGTAGGAGTTGTTTTGTCGGTAAGCTCGCAAAAGACATAAGGCAGAGCCTTCATCAACCTTATCTTGCCATCATCTTTGGAGCTGGCTGATTTATAGATCTGATGCACATTGTTCTGGAGTTTTGATAATGTGGGTCCGGTTTTTTATGTTACTTGTAATATTACAGGTTCGTGGTGTCCAAGTTATTGTAGAAGGGGCTGAGAAGCACAACCCTCTCAATGAGGGTTCAATCCTCTGGATAACTGAAAGCAGAGTGCCATTGGGACTGATTGATGAAATCTTTGGACCTGTAAAAAACCCATACTATGTGGTAAGATACAATTCAGAAAATGAAATCCCTGCCGAAATCCGTGTAGGGACTTCGATCTCTTTTGTTCAAGATTTTGCCAATCATGTGCTCGATGACAAGAATCTTTACAAGAAAGGGTACGATGCATCTGGTGAGAATGATGAAGAGTTATCAGATGAAGCAGAGTTTTCGGATGATGAGAAAGAAGCTGAGTACAAGAGAAGGCAAAAGATGGAAAAGAGGGGCATGGATGACCAGAAACCTGGTAACAGGAAAAATAATAGAAAGAAGGTCAAAAATAAGGATGGAATGTGGAGAAATGGAAGACCTTCAGCTCCACAAATGGATGGAGTAGGACAGCCGCTGCCAAATCAAAACCAGCATCCTGTCTCTCATGTTCCAGCATCTCTGGATCAAGGTAATTGTTCCACATCTTCTATAGGACAGGGTTTTGTAGGTGGAACTGGCTTAGTTCCACACCTTCAACAAATGGTGCAGAATACTAGTTTTTCAACATCTCCGAGTGCCGTCTGGACAGATAGGATTCCACCTCAGCAACCACAGGGTACCTTCTTTCCTAATGTATTTCCAACTAATGGTTTGCCTTGGCCTTCCCAGAACTATCAGCAGCCTCCTTATCAGCCCATGATGAACTGTGGGCTATTTCTACAGCAGTCTAGTCAGATGTCACTTCCTAATGTTGGTCTACCAGGTGGACCGTCTAATTTCTTTGCAGGACCAACATATGCACCTTGGCAGTGTCTTCTGGGGCAAAATGGCTTAAACCAAACAATTGGGCAGGGTTTACCGCAGCAGCCTGCTTGCCCATCTGTAAATGCATCACAAGGAATTCTGCCACCTAATGGGTTACATGTAAAGCAAAATAATTTGCAACAAACTGCTGTTCTTCCAGGCAGCATTGAAGCACCCCAACAGTTTAACATGGGTGCATCTTCCAGTCGTGGAAGGAAGCCATATCATAGAGGAGGTGGGCGTTTTTCTGGGGGAAGAGTTCGCCATCAGTCCCGATGAAAGCTTGTAATGAGTTTCCATAGCATAGTTAATTAACTTGTACTATGCTCCATGCTTCTTTCGGGTATAGTGCTTAGTGTTTTCCTTGTTCTATTCGAGGAGTTTCAGAAGCAAGAAATTGGCTTGCATTACCATTACTAGTTCAAACTGGCGCTCTCCGGTGTCTTGCTTTCCCAAGAGTCAACGCAGCCAGGAGTTTTGTTCTAAATGCATGTGGCTTTGTGGATAACGGGAGTTCTTCATAGATATCTTTACTATAGAGAAACTCTGCTCTGAATTGAGTGAAAAATCAAGGATTTACTCCATGCTAATAGTTACATTTTTGGTGATCGAGAGGCTACTGTACTGGTCCAAAAGTTTGTGGCTAAAAAACAAGAAAAAGAGAGAATAGTTTTTATTTGAGAGTTGAAATGATTTGAGCATGTGCAATTGCAATTGGCTATTCATTCTCCGGATTGTGATTATCATGTTAGTGTGGATTTGAGTGGGACATCATTTTGGGTTCAAATGTTTAAGCCGATGCATTGGGTTAACTTTTACATGCAGTCTGTCACACCATTGTTTTCTTAGGATAACGTTCTACTTTTGTGCTTTTGCTTGTCTTTTTCCATTCTACTTTTTTGCTTTTGCTTCTCTTTTTCCCCAACTTTTTGTTCTCTCAACCAACTATTTGTATGGTGTTGAGCAACTAGAACAAAATGTTTACCTGTAGTTCATTGTAAAATTCTCTCCTTTTCACTTTCTTCTGGGCAGATTTATGTTAAAAAGAAATACATCCTTACATATCCCCCAAGACCAAATGAAATTAAAAGATAATATAAAACAGAATAGAAATAATGGAGACACATGAAAAGTATAAATGAAGAGAATAAATTGCTTCATTTTGAAGTTTTTGAACCAGTCAATGAGAACGGATACTGAACGCAGAGACTGGAAATTTCAGTCAAAGACAAGAGCATGACAGAGGGCTTCTGTGAACGGGGGAGGGACTTTCATGAAACAACAATTGTCATGAAAATCCCAACCAAAGAGAGGAACAGTCAGGTTGAAAAGATTACTCCAGAGATTCAAGTTTTGGCATTCCTTGTGAAGTCAATGCATGTCTGGCAGCTGCAGTCGGAAAAACGACAGATATCACAGCCAAAGCAAACACATGAAGTGCAGCCCTTGCATGTTGGAGAACGAATGCATCCCCTATAAACCCTTCGACTAGCTCTCTCCTCTTCATCATCACAGGTTATTCTGTATTCCAGAAAGCAATCATTGGTGCCAATAGCTTCTCAAATCTCAGAACATATGAAACAATATGATAACAACATCAAGTAAAGACTCTGTCCTAACATGCATATGCGCATGAATATCTGCAACCATTAGTTGAGTAAATCTGAAAGCGAAAACACAGACAGGAGCTACTTTTCCTTCACAATACATATATATATCAAGTAGTGATTACAAACTGCAAGAAATAACATATTCAAAGCAGCGCATTAAATGGGATTGTCCATCCTTTTCAAAAATAAATACATTTTATACATCTCTGAGCACTTGTGAGATGCAAACTGAAAGGAGTGAACATCTATGGATCCTAGCCCCTCAACATGATGCATTAAACCCAGATATCCCAAAAGTCAATGTTGCTGGCCTACATCTCCAAAGCATAATCAAGCTAGTCCTACTAATTAATCACCACCTGTTAAAGAAGCACCAACATCACAAATAATTACTACACAATCTAATAAGGTGTTGTTTTAGACATGATACTATAATACTCTATATCCTAAATAACCACAACAACTCTGAATTTCTTTCAAAAGACAACTAAGTTCCATTTGTATCTCATCATCTGCTTGTTTTAGATATGATAATATAATCCTGTATATCCTAAATAACCACAGCTACTCTTAAGTTTCTTTCAAAAGAAAACTAAGTCCTATTTGTTTCTCATCATCTGCGACATCTTGACATGAGAGTATGTGCAAGCATGAGATGACATATTATTCAAAGGTTCTAGTAAATATAAATAATTGCAAAGGTATAGGGTTTGTCGTTAAAGAATGCAACCTCGATACCCCATGTAGAGCCACAAGATCAGAAAATGAGGCTAAAAGTGTTTGATTGGTGAAGAACTCTGTTTTTAAGTGAAAAAGATGTTTCACCGAGACAAAGATGGGGTAAATACTCCCAACACCTCCCTCTTCTCTTCTTTTAGTTCTATCAACCTTTCAATATGCACATACTTGACATACAACAGATATTTTCCAGATAGTTTTGTAACCATGCTGCAGTACAATCAGAAAATGTTATATTTGAGATAGTTTGCTGCATATCAACTGGTTAGACAGAGAAATTAAACAATTTCCTAAAATATTTATTTATTCTTTCAGGGCTTTCGTTGTCAAATTGATAAATTTCTAGAAGCTCACAAATGTTTCCACAGAACATCATCCATTTCGACAATTCCTAATGGGAGTGACGAGTGATTACAACGAGGAAAATCTTGCAGGGATAGATGGTTATTACCTTACTAAAAAGAAGTCAAACTCTGAAAACCTAAACCCCCATGTTCCTTCAAATCAATCAAAACAAAACTATGTTTGCAACTATTAATTTAGAAAAAGAAACACAATTAAAAGATACGACAAATGATTGTCTCAATAAAGAAGAATTAAACATGCATAGATGCATGACAAGCCAAAATATTACATGAACTCAAATGGAGCTAAATGAAACAACTGAACTAACTCATACTTCCCTTCTGCTTCCAAAATGTAGCTAAGTCCACCAAAATCTTTTCCAGCAGAAAAGGCAGTAAATGAAAGAAGGAAAAAAAAAGCTTTAAACATATATGTCAAGACATGTTGACTATAAAAGGTTACCTTAATGATACAATTGACCATCATGTTCAAGAATCACCATTGACCTAACTATCTTGAGGATCAAAATTTCAGCATGATTCATTCAAAATTTGCTTGATAAATGCTTAATCAAATGTAAAGGTGAAACATACTTGTCATAGGGCAGATCAGAACACTTCCAATTCTTATCAGCTAGAGCATTATGGTGAATAAGACATTCCTCTTTGGTACGTAGTCGGAACCTACGCTCCTTGTTACACCTAGCACAACGAACAAACTCGTCACGGTGACAAACCCGGCCATTGTGGGATCTGTGAGAACCATTTCCATGTTTTGATGCTTGGTTATAGTACTTGAGCAACACCGTCTTTGACAATGGAACCTTCTCTCCATTAGCTATGACCCAGACATTGTTCTTCCACTTTCTTGCTGTCTCTCTTCCAGAATGCTTCTCAAATGCACCAGGAGTCATCTTGTCTGATTATTCAAATCACCACTAACATAATTAGCTATGCAAGTAGAATAATGAAAATTTGTTACAAGAGAAAGAAAAGAAAGAGATAATCTGAATAAGAAAGTTGCAATAAAATGAGAAAGAATATTCCAAAGAAATATGCTGTAATCATATGCACTAAATCCTTAAGAGCTCTCAGTAAAGAGAGTTAAGGCAGACTAAGAAGAGAGTAAATCATACCAGTACAATACATTGAATGCTTAAAAGCACCAACTAACAATTGCTGATATTGTTCCCAAGGTTACTTGAAGAAATTAATGGCAGTAACTGGATGGCCAGTCAATACACTTGCTACATTCTTTGCAGAGTTTTGCAAATGATTAATTATAGAAGGATTACAAAACTAAGGGTGTCAAAATTCCAAGGTAAGCAGGTAACGAGCACATGGTGGTTTAAGTAGAAGTGGTAACTGCTTAGTTACTTCACTCAAAACACTTATAAACAGAATGCATTCTCCTCTTGGGGAACAATGTACAAATATTTTTTGAATGGGGAAATATCATCAACAATACAATCACCTTAATGCAACATCATGATTCATACCACTTGAAGATGCAAGTGCTAGTGAGACCAACACTACAAAACAGATGCTGAAACACTCTATTCTTTCAGATTGTCCTCTCCCGTTTGTATGTCAGATTTAATCCTATTGATGCAACCCAATGAAGATTTCACAAAAGGTAGAAGAAGATAATCAATATCGAAGATGGAAACTATCAGTTATGAGAAGGCATGCACAGGAAAGAGCACATAAAATGCTGACCCATCAGAATCAACTTTCATAGTCTGAAACATGACAACTATTATATCACCCAAGCGGACGAGGAAAACCAAACTCCACCAACCATACACATGAGATAACATATCATGAAGAACAAAACTCGAAACAAACCCATCTTATCGAACAAAGGAAAAAACACAATATGATGTGATCCAATACAAAGCTTACTCTGCCTCCCAGCAACTAGATAGAAGAATACTCACGACTTCAAAAGCCGACTACAAAAGGCCAAACATAAGACCTTGTAATCACAAGAACAAAGACAATGCAGGTATCATTCTTGTGATACCCATTTGAAAACTAACTTCTTTATTCGAACAAAACCAGACCAAACCGAATCAAAAGAATGCAGTTTTATCGCGTTATACGAAAACGATATGAAGGAGAACTCGGTCACTGAGACCAAGCAACATACACTTGAACTGTATTAAACATGTTGCAAAACTCTTTGCAGTCTCAGACACATCAACGTCAATAACACGCGCATTAAACATGCAAAATTAAAAATTAAAAAAATCAAAAATCAAAACCCATTTGCTTGAAAAAGGGAGTCCAAAAAGAAGAAGACCTTCATTGCAACCAGGAGTGCATTCACAGGTGATTTCTAGGTCACCATTAGAGAAAACCCTAAGCCTGCCAACAGCGTCACCATATCTGTGACTCGTACACCCACATGTAACTTCAATATAATCTCCTCCTCTCTTCACACCACTAATCTCTCTCAACTCCTCGTCGCTAAACATCATCAATACGCTCTCTTTTTCAACCCCATTAGCCATATTTTTTTTTTCCAATTTCACAAGCACACAAATCAAACCAAAAATAATAATAATAATAATAATAATAATAATAAATAAAGAAGAGGGCAATGTTAAAATAAAGATGGTGTATTTGGGTAAAAATGGAAAGACCCAGAGAAAGAAATCAAATGGCGAGTGTTAAGGCTTAAAAAGCACGCATCTTTGCTGAGTCACTCCGAGAGATCTGGTGGAGAAAACGTTGAAGGAGTATTACTACTAGTAGTAGCTAGATAGAGGAGAGGGATTATAGAATAGAGAGAGAGAGAGGAGCGAAACTTATTGCTATCGCGGTTGTTGTGTGTATGCGTGTATGAGCGTGATTGGAGACAGAGACAGAGAAAGAGAAAGAGAAGAGTGAGCAGTTGTGGTGTTTTGGTGAGAGTGAAATGAGCTGGCTTCGCCTATATACAAAATATGTCGTGGGGAGAAGTGATTTTCTTAACTAGATTTTAAGGGTGCCACTGCCTACTTGCATGATTTGATATGACATGAGAGAAGCGAGAGAAAGAGAGAGAGAAAATTCATTAATTCATATTCATATTTTCATTTCATTAATAACAGAGATGGCTTTGCTTTGGGGTCAGGGCCTTTTGGCTTATGGGAAAATCCCTCCCCAGGGAAGCAGACGAGGTTTGTTGATAACTCTAACTGCTCTCTGTCTCTCTCTCTCTCTCTCTTTATTTTTCTATTTGATTCCACTTTCCATTGATTCTTTTGCCATTTTTACTGCCACTGTACAAGGGAATCAATTTTCAATTAAATAATTTTGCCCCATAAGTCATTTTGTTAAGATGCAAAAGTTTTCAATATGTATGTTTTCGTAGGTTTCAAGCAATGCTTCAATGGTATGAATTTAAATTCTCATTTCTAATGTAATTTGAGCATGGAAACAGAGATTTGTCTCGTATAGAAGACTACACCGCAACAAATTATTTATGTTGGAATGTATCCAATTATGATTGATATAAGTGTACACATGACAAGAGAAAATGGCATTGCATCAAATTTTATTTACCCTCTAACTAACTCTTAATTTTTTTCTTATCTTTTAAATAAAAATAAAAGTAATTTGCAATTTTAAAAAATAAGAAAAATAACTAATTCGTGGGAGAATAATCCAAAATTTTACTCTTTACCACATTACTTTTCGTTGGTAGAAATAGTTAGTTACTTTGAGTAGACGTGATACATGTCAATAACTAGTACCATATTCCTTTATAGACTTTTTTGTGCTTGAACAAATGAAACTGCAAGGTAGAAAATTAAAAAGTAGAAAGAGAGGCTGAAGTGGAGTACGGTGATTGGCCCTTGTCAAAATTATTACTTTTTCATTGGTGCGGGGAGCGAGAAGAATACGTAAAAAGTAAGGAGTCTTGTTTCAGGGAATTAAATCATTATTAAAAAGCTGTTGTTTGCTTTAAATAAAATTATGCCTGATGATACTTCTTATTAGGACAAAATTAACAACAATAATTTTTGTTTGGTATGACAGTGGGCAATAATCAAATGATTATAACACTGTACTTAAACATGATCATTGTAATTAACTAGTTTGCCTCATCTTTATTAGGTTCATGGGTATTAAAATTTAATCCCCACAATTTTGGTGACTGTATTAAAATCTCGTGACCACATGGAACCCATCATAATAAATTAAATACTATATTTTTTTCTTACAAAATTAATAATAAAGTCATAAAAATTTATATATTCTGATGCTTTTATTATTTAAATATATTAGTATAATTTTACTGAAAAGCATACAACATTAGATGCCATGTTACATAAAATATAGGGATGTACAAATTCAATTTCTCTTTATAGAGTAAGAAGCCTCAAGCCACAAGAACTTTTGATTTTTTTCTTTTTTTTTTTCCAATGATTCAAGATTGTGCATGGAATTGTTTATGCATAATGAGCTGACCAATGATTATATCAATGCCTATCAGTAGCACGCATGAAAGTAACTAATTAAGAGTTTTCACATACGTTATCTTCTTGTGTCTCTGCTATGGTGCATGCTGACTGTTGACGATCGATTTGCTTCAAAAAGAGCCTCTAGGTGCAGACACTAGAGAGGCACGAACCCCTTTTGCAAGCAGCATAGATTATAATTTTCTTTAAAAAAATATTTTTTTTAATTTAAAACGTAAATTAAAATTATAAAATGAGGTGGGTATAGAAATTTTGTTAAAATAATATTTTATTTAAGTGTGTAATTAAATTTTTATTTAAAACAAAAAATGAATTAATTTGTCTTTAATTATTTAAGTAATTTAAATAAGATAGAGATTTTATGAGAGATTTTAAGGGGTGCAAAAAGACCTACTCCATTTACAATTATGTTGCCCTTAATTTCCTTTCAAATGCCTTCAGACAATCTAGCAAGTTGAGATGTTGCTAACTTGCTTCCAAAATAGAACCCATTTTTATGCTGAGCAAAAGGCTCTTGGAGTGAAAGATTCTAGAGTACATTCGTATAGTAACTCTGATTAATTGAATAAGTAAAATAACGTTAAAAGTAGTGGTAATATATATGAAATGTATGTTTTTGTTTAAAAAAATTATCATGTAATTAATAATTATATTCAATTTATGTATACATGATATATACGTATTAAGGGAGTGTAATATAATAGCGGTACTTTAAATTATCGCATTTGGAGCTCTGTACATATGCTTGGCTGTAATTAATAAGCCAAGTGGTGGCCTATTTGCCCTTTTTCCTTTGAGAACAAAAGCGAAAAGCCAAGATGCTTGAAGTTTGCTCAAATGTATACATAATTCTTATTGGTTTTAGAAATTATTAGATACACATTCTTTTAGGTTCAAAAATAATCACACACTCTTCCTAGATTTGTCTAAAAAGAAATTTGTATGACTTATAACTAATTTTAAAATAAATAAAAAAAGTCTACTAGTACTTTAAATAGATTTCGAGATCTTGGTACTTTTTTTCCGAGAACTCAATATATCTTTTTCGGTAAGAAAAATCTTGAATCTCCCCGAGGACAACAAATCAACCTATGTTTTTCAAACTAATGGTGAATCCATATGAGCAGTTAGATTAACTGATTAAGCTAAAAGGGACTGCATTCCTCGAACCAGCTTAGTGGTATGAGCTGTATATAATATATATAATGAGTGTGACCAATGGAATAGCATAGGAGCCTCATCATATTGTATGTTGCCATCATTATTTCAACAGAAAAAAGTTGAAAATGAAGTTGAGATGCTTCTCACTTTTCCAGCATACGATGACAAACAGGCCACAATTCTGCCAATGATTTGCTATAAGTGGCCTAATTCATTTGCGCTATTCAAGAGTCACGACTGAAGTGGGTATTTGAAGCTATATTTTATATGCCACCAAGCATATGTACTCATGCCCTCGCACAAATATATTGGGGGAGAGAGTTCCTTGAACTAATTTTAAGATGTTTAAAATTAAAAGTTAATTTTAGTATTTAATAAATTTTAAAAAAAATTATTTTTAATAAAATTATTATATCTTACAATAAATTTTAAAAAATAGAAAAAGAATAATTTTTTAAAATCTATTTTTTAAAATTAATTTAATGTTTAATATAATTTCATATGCATCTTTAGATATATTATAAAAATTTAAAATTATCTTTATTAATTAAAAAATAAAATTGTTAACTTTAAAAAAATTATTATTATTAATTATATTGAGACAATAAAATAAAAAATAGAAATAATAATATAAAATATTTATTTTAGTTATCAATTATTTTATATACACAGTTAAAAGAAATTAGATACATGTTAGTAAATGTGTAAATAAATTTTATTCAACATTATTCCAATTTAGTCATTTACATTCTTACAGTAATTTAAGAGTAAAATTTACTAAACACATACGATTTCATTTAAAACACACAACACTTAAAAATTAATTTTATCAAATATTTTACTGATTTTTTTAAAGCTAATTATTTCTATAGTATAGTTAACTACAATTATTCTAAAAGGCATAATATACCAAAC
>NW_006262688.1:16686218-16704403 GCF_000493195.1 Citrus x clementina | reverse complement strand
TTTCCCTTAAATATTAATAAGAGTATTTTTTGAAGTAAACTTCCGTGTGTGTATATCTAAAATTTTAGATTATGATTATTGTATATTATCACAATTTCAAAAAGCTATAATGGATATCTTTGAAGGCTTTAATATAGGATATATAAATGAAAGACTTTAAAGATTTTAATATATGCATTAAAGACTTTAACATATGAAAGACTGTAATACAAGCATTAAAAAGTTGGCACCAGTCAGCTAACAGTGACCCAATAAGTTATTAAGTGCGACAAAGCAATTATGGATATCTTTAAAGACTTTAATAGATGAAATAATAAATCAAAAGTTGCTGATTACAATGATTGGTAGGTTGAAATTCAGGAGGAGTCGTATCGCTTTATATGATCGGTGTCCCAAAAAAGAGATTAATCTCTCAGTAACTAAGCCCCTAGGAAATTTAGCCCTCCACGATTAGGCGAGTTGGAGAGATACCATTGGCCGTCTCCGTGCTTTATTGCTGATGTGAAGGAGAAGCCATGGCAAACTTCACATTGGATTCTTGAAGATGACGACATTGAATTTCGTATATAGTAGGTGACCTGCCAGTTTGAATGAGGATGGTATAAATTAAAATACGTGGTTATAGTGCTAGCTATAGTCTTACTTTGACATTGTATTGGTAATTTTTTTAAATAACAATTTATATTGGTATGACTACCAATTCAGCGCGCACTCACACACACACATATATATATCTTGCTAATGTGTGATATAATATCATTAAATAATTATACTAATAAAACAATGATAGAGGTACTTAAACTTTTTCCCCTCTCACAACTATGTCACTGCCTAACTAGCAGCAGCAAACAAGTAACAACTCACCAACTCCTATTTTGAATTATACTGATAATAGTCCAAAAAGAGCAGCAAAATTGAACAAGTTAGGCCGGTTTGAATGCCAAAGCAAAGATGCTTTGTACTAGCAACACATTCTGTCACTTTTATGGCGTTATATGCCTATCCTACGCTAATACCTACTTGACTTTAGTCTTAACGCATATGCACAAAACTTACTTCTGTGGCTTAGTGATGGGCCCACCACAGTGCAATTTTTTTTTTTGTTTTTTTCTTACCGAATTAGCTGAAGCAATATTTACTATAATAAATTGTTGAATGGCACTCGTGTTTTTTAATCTAAAGGCCCCATCCTACAAGGAAAGAAGAGAATCAAATTAAATATTTTTTAATTTTGAAAGGAAAAAAAAAAATGCCCGCAGAAGGAATATAATCGAAAATCGATCTGCTGTTTTCATGTACACGGTACTACGGTAGGAGAGGGCAACTTCGATATCTGCACCGTCCGCGTAAGGACGAATCACTAAAGCGTGTCACTGTCAATGCGCAACCTGTTTGATATTTACTGTGTTATTCTTATTAATTTCATGTCAGTTTGTACTTGCTTTGCGTAAGAAATAAGATTCGGCGTCGGCGACCTTGCTTTCCACTTTTAAACACTGAAAGTCAACGATCAAAAACAGCGGTTCATAATCCCCCCCCCCCCCCCCCCAAAAAAAAAACCGCAGTTATTATTCATAATCCAAGCATTTTCATTGTATGCGATCACCTCACCGTCATATCGATTAAAATTTAGATTTTTTGGTTCGATTTTATGAAAAAATAATCCTTACTGTTTAATTTTTTATTTTAAAGCATTATTTTATTTAATATTTTTTTAATATCAATTAAAATTATTTGTTATTAACTGATACACTTGTGATGTTATTTAAAATTTATCGCTCTTAATGAAAATGAAAGAGTGATACACTTTACATATAAAAACGATGGAATCTCAAGATTATTTAAAGTATGTTTGGTATTAAAGTGCCGTCTCTTTTAATATACATTTATTGTGAGATGAAAGTTAAAATTTTTGAAGAAAAACTTATAGATTTTGATTTTTATATTAATTTTTATATTTTTCAATCATTACAAAAATTTATGAAATAAAAAAAAAACCACAACTGTAGAGTCACAGCCCAACTGATTTTACCAAATACCTCAACAGTTGAGCTATGCCAGCTCGGCTACTAAAAATGAGACCCAAATAGGTCGTTAAGCCATATGCAATTTGAGACATGACATATGTGAGTTCTCGATTTGAGATTTTAGGTTTGGGTTTGTGTGATTTAAGAGTCTTGAGGTGCGAAATTTTGGGCAAATGAAGAAGAAAAGGCTATGATGGAAGGTACCGAGGAGTGAGGCCTGTGAGTACTTGATCAAATCAGCTGCTAACAATCTCATGCGAAAATTTGGTAACACTACCTGGTGATTTGAGTGTGCTAATTATTAAAGATTCTTGATCAAAGCGACAGGTTTTTGTTATTATTATTTTTCTTAGAAGGCGTTTTTTTTTTTTTTTAATGTTAATAGGTTGGGATTTCATTTTTTTTTAATTTTCTTTTATTGCTTCTGGTGTAAACTCAGAAAAAGCTCTTGAATTTAAGGGCTCAATGGTCATTTTACTTATAATCGGTTACATTTTCTAATGATATCAGTAACAAAATGGACAAGTGATAACCTTAACATACAATGGGGGTAAAATTGAATAACTATAAACTTTTGTAATATTTTTAGAGTAAATTTCGGATTATCCTGTAATGACAATATTCAAAATACTTTCTAAACTTTTATGAATTTAAAGTTCATAAAAATTTAGAAAATATTTTGAATACTGTCATTGCACGAAGGGATAATTTGAAATTTACTCAAAAATTTTTACCCCCATTGTATGTTCAAAAAATAATGAAAAATGGGGGTGAATTGATAAATTTTTTGGTCTTTCTTACAAAAATGATTAAATTGAGATTTACAATAGTTTATAAATATTTTGAAGATGATCATTTCATGAGAGGAGTAATCCAAAATTAACTCTATTTTTTTTTTATAATGAGACAATTCTTAGATGGACAAATAACTTTCTAAAACTTTATTTAAAAAAATATTTAACTTTTTTGTAAGTACATAATCATTAGAGTTAACATTTTTCTTATCTATGAAAATTCTTTTATTGGATTATTTTACTATCATTCTTCCATTCGAAAAGGGGAAAAAAAATTCTTAAATCTTGATGGATTATTTTTGGTTTCCTCCACCTCAACTATTCCGTATTTCCACTTTGATAAATTGTAGGATTGTAATTCTAGTTTCCTACCTTGCCGTTTCTATAAAGTTAATTAGACTTTTAATTTAGTAATTAAAATACCAGAATACCCTTGCTTGATCAAAATCAAAGCTTGTATCCAAATTTTGGATAATTGATGTGTAATAGCTATATTTTTTTAGAACAAAATTGTGTAAGGAATATGAAATAGCCAAAAACATTTTGGATAACTGGTCTACCATATAATATGTGTATAAATTCAGTATTAGAAAACAGAAAATAAAAAAAAAAATCCAAAAGCATCTACAGATCCCATTTATCACCAAACCACAATTTCTAAAACACATCTTGATGATTTTAGTGTTCCAAAAAAAAAAAAAAAAAAAACACACTCACACACACACACTACCAACCATTATCTTCTGCTATCGTAACTAAGATTTCAAAAAACTAGCTTTGATTTAAACGATACTCAAAGAATATCTCAAAACAAATAACAGGCAATGGGTAAATTGTCAGATGGATGGCTTTCTAGACAATCAAATATATTGAACAGTTTTGTAATGTTTGGTTGCTGAGAAAAATGATGAGAAGATTAAAGAATGAAAGAGAAAATTGATAAAAAAAAAAAGAAACATTATTACTAATCTGATATGGAATGTGAATATAAGACTCTTATATAGTAATGACTAAAAGATTCCACACATCAAATACATGAGCTGAAATCAAGCTAATTACTAATAAAATTATAGCTAATTAACAGATTCTCTGTATTGACTTTAACAACCATGTTGATTCAACAGCCACATTATCATGATTAGTTGCTTTAATTAACTAACTAATTTCATTCTTAACACCCCCTTCTAGCTTAAGGTTTAGGGAGTACATTAGCTTACTATGCATATAAGCAAAATGATCAAAAGAGAGTGGCTTGTTGAGGATGTCAGCTAACTGATCAGCAATGGAAACATGCTTAACTGATAAATGTTTTTGACATATGTGCTCCCTAATAAAATGAAGATCCAAATGTAATATGTTTAGTTCGTGTGTATTATTTGGGATTACTGGCCAAGTCTTTTGCACTCTTGTTTGTCGTAATGAAAAATTGGAATCTTGACAAGAGATATTCTAAGTTCTTGCAACATATAAGTAATCCACAAAACTTTTGAGGTGGCTAAGGCCAGAGCCTTGCACTCAAATTCAGCAACTAATCTAGAGACAATATGATACTTCTTAGAGGACCAGGAAATGAGGTTACCACCTAGGAACACACAATAGCCACTGGTAGACTTTTGATCATTAGGATCTAAATCCTAGTTAGCATCAGAATAGGCAATCAAAGTAAAAGTGCATGTGTGAAAGAATTGGATATCTTAGGACTCTTTTATAAGCTTGTCAATGAAGAACTGTAGGAGCTACCGAGAATTGGCTGAGCTTATTAATAGTGTAAGCTATATCTAGTCTAGTTAAGAGAACATACTTAAGAGAGCCTATAATGCTTCAATACAGAGAAGGATTTTCAAACGAAGTACCCTTTTTCGTCTATAGCTTCTCAATAGTACTCATTGAAGTATTGTAATCTTTGTTATCTAGCACATATGTGTTAGCCTACATGACTATAAAATGTTGATTTTGATGATAACAAATCACATGTTTTGGATAAATAAAGAATTACACTTTATGCTTTTAAAACAAGAAAATGACTTTATAAAATTAGTTGTTGTTTTTTTCAAGATGTGGACTAAACTAAAAAGACTGATTTTATTAATTATTGTTTTGAATTTTGGATTTGGGCTTATTTGCAAATCTTTATAACGTTTTGGGTCATACTATAATTTTCATATATTTGGGTCATATGATAATTTCAAAAAGTTTTGGGAATAACAAGTATTCAGTATTATTTAGGAATTCTAAAATTAGACATATTTGTAACTATTCATAACGTTTTGGGCTAGAATGTAATTATAAAAAGTTTTGGGGTAAAATTATAATTTTGGAAAATAATTCATTATAGCCGGCACTGTAGCAAAGCGGCTAACCGGATGTTACAAAGTGACAATTCGGTTATGGGCAAAAACTCTCTAAATGAAAGCGGCTAACTGGATTCATGAAAACGGCATACCGGATGAACAAAATTCAAATTTTTGAACATAACAGTAACATGAAGCGGCTAACCGGATTAAAAAAAATGGCAAGCTGGTTATCACCAGAAAGTCAATAACAACTAATTTTCTTCCTTAACTATAAATTGGCTCAAATTAAATTTATTTAAGATGATGCAACCATTAATATTTTAAGCAAATTCTCTGCAAATCTAAAAGCATAAACTTTGTATTCATTTAATTTATTCACACATATTGAGCTTTCATTTGCATTCAAATACATTGTGTGAGAGAAAGTTTTGTAATCCTTTTTGTAAAATCAAATTGAGAGGTTGTAAGTGTTGGGATACACTTGGGTTAAGAGATTAGCGATAATCTATTGTTGTAAAGGTTCATTGACACCTTGGAAGTCAATTGTAAGTGTTTGAATCCTTGGGAGGCTTGGATAGTGAAATCCTCATGCTCGGTGTGCTTGGAGGCGTGAACATAGGCATTGATTTCCGAACTACGTAAAAATCTTCGTGTTTGTTTTCTCTTCCCGTACTCTTTTATTTTTGTGATTTATTGAATTTATTGCTTTCGATTTCATTAAGGCACTAGATTGAATTATTGTGTGATTTGCTTGCTTAAATTTTAAAAACCCAATTTACCCCCCTCTTGGGTTGCATAACTTGTATTTCAATATGGTTTTTGAAGAATATCTCTAATGTATTTAGTTTGAGAAAGATGAAAGCCTTCTACAGAGGGTGTTATTTCAAGGCCAAGAAACTAGTTAAACGTACCCAAATCTTTGATTGCATATTCTAAACTAAGTTGTTGAATAACATTTTCAATGAGCTTTCAACCAAAACTAGTGATCAGTATATCATCTACGTAGATAAGAATGATTAGAATATCTTTACCAACATGCTAAAAAAATAGAAAAGTGTTAGGTTTGGAAGTTTTAAAACCCTATTGCACTACTGATCCTTTATTCTTTCATACCAGGCCCTTGAAGCATGTTAGACCATACAAGGCCTTGTTGAGTTTGCATATATAAAAAGGATAGCTAGAATATATGAAACATTCTGGTTAATTTACAAAAACATCCTCTGTAAGAACACTATTTAAAAAGGTATTGTTGACATCTAGCTGCCTTATTATCCAATGACGCATGACAACCAAACTTTGGATTATCCTTACTGTGCAAGGCTTCACAATTGGTCTAGAGGTCTCAAAGAAATTAGTTCCATGAGTTTGGTGAAACTTGTTTGGTAGTAGACGCGCTTTATACTTAGATATACTTCCATTAGTACTTGAGTCTATAAACCCACTTATTACCAATAAATTTAGTAGTTGCTTCAGTAGGAACTAATGTCCAAGTTTCATATTCTTCTCTTATAGTCAAATACCACTTGGAACCTATTAAGTATGCTTTTACACTAGTTGATTCAAGATCTTGTGTGGCTATTAGATAAGCATTTAGTTTAAATATACTAGCTTTTGCTTCGGTAATTGGATATATACTATAGATTAGAATAAACTTGAGTTAATATTTAAGGATTGTGTTAGCAAAGATTGCTATACTAAATTAGAGCTTGATACAAAAGGCAAAGCAAGATCAATAGTAGAAGCAGATGGTTTTTCAGTACTACTGTCATCAACAATGTTATTTTAGAATAAAGAGAGTTAAATAGGTAATGAATTGACTCTGTGAGGTTTAAACATAGTGAAAGATTTTTTAGTTTAAAATAATTGAGTAAAGAAACTGTAGCTCATTAAGAGTGACATGCCTTACAATATAAACTCTAACTAACTTATCCATACACTTATATTCCTTATAGTAAGGACTATAACAAATGAAAACACATATCTGAGTATGAAAACCAAGATTATATTGGTTATAAGATCTTAGTAGTGGGAAATAGAAACAACCAAAGACTCTAAGAAACTGATAGTCGGGTAATTAATCGTGTAATTTTGAGAAAGATGATTGATTATTAACACTAATGTTGGCATTCTACTAGTTAAACAAGAAACTGTATGGAAGGTTTCCCAGAAAAAAGAAAGAGGTAAATGAGCTTGAATTAGGAGAGTATGATATGTCTCAACGATGTGCCTATAAGAGTATGACATGTTTAAAAAATGTACTTATGTTTCCTTTCACCACACTATTTTGATAATGAGTATATGGTGATCTTAATTAAGAAAAGAACTAAAGGCTCTAAATTCACCCCTCATGTTTAATTGTAAAGTTTTTATGGGTAATGAAAATTGCTTTTCAACAAGAGGTTTGAATGTATCTTGGGCTTTTGATTTCAGTGTGAGAGGAAAGATCCAGTCGTATCCTATATAATCATTAACAAAGGAGATGTAATATCTATAAACATCTATAGAAAAAACAGAGGCTAATCCTCATAAATCAGTGTGTAAAATTTCTAGTGGAGATCTTGATTTAATTTTCGTAATAGAAAAATAAAATTGACGTAACGTTCTACGTTGACAAGCATCATAAAAACCAAGAGATTAAATAATAGGAAAACGTTCCGGTAGATTCTTTAATATTGTTTGTAAGACATGTTTTTTGAGATGACCAAGTCCATTGTGAAATAACTTTATTGATTCACAGCTTAAAGCATGAAGCCTTTGTTTTATTAACACTAGAATTAAAGGAAATTGAACTGACAAACACTTGATTATTTGATTATTTAACTCTTGCAAATGGTTTACATCTTTATTATTAGAAAGAACAAACATTATTGAACAAGGTTTGTAAACATGTATTTTAGAATGAATATTTGATTCATCTTGAGATAGTAACTTATAGATCCCACCTTTAACAATCCATGTGCTAGCAAAGTTCCCTTTATCTTGTCTTTTATAAAGTATAGATTGGAAGAAAACTCAATGGTTATATTGTTATCTATAAGAAGCTTTAATATACTTATAAGATTTTTGGTAATTTTGGGAACATAGAATTAGCAAGGTTTAAGTGATTTACTAATGAGGTATAGAAGCAAGTGTAACCTATATATGTGATTCAAGACCTTGTCTATTTACAATCAAAAGCATGTTTGAACCAGAATAAGGCTTACCATCAGTCTGATTCTACATAGTATTAGTTAAGTGATGTGTAGCTTCACTATCTATATACCATCTTTGATATGTAAGTCTTTCTAAAATGGCTATATAAGTAGCTTTAGGACCTTGATTCTGGCTTGGGAAGCAGCCTTACATTGGGAATTTTAGAACAAAATTTTTGTTGAATCTATCTTTGCATCTAGTAGCAAAATAATCATACTTGAAATAGATCTGACATGTGATATTTTCTCTGCCACCTCTTCTAAAGCCACTAAAAGCAGTAGAAAAACTATCAAGAAAACTACCATTAAAACCACTTGTAAATCTACCTCTGCCTTATTTATCACTCTGATTTCCATTATAGTTTTGGGTAGCATTTCATTGCCCTTTTATGAATTCTGTGTGGATTTCCACCTCCCTTTAATCTAAAACTTTCCCTTCCACTATAGTTTCAGTTCCAATTTTTTTGATTGCTATTACTTTAACTAGCATTATTTCCTGTTTTTTTTTAATTATTTCCAGCCTGAGCTATGTTAGATGTATAGTTCAACTTAGCCTATTTACTAGCATTAGATTGATTACTCTCTAATCTAGCCTCATCAGTCAATAGCATAGAGTAAACTTCATTAACACTCATCTTGAGAACATAGGCCTCAATATACACCATAACAAGATAATGAGGTTGTCCTAATTTAGAAATTAAATTAGTAAAATCTAAGGAACTAATTGGACTTCCAATAACAACCAACTTATCAGTTATAAACCTTAATTTATCAAATTGTTTAGTTATAGACATAGATCATGGTCTAAGATTATTCAACATCATCTCTAAATGAACTTTCTTAGCTATAGTTTTAGATCCAAATTATTGCTCTAAGCTAGTCTAAAGTTCATTAGAAGTTTTGAAAGTTACCACTAGGCCAAGAATCTCAACATTGATGGAGGACAAAAGCTAGCTCAACGGCATTTGATCTTACTTCTGCTAAATAAAAAATTTAGGATTTTCTTATGCAACAACATTGGAACTTCCAGACTCACTAAAGAGAAACAAATTTGAACAAGAAGACTTTTTAGTTCATTAGCTTGAACTGAAGAACAAATTTAAGATTTCCAAATGATGTAATTAGATCGATCAAGTTTAATCAGTGTTATGAAAGTGGGAGATGAAATTGAGGATATAGAGTTTGCATTAGAGTTTCAAAAAGTCATGGAAGTGCTTGATCGAAGCTTTAATACCAAATCGAAGTATATCAAGTAGTTTTCTAATGTTTAGTTGCTCAGAAAAATGATGAGAAGACTAAGGAATCATAGAGAAAATTGATAAAAGAGAAACATTATTATTGATCTAATATTGAATGTGAATAAAAGACTTTTATATAGAAACGATAAGAAGATTCTACACATACCAAATATATGAGTTGAGATCAAGTTATTGAGGACTTCAATAACAATTCTAACTCAACAACCAAATTATCAAGATTAGTTGCTTTAATTAACTAACTAAGTTAATCTTTAACACAGACTCTATCGATAGTCGCTAACTAGAAGTTTGTCAGCTTGAGTTCTTGCTTCAATCACCACTAGTATATACTTCATTTGGTTCGTTGTCATTTTCTTATGATCATTGTCAAATTTGTTTACCGCGTTTCTAAGTATATGTAATAGGTCCTTAGCTTGGATTAGGATCCTCCCCTAATCTTTTTCACTATTTAGTCCTCTTATTTTTTCAAAATCTAGTGAAAAAGGTCGGTTTAATTGTAAAGAAAGTTAAATAAATTGGCTTGATTATCAATATCAAAATTCAAGACTCAATCTTAACCACTCATTTCACTAGGAGAGAAACAATATTATGAGAGGATTCTCAGCCCTTTATCTTTGTGTCTTCGCTCATGGTGAATGAAAGACAAGATTTTGTTTGATTCCTTAAATCTATCGGTTAAAAACATGTTTCTACTATTACACACTAGATAATAGATTGTTTTGTAAAATTCTTGGAATCCAACATGAAAATGTTTGAAGTTGTTTAAGTATTTGGAAACTTTATACAAAAAATAGGGGGAATCTACAATTACGTCATACAATCTTTAAACTAGAAATATGGTATAGTTGAGAGGAGGAAACCAAAAATAACCTATTTTCATAAGAATTTTAATAAAAGCTACCTCTAGATTAATTTTGGTATAATGCACTAACCATGTTTTTGTTTTTGAATCGACATTTCTATCCACCTACAACTATGATGATGTTAAATTCACTTAAGGTGACTATGTTGGTGTTTTAAAGGAAAATTTGGAAAAAAAAAATTCTTAGCTTGTGTTACAAAATTATTTATACAAATTCCTTAACCAAATTTGTGAAGTAACTCATAATGGTTGGCAAAACTATTAAACAATATATAAACATAACCTTATGATTTTATTGTCATAGATATATGTGCTTAGTTGTTAAGATCTCCTTACATTAATATTTCGAAATATCATTATACCACATTATTAACAAAAGGAAGCAAAAATTGATTCACAGAGAAACCAACTAAATGCGCACAAGAACATATTCAAAAGAGGAGTCCGATCAAATAATTCATGAGTAAGAAAAGGTGTAAATCCACTTAAATGAATTTCATAAGTGGGCTGGCTTGTCCTAATTTAATATTACTCAAAAAAATTATCCTTAATTTTACATAACTTTGAAAAATTTATCTAAACCTTAATAGAACTCCTAATTTTATTCATTGTATCATGGAGACATGCATTGATGTTTGTTTTAGGGTAAATTTGGGATATTGATTTAGACTAATTGGCAAGTGACATATGCCAATAGAGAATAAAATAGATTAAAAATCAATACTTTTATGTGAATAAAGGATAGCTTAAAACAAGCTAGAGGAAATCTCTAAAAGAGAAGACAACTCTAGTAAATTTGTTTAGTTTAAAAGACAAAAGTGAAATTTAAAACTAGCAAATTCAATGGGCCATGCTGACATTAAATGAAGGCCATGAGAGCCTGTGAGCAGGCATGGCATGAACCATTAAGGATGCGTTTGGCATCCAGCTTTACACAGCATTACCATCCCGCATAGCATTAAATTAATACATCCCTATGTTTGGCTAAAAACTGATTTCGTATTATACCGCATAACATTACTGTTGTTATACAGTTAAAGCCGCATTAACTAAACCCGTGGGGGGTATCGGGTTTACGCGTGATTGCTTATAAAGAGAGGAAAAAAAAAAGAGTAATATTTTTTCTTCTTCAAAACACGATTAAGCCACAGAACGCATCTTCTCTTTGCTTCCATTCTCTTCTCAAAACCCAATCTATCGCCGACACCGGCTCAGCCATAACATTTATCACCGACACTAGCACGGCAACAGCCACTTTAAGTACTCGATGCTGTCAATGCCGTCAAGTTCTCCCGCGCGGCACCCCTACTCCAACATCTCTATGCCGCGGGTCCGCAGCCACTGCACGATATCACAACAAATTCATATTAGCATTTTTGCCTTTATCCATAACTTGAGTATTTTAAATTATAAAAGCCATTTTTTAAAAAGATAAAAAAGAAAAATCAGATCCTTGTGACAGTGTTACTTATTCTTTTTTGCTTTTTTTCTTTTCTTCTTCGGAAGAAAAGGATTTAAAGGGAGGAAAAATGATTTATCGACAAAATAAATAAATAAATAAATGAAGGATGCAAAGAACCGAAAAAAAAAATTGTGGAATGATAACAAGGGGAGAAAAAAGAAACAGAGGAAGAAAAGAACAGGGAAGAAATTAAAGAGGGTTGAAGGTTGAAGATTGAAGATTTTGTCCTGTAAAAGAGGGAGATAAAGAGATAAGGATGACGTGTCAATGCATAGACACAACTTGTGTTTATTATTTTATAATTTTATTTTACCAATTTTTTTATAGAATTTATTTTACCGTTTGTTTTATTAAACAAGCAAATTATATATTAATTGTTTTGTCATTCATTCTTATTAAATGTATGTTTTATTCTTTATTTATATTGTGATAATTTTTTAAAAGTTATTTGATTAAATTATGTGATTCAATCGTTATTTCAAAGGATATATATTTGGGAAATGCTAAAAAAGAAAATATTATGTCACCGAAAATTTTAGAATTTGTTAGTTTACATATGTTTTATGAATAATTATAATTCTTTTTTACATTTATAATACAAGAAATTAATGTAAAAGTTTTAAAATTTAAAACTTCTATATTTAATATATTTCTAAGTATTAATAAATATTATTTTATAAATATATAATATAAATTAATCACAAAAAATTAATACAGTACAGTGCAACACCAAACATAGTATAATTAAAAATTAATACAGTACAGTGGAACACCAAACATTATACAACATTATTGTAATACAGTGCTAATACAATACAGCATAATACAATACACCTGCATTAAAATAATGTAATACAGCATAATACAATACAATGTACCAAACGCACCCTAAGTGAATTGGCCATTATGCGTGTACCTTTTTTTTTTTTTTTCCTTTTGCTTAGGCTTAGCATAGCACATGGCTGTGCCCACGTGCACCATGTCGGGCGGCACGAAAAAAGCAGAGCAAGCTTTTTTCTTTTCTTCATTTTGTTAAGAGGGAATGTTAAGTTGTTGGTATACTTTTTTTAAATTTATGTATTTTTTTGGTCCACGTGCCTTTAGTGAAATTGAAAGAATAAAAAATTAAAAACTCATCTTAAAAAACAACAACAGCAACAACAATAGTAATAATAATAAATTTTTCTTAAGAGTTAATATTTAATGATAGATCATAGTCTATAATAATATTGATGGTAACTAATTTCAAATTAAAATACAACCATTAACATCACATTAACACAACTATATAATCTAATTTTGAAATAACCAATTATAATACAATGATGCATAAACCTAACTCCATAGATCATGGTAATGATTATTGAAGATTAAAATTATAGCTTTTGAAAACCGATTACAACAAGTCATAACTATGAAGTATCAATTATAACAAGCTATAACCCACAGCTATGAAATACCAATTATGAAAAATCACAACTACTAAATATCAATTATTTATCACAACTATGGTAAAGGAATAAGGTTAATTCTATGTTAGTGGTGTGCCAAACAAGCTAATAAGGGTCGATGCACACCTATTGTGCCATGGATAATTAAATCGAAAACTTCTTGATGATAATAATTGAACTAGAAGATTGTCTGCTGGCACGGAAAATAAAAGACATTATCCATCATTTCATCCCTTATTGTTGTGAAATATTGAAAAAGTTCATTTAAACGATGACCGCTTGACTGATTTAGCCTTACATTGTAGTTGTATTGTTGAAGTTCTACTACATTTACAACATGTTTTTAAGGATGTTGATGTTCTTCTGCATCCACATTGTATTCTTGAGGATCCATGGTGATTTTTGAATATAGGAAAAGTTTGGAAAAAAGAAAGTAATTCTCGTCTTCTACTAATATTCACAAGTTACTACTTACCAATGTGAAATGTCATAGTGTATTGATGCGTATATATAATTACTAGTAAAAGTACAAATGTTGATTTGGCATGTGGGAGTAAAAGTAAACTAAAAAATTAAAAGAAATGCAAAATGTAAAATAGTACAAAATTATGCACACAATTTGATTTGACTACACAAGTGCTTGATTAACACTAAAAAGTGTACATGTAATAAAGATAAAATTATTAGTTTTACACTTATTGTGTAGATTAATGAGCTCATTATTTCTAAATTATCTTAATATTCCCCAACTAAATTTTTGTATTAAATTAATTCGCAATATGTTAATTTTAATCTTATAAATATTTTTCAAGAATAAATTGGAATTGAAAGCGAGAACAAAGAATGAATGCTGAAGCAATTTGGAAGCATTATTGAGGAGATGTAAATAAATAAATAAATAAAATAAAAATGAATAAAAAAATACAAAAATACAAAAGAACAGAAACCAAAACAATTTGGTTTCTCGTAATGGTCAAGTGGCCATCATGGCCACTTGACCATTACACATTTCAATGTACATACATATATATATATATATATATCTGTCATTCGATCAGTTGACTAGGATAGAAAACCAAATCCAGAAGTCAACCATTACTATTCCATCAATTTCTCCTATTCCAACAAAATCGGATTCTGACAAAAAGCTTAAGGAACCTATTTTCAAACCCTTTCGGGTTTCTAAAACTAGCCAAAAGCTTGTTCAAGAGTCAAAATCAGATTTTGCTAAAGCCATTAGAGAACAATTAGATAGGATAGAAGCTGCTTCTTCCTCATCTAGCAAAGTTCAGATAGCCCCTGATACTCCTCAATCTAGCAAGATTGGAGTATTAGAACAAGACCAAATGTCTATAGCCTCTTCTGATATAGAAGCCTTCAAAGAAGAACCTTCTACTCCTAAAGCCAACAAAATTCATTGGGAATTAGCCCTTCCCACTGTCAAGACTCCACCGGATCTAGCAATAGATAATAGACCAAGTGCATTAAATCAATCCCGATATAATGCATCTTCAGTCTATGAGTGGAATATTGACGGTATGTTCGAATACAATATCCTAGGATTGTTGCAACAAATGACAATGGCAGCCAATGCCTATAAAACCCAAGCAGGAACTTCTGATCGTGCTATATCAGAAATCCTCATTATCGGTTTTCCTGGTCAATTAAAAGGATGGTGGGATCATCTTCTCACTAATCAGCAACAATTAGACATTCTAAATTCCATTCAAGTCGATGAAAATGGAGTCCCTATTTTTGATGAGTTCAACAATCCAATTTAGGATGCTGTTGCTACTCTAATTTTAACCATTTCTCTCCATTTCATTGGTGACCCTTCACACCTTCGTGATAAAAACGTTGAGTTACTACATAATTTAAGATGTAGGAAACTTAGTGAATTTCAAAGATACAAAACCTCATTTTTTACCAGACTATTTCTAAGGGATGATGCAAATCATATAACTTGGAAAGAAAAATTTCTTACTGGATTACCTACCCTTCTAGGTGAAAAAGTAAGAAATTCCATCAAAGCCCTTTATGATAATCGTATTCCATATGACGAGCTTACCTACGGTGAACTTGTCAGTTTCGTCAATAAAGAAGGATTAAAGATTTGTCAAGATTTGAAATTATAGAAACGTCTTAAGTGGGAACTTAAAAAGTCTAAACAAGAGTTAGGCGGTTTCTGTAAACAATTCAATTATGACCCCTTTAAAACTTCTTATCCCAAAGATTGTAATGGCGAGTATTCTACTAAACCTCGCAGGAAACATTACAAATCAAAAACTTTTAGGAAACCCTTTCGTAATTTTAGAGAACCTCCTTATAAGAAACCTTCGAGGCCTTATAAGAAACCCAAATTCTCTAAAAGAAAAGAGTTTCGAGCCAAACCAAAGACCCTTTTCAATTATAAAGAAGCTATATGTCATAAATGTGGCATGAAAGGTCATACTGCAAATTATTGCAGGATGAACAAAAAGCTTTATGAACTTGACCTCGATAAGGAAATCCTTTCCAAAATAGCCCCCTTTCTTGTCGAATCTTCTGATTCCGAATCTTCCATGTCGGGAGACAGTGATTCATATCAAGTTGATGAGCTTTTTGACTCAGATGACTCTGTATCTAGCAGTAGTGAATCTGAATCTGATTCATATTTAAAGAAAATCAATGTTTTGACTAAAGACCAAGAAACTTTTCTTGAACTTGTAAAGCATATTTCTGATCCAAATCTTCAAAAAGAATATCTTGATAAACTTTTGAAAACTTTGGATTTTAATAAAGTCGAGACTTTTAAAGTCCCAATTGTTAAAAAGAATTCTTATGATCTTACTCAAATTTTGGATAAAAAGAAAACAAAGAAGACGGTTCCTAATATCCAAGATCTTCAGAAAGAGATAAAAGAAATCAAATGTGAAATCAGAGATTTAAAAGAAAAACAAAAAAGTGATTCTGATACTATCCAACTTCTTTTACAAAAATAATTGCAGGATAATTCAGACAATGAATCTAATCCTGATGATGGTGATGATATTAAAGTAGAAAACATTGAGTCAGTACCCAATGATTTTTTATTTGTTTTAAAGGAAATCACCACAAGAAAGTATTTGATTAAAGTCACTTTAATCTTTTCTGATGATTTTGCAATGGACGCCATTGCCCTTTTTGATACTGGCGCCGATTTAAATTGCATTAGAGAAGACATCGTCCCCAAAAGATTTCATGAAAAAACAAAAGAAAGACTTTCTGCCGCTAATAATTCAAAACTGAATGTCAGTTCCAAGGTTAAAGCCTCAATCCATAATAATGGTTTTGATTTTAAAACTTCTTTTGTCCTCACAAATGATATTCATCATGCCATCATTTTGGGAACTCCTTTTATAAATCTTATAACTCCATATACTGTCAATTATGATAGTATATCCTTCAAAGCAAAAAACAAGAAACTTGTTTTCCCTTTTATTGAAAAACCTAAAACAAGGAATTTAAATATTGTTAAAACCTGTTCTGTTTATCAAAACAGAATAAATAACCTACTTAAATCAAAACAGTGTGATATAATGTTTTTACAAAAAGATTTAAACTTACAAAGAATTGAAAGCCAATTACAAAGTGATTTCATTAAAAGAAAGATTTCTGATTTCAAAACTCTCATTGAAAAAGAAATTTGTGCTGATCTACCTTCTGCTTTTTGGGACAGAAAATAACACATGGTAGATCTACCTTATGAAACTTCTTTTAATGAAAGACAGATCCCCACTAAAGCACGTCCAATTCAGATGAACATGGAATTGGAACAACATTGCAAAAATGAAATCAAAGATTTAGAGTTAAAAGGACTCATTGTTAAGTTAAGGTCCCCATGGTCTTGTGCCGCTTTTTACGTTAATAAAAATTCTGAAATTGAAAGAGGCACTCCTAAATTAGTTATAAACTACAAACCTCTTAATAACGCTCTAAAATGGATTAGGTATCCAATACCCAATAAAAAGGATTTACTCCAAAAACTATGTTCTGCTCTTATTTTTTCAAAATTCGACATGAAATCTGGTTTTTGGCAAATTTAAATTCATCCTAATGACCGCTACAAAACTGCTTTTACCGTTCCATTTGGACAGTATGAGTGGACTGTTATGCCCTTTGGTTTAAAGAATGCACCCTCAGAATTCCAAAGAATTATGAATGATATTTATAATCCTTATTCTGATTTTTGCATTGTTTACATTGACGATGTATTGATATTTTCAAATTCTATCGATCAACATTTCAAACATTTAAAGACTTTTTATTTTGCCACCAGAAAGGCTGGATTGGCAATTTCCAGTTCTAAGGTTTCTTTATTTCAAACAAAAGTCAGATTCCTTGGTCATCATATTTCTAAAGGAACAATCACTCCAATCGAGAGATCTCTTTTGTTTGCTGATAAATTTCCTGATAAAATTCTTGACAAAACCCAATTACAAAGATTTCTTGAAAGTTTAAATTATATTCTTGATTTCTGTCCTAACATTAATAGGATGTCTAAACCCTTGCATGATAGATTAAAGAAAAAACCTGTTCCCTGGACAGATGAACATACCAAGGTTGTAAAGCTTATAAAGAATTCTGTGAAAAACATCCCATGTCTATATCTTGCTAATCCTACATTACCTAAAATTGTTGAAACTGATGCATCTGATTTAGGTTATGGAGGCATATTAAAGCAAAAAGAAAATGATAAAGAACAGATAGTACAATATGTTTCTGCACATTGGAATGATTTGCCAGAAAAATTATTTTACTATTAAAAAAGACATCCTTTCCATTGTTTTATGCCTTACAAAATTTCAAAGTGATTTATTAAATCAA
>NW_006262688.1:16639863-16685963 GCF_000493195.1 Citrus x clementina | reverse complement strand
CCTCTAAAGAACCCCAAGCTACCCCTTCTAAAGACAAATTACTTTCCTCAGCCATGCCTATTAAATCTTGGATAGAAATGGTTGAAGAACATGGTGCCCATTACAAAACCACCTCTTCTGATGACCAAGTAAAACAATGGATGAGTTCCATTACAAAGTCCCCTGAGCTTATGCTCGCCTTACAAAACATTTCCCAAAGCCAGATTTTCTCAAAAGAAGAAAAAGAAAACCCTATCTCCAAAGAAATCTCAAAACCCTCTTCTCAAAATGTGATTGTCTCTGGTGAAAGCTCTTCTTCCCAAATTGTGCTTTCCCAACCATCACCTTCAAAGAAAACCTCCGATTGGTTTGATAAAACCCATTTTCAAAATATTCTTTCTTTAGAAGATGGATTTTACCATGCTGATCCTTTCTAAGCAATTTCAAAGTTTTTCCCTAAGGGCTGGTTTTTTAAACCATGAGATTTAACAAAACCCCAGTCCTACTATCAAAGCATTTTAGAAATCACTGATTCAGTTAAGTTCAAACATTTCTTTCTTAGTGAATCACATTCAGAACCAGCCTATTCTACGGCTACTATTTTAAAAGTTTTGAACCCAAACCAATGGGGTGACCTACTCCATAATTTTAAAACTTTCCCTTTAAATTTTCAAACACGTTTACCTCATTGTCGGACTTATTCCTACTGGGATTACCAACAAGTTTGGTATAACACCTTTTTTATCCAAAATCCCAAAAAATCTCATTCTTGGTTATTTTTCTTCAACCTAAAAATAACCGTCCAAAGCCTTCCAAACTGGTTCCATCATTGGTGGAATACTTTTGGCCCAATACCACAAATTTTAACCCCGAATGCCACCCATTGTTTAAACCTCTTCAAAGCCCACTATACTCCTTCTGAATCCAAGAAAAGGTTTCCCCTATTTCTCTGTTTCTGTACAAATTTCTTCCTTCCATGGGTATGGATGTGGAACCTTAGGCTTCATACCCAAGATTCCCAACTCATCCTTCAAAGAACCTTTAAAGTAAAATGGTGGTCCAAATTTGACGAACAGTCAAAATTGACTGAAAATTTGGTCCGAGACTGGCTCTCTGCCAAAGGCCTTCTTCAACCCACCATAACACATTCCAAAGCCCAACAAACATTTTTGACCCAAAAGTCCAAAGCCCAATCACTATTGGCAAGTGCCAAAATAGAAGAAGAATACTTCAAAGCCATGGAACAGCTTCTCGCCTCCCGGTCAAAGTCATCAGTGGCTGACACCTCTGAAGACGAAGATGAAGATGAAGATGAAGAGCCATTCATTTCTCTTGGAGACGAAAATAAAGATGATTGTTTTGGAATTTTTTCTCCTTTAAAGCATTGTAAATAACTATTTAGTTATTTACTTTAAAAAAAAAAAATTTTGTTCTGTATCTTTGGGTGGTCCTCTGGACACAAGTGAGAGCGCACATGTCTCTTCACCCGTATTGTATTTCAATTTTTGTACAAAGAATCGACTATTCAAAGATACGATCTAAATGTTACTGTGCACTTAAAGCTCCGCTACAGTGAACAGTGCAGATTTCCAGAGTTTACTGTGCACTTAAAATTCCGCTACAGTGAACAGTTTAAAGATCTTTGTATAAAAACCGAGAGGAAGACTCAGACTCCTCAGGTTTTTTCATTTCTAAGTTTAGAACTTCTCTCTCTTCTTCTCTCCCTTCTCACTAGAATTCTCTCTCTCTCTCTCTGGGAATAGGAATCTGGAATCCGAAGACAAAAAGGAATTTCTCCTGTCTTCAGATTAATTTCCCATTATTTCCCTTTCTTCTCTACAAAGAAAACCAACCGATGTAAGCATTTTATTCCAGTTTTATTAAAGCATTTGTAATTTTATTTAAAGCAATTTTAATTTCTGCACTTTAAATTTCAGCAATTTAAATTTCTGCAATTTAATTTTATGTAACATTTAAATTACCGCAATTTACATTTAAAGCATTTAAATTTCAGTCTTTTAAAGCTTTCTTTGCATGCTCTGCAGACTGATCTGTATCAGATCTGCCATATAAATTGTACGTTCCTCTGAGGCAAAGAGACTAGATCTCGATCCTCAGTTGTAAAATCTTCTCTTCTCCCTCCATTCCTTCAGAGCACCATTTTCGGGAACCGGATTTGGTACTGTGTTTGTACCCAAGCCTTTAGATGTATGTGTTGCTAGGCTTGCTAAAGAATTTAATAAAGATTTGGTAAATTGTTTAAAATCTGACAACCGCGTTTAAAGAACTTAATTATTATTTGGTAAAGCAAAATTAAGTTGGTATATCGGCTGGAAACCCGAACGTGTGAGCTATTGATCTGTTCTAAGTCAGATCTGGGTCCAAAGGCAGATTCCCTTCTGCATCGATCTGGTTTAACAATGCCACGTACTAATTATTATATATATATATATATATATATAATAATAATAATAATAATAATAATAATAATAATAATAAAATAAAGATAATGCATTCATTGCCTATAAAAGACAAGGAAATGCAGGAGCCGAGGGCAGAAGCGAGAGAGCTATTTGAAGAGCTGAAGCTGAGACTGAAGAATTTCTACCTTTCTTTATTTTCTTTTCTTGTTTCCGTTTGTATCAATTTTCTTTGTAATATATTTTAAAAAGTTTATCAAATAAAAAGAGTGTTGTGTTTTCTTTCAATATGAGTAGCTAATTTTATTAAGCTGAGGTGAATGGTGAAACTCAATGTTTCAAACTATTAATTATTATTATTTTCTCAAATGAGTTTTTAAGTTTATTTAATTCTTTTCTAATTATTTTTATATCATATTAATTTATAAATCTCACTGGATTTTATGGTATTTTGACATAATGTCGACACATTAATATAATGTGGCACATTAGGTACTTTATTCTATATTTATCCACACACATAAAATTAAATGATATAATAATTAATTGGTAAAAGTGAGGTAAAATATAAATGAGAGAGTATTAAAATTATAGTTTGAATACTATTAAAATTATAGTTTGAATACAGAGAGTGGATCCTAAACCTTACCTTATTTTTAAATCAATTTCAAATAATTTCTTTGCCCCGCAATTAATTTTCTTAGTTTTACTAGATTTAAAATTTCATGTGGTTCGACCCCGATCTCACCGGGTTATATTATAACTAGACACTCTTATACTTGAGAGTAATATACTTTTGAGTCGTGTAAGTGCTCACAATTTTCAATTGAAAACTGCACAATTTTTCACACAATTTTTAATTTTAACAAACTTAAAAATTGAAATTGATTTATCTACAGAATATACACTTGCATCATCCACTGCATGTAGACATACATTGACTAAAAATTAACTTTCTTTGATTATTTAATAGTAAAAAAGTTTTGAATTAATTTGATTACTCATTCAACAGATAGAAAAATAATTAAAAAAAATTATGAATTGATTTGATTACTCATCCAACAAATAAAAGAACTTAAAAAATATAAAAAGTAAATAAATGTAACGACTAGATTTACAGTCTTACAGGAAGCTTTGCCAAATTGTGCCTGTTAAAAAATTTGACTGTTATTTATTTTTACTTTATTTAAACAATTCAATTATTTTCAATTTTTATCTCAACTTGAACTTATTAACTCTCCCAGTAGACCTAGCCTCCTCTAGACTCTCCCATAATCCCAAGCAAGTTCTTGTTCTTACTTAAACAAAAGTTAAATGCCACTCAATTGTTTCTCTATCACTTCTCTCTTGCTCACTCATTTTTGTTTTTAACCACACAGCCACACCACAGTCCACAAGCTTTATACTTTTATTTGCAAAAAAAAAAAAATTATTTATATAAAATGTGTCACTCTCACAACAATACGTGGGAAGATGTTTTGAGTTAGATGAGAATTTTAATTTGTTAAAAAGGAGAGGAACTTCTTGATAAAAAAATTGCTGCATCAGAACTAGATCCAAATAATGTATTCATTTTCCTACCTGAGCGAAGCAAGTCATGGTGGTTTCACTTCTACCATTATTGGTTCTATTTCTACCATTTGTACTAAATGACCAAGAATGTCAATTGTTTGGTCATGTTTTAGTTGAAAAAAGTTTGAACAAAAAAGGTGAAATCACGAATCTAGTGGCGCGTAAATTTTATCAAGTCATTTTAAATGCCAAAAGTAAAAGTGGAACAGAGAATCTCAAATAGAAATATGGATACTTACCAAGCAAAACACGATGCTCAAGACCCAAAACAAACCCAAATTTTACAATATGGTTCAATGGTTATGGACCTTCTAGTACTGTAACATCATTCTAATGCAGCAATTTTTTCACATGGTGCTCAGGACCCAAAACAAACCCAAATTAAGGATAACAGACCATGCAAGAAGGATTGGCTAGGTATATTACTGCAGCAAAGCTACCTTTAACATTTATAGAAGAAATAATTTATAGATCTTTGCAAAGATTTATTCAGCCTCAATTTAAGAAAATGCTTAGAAATACATTAAAATATGATTTCAATTTCTTTTGATTGTTGGATTGGTTTTCATATGGATGGTTATTTTTGTGTGACTTTGCATTCTATTTCATAAGATTAATGGCAAATGGAGGCTAGAAAAAAAATTGCTTGCATTTTTTGAATTAGACTATTCTCATACTAGTTCAGTAATTTACTCAACCATGCTATATTCCATTGATAAAATTTTTAGCATTTCATTTGATAATGCGTCAACTAATACTGCTGCAAATGATATGTTTTTGCAAATATTTCTACTCGCATGCCTTCATGCGGCTCAAAATTTTTTTATATTAGATGTGTATGTCATATTATTAATTTAATTGTTCAAGCTGGTATGACCTATATGAATTCTTATTTAGAAAAAATTAGAAGAGTCATTTTATATATTAGAACACTTTCGAGATATCAACAATTTTTATCTACATTGAAAATTTTTAGATTGAAAAAGAGGAGATTTAACCTTGACATGGACGTTCATAGGAATTTTACATATTAATGTTACTTTCTTGTCAAAACTATTTTGAAACAATTTCTTATTTTTATAATGAGAGAATGAATAACGAAAATTGTCATATTACTTGTTATGATTAGAATGTTGCATTTAATTTTTTTTTAAATTTTTTTAAAGCCATTTTATGATAGTACTCTTACATGTTTTATTGTTTATAAGTCTACTTCATGTAAAGTGTTAAGCTAGCTGTATAATATGAGTGATGCTTTCAAGACTTTTACAGAAAATATTATGTTTAGAAATATTTGTGATGCTTTGGAGGAAAAATTTTAAAAATATTGGAAAGATATTCCCCACCTATTTATATTTATAGTAGTGTTGGATCCTACAATCAAGGAATTTGATTTAAAACTTTTAGTTGATGGTGTTACTAAAATTTTCTAACTTGGCTTGATACAATTAAGTCCTCTATAAATGAACTTCTCAATTTTTATCTAAACAAATTCAGATCAAGCATTATATATTATGATTTTCAATGAGCACCAACTTCAAATATAAATCCAGCTTACCTTTTGTTGCTCAAAAGTAAGGGTATTGCTTCTAATAATGATACTAAATGTATCGAGCGAGCTTGTCTATGGGGTTATATACTTTGGAACTTTATGTCATATTAATGTCATGCTTGCTTTTGCTACTTCGGAGAAGCAAACCTTGATTGAACTGATATTTGCCCAATGGATACTATCTACTCACAATAAAACTTCATATGGATTTGATGAACTTTTATCTTCAACTGCAAAGGTATTGTGCTACCAATCTTGAAGATTTAGTAACTTCTTTGCAATTGCAAACTCTTGATATTTTAGAATTTTGGAAGAATAAGAGTAAAACATTTTTTTTTCCTATTTTATTCATAATGGCCCGTGATCTACTAATCCCTGAAGTATTAACTTTTGCATCAGAGTCAATTTTTAATGTAGGTCTAGATGAATATCGGTCAAATTTTTCATTAGAAACGTTAGACTATTTGATGTGTTTGAAAAATTAAGAAGATGTTGAAAGCCAAGTACAACAAGATTGTAAAAATTCTTTAATAAAAGAGATTGAGACTTTGGATTTTGATCAAGAGGAAGTGGATTCAGATTATGTACACTGGTAAACATTGAACGTGCCTCTAAAGTCTAGAGACTTTCTTTCCTTATAACTTTTTGGAATAAATTTTACTAGTGGACAAATTGTGAATTTACAAATGATAGATGGTTTAGTGGGTGCCAACCTAGTTAGGATGTATTGTCAACTATAATAATGCAAATTACATGTAATTTTATTTGAACTACTATTATTGTACTTACACTTAAATTCCATTAAATGAAAATGCAAGCTTTTGATTTATAGTAAAACATATTTCATCCACAATTTTATTTTATTTTTTGTGCAAAAGGTGAAAACTATTTCGTTCACAAATGAAATATTTCGTTTGACTAATTTATGGTTTTATAGATGAAAGATTAAAGTCATAAAGTTTAGATTTATTATTTATAAAATCATGATATTTATAATTTTATTTATTAAAATTATGATATAATTCATTCATATAATAAATTATAAACATAAAACAATTTAAGTATTTTTTTAAACTAAGACTTAAATGAATCTAAAAAACCCATGGTAATAAAACACATTAAAATGATTAATTTCAAATTATTTGTAAAATTATAAATTTTAAGTTTACTTTTCATAAAAATTTTTACTTTGATATACATTGACCCACATGCTATTGATGACCCATTGACTTTTTTATGGCACGTGAGCTGTATATTAGCCTATAATGATGTGTGTTTATGATAGAATTTTTCACGTTTCGTACTTTACCCTATCTCTAATTGTGTCGTGTTTCTCACGTATTGTAGTTTAGCGTATCTTTAATTGTGTCGTGCTTTTAGTAGACCACTTGCTTAAAATTCTCAAGCCAACCCAACATGCTTGTACGTTGTGCCATGTGCCACTCGACCTATTGGCCATCTCTACGAGTGGGGGCTGCATGCCATCAAAAAATAGATAAATATTATTGTTCTTTAAGCTAAAATAAAGGGACCAATGAGAGAATAGATCAGCTAGGAATATCAATTAAAAAAGGACACGTCAGACTCCTCTATTGTTCCCTAAAAAATAATAGAATCACTACACCAATGTCCCCTCCATGGCAAAAAACTAGGACCACATGAGAGGTAGATGGATTATTTGTTCACCAAGCTTATTTTGTAGCCATCAAATGAATAGAAAAAGACAAAAATAGCCTCACATGAAGAGGGCAAACTCAATATAAAATCTCTATGTGGTCAGAGATGGCAAAATTTTGGTTTGGCCCTAGGTATGACAATGCCCAGACCTAGCCCAGATATATTTTTTGGGCACTCGACAGGCTTTTTAATATGGACTTTAAGCTCGGATTTTATATTTTATAATATTACATATACACATCTTTTTTATTTATTTTATAATTTTATAATTTTAAATTTATTTTGATGAAATAAACATGAAAATATGAATTTTAAATGTCTAAAATTTGAAATATAACTAATCAATGGGTCAAACAAATGTAATTATTTAAAATAATACATATTTTATAATATCTTCTTTAATAAAATTCGAGCTCTAGGCAGGATCCTGTGCTTATGAAGTGATGCCCAGGAGCACCAGCCTCATCCCTAGACTGGGTATTACCCAACCTGCATTGCCTGAGTTCGATTTGGTTTCAGGCTAGATGGTATTCTTGATTTTGACATCCATGTTTATGTTAAAAGGACGAAAGTGTCACTAGAGCTCATAACCTATAAATTTAGCTTTAGACAAAAAAAAGTGTCTTTTTTTTATCCGATTTCTTGAAAGGCTTATTTATCTTCTTCTTCGTCAAATTTTGTATCTCCAAGGAAGATTTTAACCACCTCACCTTTGAAAGGAGCTTTTCTTTTATTCTTCTCTTAGAGAACTTTCTAATCTCATAGGACCCACATCTTGCCATGTTATTATTCACTATAAATAATCTTTAATAAAGTTTAATATTGTAAACCAACTCATGTAATACTTCATTTTATATAATGGATCAGAGATAACTTACTCTTTTGGACATAAATCAAAGGCCAAACCATGTAAAATCTTATGTGTTGTTTATTATTTATACTTTTTTTTTCTACTTATTATAATGGTTTTGATGCCATATCATATTTCACATATGAGCTCACCTGGTTATATCACGAGCTCTATTGAGCTCCCCAGATAAGCTCTCCAAAGTTATCTCCAGACTGCACCTGAGGTACCACTGAGCTATCTTAAGCTCCACATATAAATGAACTCCTATGTGCTCCACTAAACCCTCCATATTATTCCAAACTCAAAACATCTTAGTTTACCTCCCAAATCACTTTAGCTATATCACCTACCTTAAATAATAGAAAAATATACCCAAACCTTGATTGGTCTAATCTCTACCTAAATATAAATTTATTTGTTTGAGTTAGATTTAATTTATATCCAGTGAGAATAACTACTAAATAGTTCAAATAGGATCCAATAGCAAAACAGATTTCAAAATTTTGCTTAAGATAACACGTGCTAGTTATATAATGATTATGATTTGAGCTATTTTCACCTAGATTGATCTTATAAATGAGTGCTACCTATTTATTCTATGTACTCATGAGAGGGTGGCTAATCTTCTCAAAATTTTCCTCATGGATGTGATTGAATGATTTGCTCTCACTATGCATCATGAGATGTGATTGAACAATCTCTTAAATTTCTTTGTTAGTATAGATTATTAGATGAATGATTTATCTTTATTGCCATGTGGTCGTGAATGAATGGTTAACTACGTAACTAATAGCTTACTCTAATCATTTACTCGATTATCTCTTTTTTTCACTTATATGAGTTTCTAAATATTATGTAAAATCATTGTGAGATCTAAAAGGTACCCTATGGCGCGCGGTGAGTTCCATTTATGAACATGTATTTGTAAATATTGTGTAAAGACCTTATGGGGACCTCAGATGTACCCCACAATGGTCAGTTATAATTTATGAATATGTGCTTGTAAATATTATGTAAAGACCTTCAAGAGTACTCCGCAGTAGTCAGTTCCATTCACAAATATGTGTTTATAAATATTATATGTAGGCCTTATGTGGACTTCAGTGGTTTCCTATAATAGGCAATTATCCTCTTTTAATTCTAAAAAATCTGTATGATATGAGTGTTAACTTCTTAGAGTAACTCGTACCAAGTCATCTAATAACCTGAACTATTATTACGTAAAGGGATATTATTTATGAATGCATGTCGTTTTCTTATATTAAGTGCATCCCTCTTTCTCATTAGAATCTTCCTTATAATATGAATGAATGCTTAATCTTTGACCGTGAATGTTATTATATTAATTAAGAATAGCTCCATGATTAATGTATGAATAAGTTGTCTATTCACTGATGATTGCTTATGTATTAATAACCTTTACTAACTATTTGCCATATTTGATATTTTTGAACTTATGCTCTAACCTACTATAGTGTTGGAGATTTATATAGCTTGAACATCTGAGGAATAAAAATGGAACACCTGACCTGTGCTAACAGATAGACATTTTAAAGGTAAAAAAAAAAAAAAGATATAGAGGATAAATAAATGCCGTGTTCTAGAAAGAACTTGAGAATACGGTAATTTAAAAGGAGATATAAAGGCCAGATAAGACTTCTTGAACAAAATCGTCGTCGTAGGAGGACAACAAAGTAAGGTACAACTAACTTGAAACTAAAATCAGCCATAAGTTCCATACAAGTTGGCAACAAGAGTTGGCTAGCTAATCATAAATATGAGTGAGCCAAAAGTGTTGGTTAACGAAGAACAGAAATTGAGTTGGCCACGTGTATTAGCTAACCTATAAAAGAATAGAATGACTAAATCAAGGCAATAATCACTTTCAATTTCAAACCCATCAATGGGAAATTTACAATAGCCATAATGTTAAAATAGAACTCAAGTGTTCTTATATGATAATACAGGTTAAGAGAACCGATGAGGAGTTCGCATTACTCTATTATGCCTTGCAAAGTGCCGCTTGCGATTAATTTATTCGCCATGATTGATGGATTTGATATTGAATTCTTATTGATTAATTGAATTGGCATAGATGATAATTATCTCCAATTATTATTATGCCGATGAGAGTTGAGCTCTTTCGACTATTTATTTGATTGGATTAAATATTCTGCTTTATAGCCATGTGAGATATTGCTAAACGAAGCTAAGTTTTTTTTTTTTTTTTTATGAATGATTGATTAGTTTCTTTTGTTAAGTGGATTGAGAGCTCCTATCCTATAGGAGTATTTTTTATCCTATTGATATATGATTTTATGATGAGCATGCATTGTAAAAATCATGAAAGTAGTTAAATTTCCATGAATATTTATTACATGGGCAAATATATCTTTTGTTGATGAGGTAATTGATGACGGATACCACCTCAGAGGTGTAAGATTCTCTAGAAAGGAAAATCAGATCCCTCAAAGACAGGGATGAAATCAGTCAGGTGAGAAATCAAGAATCCTCAAGATGATAAATATGGAAACCTTGATTTAAACCGTGATTGTGTCAAAACCACCAAGCTAACAAGGCTAAATGTCTGGATGATGCTTATCACCAAGAAGGAATCACAGAAACATTGCAAGAAATAGACAAAAACGTTGGCCACAAGGCCACTACACTCACAACACCCCCAAAAGTAGGGGAAGATCACCCACTCTGAGAATCATGCCTCATTTTCTTCTCCATTAAGATATTTTTAAGGAATTATTGCCATGGGAAAGGTATGAACACTCAAGCAAACTAAAACACTTTGACTTTAATTCCAAAGGCAATATACTGACTTAAGCATGGGAGTGGGCATGCTGGAGACCTCCGCCTCTAGCCCCATTTTACTCTTTTCTTGTTTGTTACTGTGTATGCAGGTTACCTCCATCTGTTGAACTTGGTTTGACCCCAGTCGGGAAAAAATTAAGCATCAATAGTTGGCCCTAGAAGGAGGGCATTCTGAAAATACAATTTCAATTCAGACATGATGCAATCACAAATGCTACAATCTCTAACTTCACAGTGGTAGCAGGAGGAAGGTCTTCCAAAAAATAATGACCCGAATGAAGTAGAGTCACTACCACCCGATCCAAAAAGCTCGCATCAAGTCCCAACTCGGAGTCCGCATTCTAGTTTGATGGAGTGAGATTGGGAATATCAATTTAATGAAATGGGAAAAAGAATGGAGCAATGAATGCAAAGAACATAAGACAAAATCAAAGGACCAATTTCAACTCCAATTCAGGCACACCAAAGTGACCACCAAGAAAGAGATTCAAAACGAGATGAGGCAACAAAGTTAGACACACCTATTGTAAGTCAAACATAGCCGGAAGAAGTGCACACAGAGGCGCAAATTGTCGGGCCTAGTTTTGCAAAAGGAGAAGAGCTCACTGATGAAGTCAAGGTTAAGATGGAATAATTGGAGTGAAAATCTAAGCTAGGAAAAATAAGGACCTAAATTTGAGGAATAAGAAACAATGTTTATAAATGAACTGAAGACTGAGAAAGGATGGATGTTATGAAGCCACCATTTACAGATGAAATCATGGATATGCCACTGGTCCAAGGTTCAGGTTGCCACAAACAGGTTTGTATAGTGGTCAAAGGGACCCTACTAACCATTTGGAATCATATAGGTCATGGATGGAGTTGTAGGGAGCTTCAAAAGCAATTATGTGCAAATTAATTTTTACTCACCTTGATAAGATCAACTAGGCCATGGTTCAAACAACTCTAGCCAAGGGGTATTAGCTCGTTTTCACAGCTCTCAAAACAATTTGTATCACAATTCATCAGAGCAAGGCATTAGAAAAAGCCATCGACCTATTTACTATCATTCATACAACATGTTAATGAAAGTCTTAAGGATTCTGTTGTGCGTTTGAATGCTGATGGTACAAGTAGAAGGTACAATGATGGAGTGGCATTAAATACGATGATGGTGGGTCTCAAGCTAGGAAAATTCCTTTGGTCACTTCTAAAAAACCCACTTCATACCTACACCAACCTCCTGCGTAAGGCACAAAGATATTCAAGTGCGAAAAAATGCTATTCTGCAAGACACAAATTTGAACTGCTACCATTTATAAGATTACCAACTTTAAAAAAATGTAGAGGGAGCAACATTTCGCTGTTGATAAGCCGCAAGAACACCGCACCTTCCGAGATAAAACTCGACCAATATTTTGTTCACAGTTCAGGCACTTAACCCTATTGAACACCACTAGAGACCATATCTTAATGCACATAAAGAACAAACATTATCCCAAGTGGCCAAGCGCACTAATCGCCCCACCTATAAAAAGAGATAGATCGAGGTATTATTACTTCCACAAAGATCACGAGTATGACACTTCAGAATGTTGGGCACTCAAAAAGCAGATTGAGGAATTGATTAGGCAAGGGAAGTTGAAGGAGTTTATAGAAGACACAAACATCGAGAAAAAACCTAAAAAATACGAAGACAGTAAAGAAAAAGAGAAAGCTTCAATCTAAATCAAACACATATTTGGAGGGGGTTGTTGACGAAGGGTATGTCACAAACGGTAATAAAATGCCAAGCTAGAGAAGTGATACATAGTTATTACCCCTAATAAAGTATTTAGATTGCATCATATGAGATCACCTTCACTGAAGTAGAGGCAACAAAGGTAAAATTACCCCACAATAATGCATTAGTAATCACATGATGGTGGTAAATTATCAAGTACACTGAATTCTGGTGGACAATGGGAGCTCTGCTAACATATTTTACATGGAGATATTTGGGAGGATAAACATTAGTAAGGACAAGCGAGGCCGATTAAAACACCCTTAATGGGTTTCGAAGGTGAAAATGTCATAGTTGAAGGGGGAATACTACTACCAGTTACAATAAGGGAGGCACCAGATCAAGTTAAGCCTATAATTGATTTCTTAGTTGTAGATTACACTTCTGTTTATAATATGATTATGAGAAGATCTTTCTTAAACTCCATCAAGGCAAACATATCGACCTATGCTCTAACTAAAAAGTTCGCACTTGGAAGTAGAGTGGACACAGTCAGGGGAGAACAACGAACAACTAGAGAAAGTAACGCCTTAGCTGTGAAAAGTATCAGCCTCAAGGTGGGGGATTCATCGAACTTGACAGGGAAGCATAAAAACTGAGTTCTTTGCCTTGATATAGAAATCCCTTGAAGACAATTAACCATAGAACCGAAGGAAGTAATAAAAAAAGTGAATCTCGAGAAAAATAAAATCTCTAGGGTGATAAAAATTAGAGGAAGCCTCGAAGAAGGGATACGAGAAAATCTGATTGATTTCCTAAAGAAAAATAAGGATGTGTTTGCATAGAGTCACGAGGATATGCCAGGAATATCACCAGATCAAATAATGCACTCCTTAATGTCAGCCCAAATTGTCTACCGGTTAAACAAAAGAGGAAAACGTTCAACCAGGAATGCAACGAAGTAATTTAAGCAGAGATGAAGAAGTTGCTAAAAGTAGGGTTTATTAGGGAAGTACTTTACCCAAATTGGATTTGGTTAGGAAAGCAAACATGTAGTGGCAGATGTGTTTAGATTTTACCGACCTCAATCGAGCTTGCCCTAAGGATAACTTTCCGCTTTCTAAAATAGACTAGTTAGTTGACTCAATTGCTGGAAATGATTTGCTAACTTTTTATGGATGCCTTTTTAGGTTATAATCAAATACATATGTCCCTGGCAGATCAGGAGAAAACATCCTTCATAACAAATCAAGGGTTATATTGTTACAACGTGATGCTATTTGGGTTTAAGAATGCGAGTGCCACTTACCAATGCCTCGTGAACATTATGTTTAAGGATAAAATTGGGAAAACGTTGGAAGTCTACCTAGATGATATGTTTGTTGAAATTTAGAGATGAGTTGACTATGTACACCACCTAGAAGAGACATTTCTAATTCTCAGATAGTACTAGATGAAATTGAATCCAAACAAATGCACATTTGGGGTGACTTCAAGTAAGTTTCTTAGTTACCTGGTCCACAACCGAAGAATCGACGCCAACCTTACCAAGCTGCATGCAATTTTAGAGATAAATTCCTCCTCTAACAAGAAGGAAGTGCAAAGTCTGGTGGGTAGATTGGCCGCTTTGAGCCATTTCATTTCGCGATTGACGAATAAATGCACCTCTCTATTTAAAACTCTTAAGGTTACTAATAACTTCACCTAGAGCAACGAATGCAAGGTGGCCTTTGAGGGATTGAAAAAGCACCTCATACATACTCCAACCTTGGTGAAACCATTAGAGAATGATGAGTTGGAGTTATACATGGCTGTGTCAAAGGCAATTGTAAGTGTGGTACTATTGAGAAGTGAAATGGATGCCCAATTTCTTATATATTACATCAGCCTGAATCCTGTTACACAGATATAGAGAAACTAGCACTAGCGTTGGTAGTATCAGTTAGAAAATTACAACCATACGTCTTGGCCTACACTATCAAAGTCTTAACCGACATTCAAGAAAGTACTAAGGAGACCTGACATTTTGGGAGGATGGTATAATGGGCAATAGAACTAAGTGAGTTCGACATCAAGTATATCCCCCGGCAAGGCAATCAAAGGGCAAGCAATTGCAGACTTCGTAGCCGAATTGTGTATGTTATATGTTGATGGATCAACAAATTCCCATGGGAGTGGAGCAAGACTAGTATTAATCATACCTAAAGGAAACTAGTTATCTTATTCTCTAAAGTTTGAACTGAAGGCTTTGAATAACTAAGCGGAGTATGAAGCTTTGATAGTTGGCCTAAATTTAGCTATTGTAGTGGGAGTAAAACGAATCTCAATTTATAGTGATTCACAGTTAGCTGTCAATCAGGTTCACAACCAATTCCAAGCCAAATAAGGAAATATGAAGGCTTACTTAGATAGGTAAGAACGATGCTGGAAAATTTTGGTAAGTGGCAATTGACCCAGATCTCCAGAGGAGAAAACTAGCATGCTGATGTGTTAGTAAAGTTAGCACCGTCTTTGCCAACTGAATTCGCCATGTTAGCGATGAATGAAGCGGTAAAATCACCCAGTATAAATTAGGGACTGTAGGCGAGAAAGTTGAGACTTCGAGCAACTAGATACGTGATCATTGGAGAAACACTTTATAAAAGAGGCTTCTCAATGCCTTACCTAAGGTGTATACTACTAGAAGAGGCGGAATGTATCTTAAAAGAGGTACACGAAGGAATAGGTGGTAACCACGTAGCTAAAAGGTCCTTAGCATAGAGAATTGTCAGACATGGGTATTATTGGCCATCCATGGAAAAAGACTGTATTGATTTCTTTAGGAACTGTGATAAATGTCAGAAAAACCTCACTGTACCCAGACAACCACCTCAAATGCTAACCCAATGAGCAGCCCATGGCCATTGATGTGATAGCCCTAGTTGAAGTAGGGCTCAATACGCAAATGATCATTTATTACCGGTATGAGGAAAATTAATAACTCTTTTAGTTGGATAAAGATCTAATTGAAGAAAGAAGAGGAAATGCAGCATAAAGGTTGCAGCATACCAGAAAAGAGTTGTCAGGTACTACAACACAGAAGTTAAACTGCTAGGTTTTGTAACCTCCGTAACTGATCTAAAGAAGATAGAAACCGTGGGAGTAGAGGAAGCATTAAGCCCTAACTGGGAAGGACCGTACAGAGTCATCAAGGAAATGACCTCAAGGACATATATTCTGGCAGAAATAAATGGAAAACAGCTAACTCGACCCTGAAACATAGAGCATCTTAGTCGTTACTACGCATGAACTCCCAAATAGGTTTTTCTTTTCCTTGTTAGCATTTTAATTATTTGCTTTTGAAAATGACCAATTGAGAAGTTTCCATGAGAGATGTGATAAGTTAATAGTTTGTTTGCATTTTGTTTGTGCCTTTGGACCCCGCATTGGTATCACCTATACGAGGTGGTTCAGTTTAAGAAAGTCTTTTAAGTTATTGTTAGTCATTTGTTATTTATGGCTCCAGAGAACACACTGGCTCCAACTATGCTAATTGAGCCAGTTCAAGTTAGGAGAGAGTCTTCTTTTAAAACTTATAAAATAAATGTTCATGTATTCTTGTGTACATTTATACATTTCCCCTCTTTATGTTATAACACTATCATAAGACACCATATGGGATCCCAGAGAAAGTTCCAAACACCTTACGAGGCAACCATAACACATCCCTTGAGGCACAAAAAACATAGCCTTCCGAGGCAAGAAACCAGAAATGCCTTACGAGGCTTGAAAAATAATGCCCTAATCAAGGCAGAACCATAAACCCCTAATTAAGGCTTGAAAAATATTGTCATAATCAAGGTAGAATCATATAGCCCTAATCAAGGGTTGAAAAATGATGCTCTAATCAAGGCATAATTATATAGCCCTAATCAAGGCTCTAAAAAAAGCTATTCTAATCAAGGCAGAATCATATACCCCTAATCAAGTGTTGAAAAAAGTTATCCTAGTCAAGATATAATCACATAGCCTTAATCAAGGCTTGAATAATGTTGTCCTAATCAAGGTATCATGGTCATTTTACAATGAACGAGAGTTCAGACAGCAAAACGGACATCACTTTTGAACTCAGGATAGTCGAAAACCTTAGGAGGAGCGTAAAAGGAAAAATGGCATTGTTCACATGTACGGTACTGTCTACGTTACTTTTCACGACACTGTTCACACATACGGAATGATGATGTGGCATTGATCGATAATGTGGCATTAACTAATGAAGTGTCACGATTCTATTGGACTAAAATTCTTATGTACTGTTGATCGGTGATGTGGCAGCATGTTAGTGGACCAAAAATCGCACGTACGGTACATGCATATACACAGGTCCCTCGAGCAATAATCAGTGATGGCGGTGCCCACTTTTGTAACAAAGCATTCAAAGTTCTTTTGACAAAGTATTCCATCACTCACAAAGTGGCGATCCCATATCATCTGCAAACTAGTGGCCAAGTTGAAATCTCCAATCAAGAAATAAAGCACATATTTGAAAAGACGGTGAGGCCAAACAGAAAAGATTGGTCATTAAGACTTGATGATGCATTATGGGCATATAGAACGGCTTTCAAGACCCCGATTGGGATGTCACCCTACAGGCTAGTGTATGGAAAAGCTTGCCACCTACCTGTGGAACTCAAGCATTGTGCATACTGGGCCATCAAGAAATTCAACTTTGACATGCAGCAAGCTAGCTCAAAAAGAAGATTACAGCTGGCAGAACTTGAAGAAATTCGCAATGATGCGTATAAAAATACCAAAATTTACAAGCAGCGAATGAAAGTCTTTCATGACAAGCAAATTATGAGAAAATCTTTCACTCTAGGTCAGAAAGTGCTTTTATTCAATTCTCGCTTGAACTTATTTCCAAGTAAGTTACGCTCTCAATGGTCTGGCCCTTTTGTTGTTCACACTGTTTTTCCACATGGAGCAATTGAAATTAAGGACCCAAAGAACGGGGTCACGTTTAAAGTTAATGGTCAAAGATTAAAACCATATTTAGAGTACCAACCACATGGCGAAGACACCGAAATAAATTTGAGTGACCCACCAGATTTGAATTGAGATTTTTCTTTCTTTTCGGTGATTTGATTTTTTTTTCTTTCTTTTTACTATTTTTTTGCTAATTGAAATTATTTTTGCATAAGTGTGCTTGCTTAACCATTAAGTCTTCTCTTATCATTGTTAATCATGAGTGCCATAGCTAAACAGATCCTCATGGACATTGTTAGACAACTTCAACGTGTAAAATCTCATCTCAACGTGTAAAATCATATTTAGGCTCTACAACCACCAGAGTTAGTATCCCATGTTGAGGATTTAGAAAGCCAACTCAGAGACATTGAGGGAGGTGTCTACAACATCCAATTGGATCTTGAGGTAAATTCAATAAGAGGACGATTGTAATTTTCTTTGTGTGTTTTAGTTTTTTTTTTCTATTTGTGTGCTTTAGTTTATTACCCCAGTGAAGTGGCAGATAATGGTACTCCATGATAATCAAGTCGGTTACTTCAGTTTCCTATAATAACTGATATTCTGAGACGAATGAGTGGATAGAAACGAGATTTTAGCAAAGCTTCACAATCGATTTCCTTCACTTCCTCAGAATGCCCTCTTTACAATCCATAAAGCTCGGTCCGAACGCATGTGATTGTTTATGAGGAATAACATACCTGCTGACATTCGCTGGTTAATCGAAGCCAAAGTACGATTGGCAGGTGAGTTGCCTCCAAAATTTATTGCATACATGCCTGGTTGTGGTAAAGGAAATTATGCAAGAAAACTAAGAGCTCGAAGAATTTCTATTGCTTGTCATAAGTGTGCCAGAATGAAATGCGATAAAAAATCATGTTCTTTAGGAATGGTGTCTGATAACAGGGAAGATAAGATTCAATTCATTAGGGATGGCTTGAATAAGGAGTCGTTGGATGATATCCTTTTGTCTCTTGAAATGCATCCCAGTGGATATGTACAAGCAGCGATTCTCCATTTATGGCCATTATTCTAGAAAGAGCATGCACGATATAGTCTCGGGAATCTGACTATAAACGACCATGTTTGCCAGTTTATAAGAAAACTGGATGGGAAGCCTATCCTCGACCTATAAGGGGCGTTCAAGTCATTTCTGAACGTAAAACCAGAGGAAGATGTGAGCCACAGTCGCAACTCTCTGTAAATATCATTTTACTTCACAGTTATTTATTTCACTATTGTTTTATCATTTGCATTATTGTCTTTAATAATTTTATTTTATCATTGTTTTTTTTCCTTTTTACTATTTACTTTTTTACTCTCGAGCCATGTGCTTTACGCGTTAATCGACACTGACACGCCACCTCATACACAGCTGTGACCCACTGTCACCAAGATTCTTAAATATGACTTTTTGTTAAGCACTCACAAATTATTTTTGAGAAGTATCCGAATGGAAACTACTCCCAATAAACAATTCAAGAACATTTGTGTGCTTTCTGGATTTAATTATGGCAAACATAAAGCGTTCGTTGAGGTAGCCATAGATCTTGGTCGAAGCATAGCAGAAAGAAAATTACACTTGGTGTATGGAGGAGGTAACTGAGGATTATCAAAATTGGTCTCAGAAGCTGCTTTTGTCATAAGAAATCAAGTGCTAGGCATCATCCCAAGAGCCCTAAAACCTTTGGGTAGTTTGTCTGACTCACAGACTGGAGAAGAGTTAGTCGTCTCAGGTATGCAAGAAAAAATAATTGAAATGCTTAATCATGTTAATGCTTTTATTTTCCTACCAGGAGATCTTGCAATACTAGAGGCACTTATCACATTAGCATCTTAGGCTCATATGCACATTCATCAGAAACTCATTGGTTTTTTAAATGTCAATAATTTTTATGATGGCTTCATAGCATTTCTTAACCATGCAATAAAAAACTATTTCATTCCCTCCACAGTGAAAAAGCTTTTTATTTGTGCTCACACTGCTAATGAGCTACTTGATCTGTTACAAGCTTATAGACCAGAGCCAGAACCCATGACCTTTGCGTTGGAGCGTCCAAATAATGATTGTAACAGTAGCCACAGTAAGAAGTACAAATTAGATTTAACTCTCCGCTTGTAAATATTTTCTTCTGTGTTGCACCACCCAGGTGATATCTTCTAAACTCTACTTCTTTGCTTTAAAACATTGAGGACAATGTTTCGTTTTGGTTGGGGGGAGGGAATAGTTGACAATTGTGGAATCTTGGTTAAATTTTTACTGATTTTTTATTGTAGACACTAACCATGGCTAACTTTTTGTGTTGAAGATGGCTGAATATGGAGTGTAGTTACTCTAGAAACGTATCTTCTTTCATTTGAAACAAAAATAAAAAACTAAAAAATAAAAAATAAAAAACAAAAAAAATCCAAACATTTTCTTTTTCTTTATTAAGTTTTGACAATCATTTTTCTTCTTTTTTCTAATTTCTCCTTCATAAATATACACTTTCAAATTTTTGAGTTGAAAATGGCTGAATATGGAGTGTATTGACTCTAGAAACGCATCTTCTTAGTTAAAAAAAAAATATTTTCTTTTTCTATCATTTTAAGTGTAACTTTTCTAATTAGCTTTTCTGCATCATTTTTACATTTCTACATGCATATTTTCTTTTCATGTTTAGAATAGATTGGGGGGTAGACTGTCGTTTAAAAAAAATTGTGTGATTTGTTTTAAAATTGAATGACATGATGATTTTTAAATTTTAGTATTTGTATTATCTTTGGTCTTAAGTGATGTTACGCTATGTTTGCTGCTCTACATGTTAATATCGGAGACAAATATGAGTTGCTTGAAGGAATGCACATATCATAATAAATTGCAAGTGAGGTTTTGAGCATGTTATTTTTCTTGGAGAGTAACCCTTTTTGCTCATTCTTCATACAGCTTAGTAGTTTATTATTTTATACATGATCTCTAGATTTCCTTTGAGTCAATCCTAAAAAAAAAGAGTTAAATAAAAAAAATGTGTGTTGCTACATCTTGAGGTCCATCTAACTAGTAGATATGGAAGATTATTTAGAGCTCTAAAAGACTATGGAAGGGCCATCTTTGATCTGTTTGAGCCTTTCTAGCCATCCTTTTTATGAAATATCCATAGTTAACCCTTTTGAGCCTTTAAAAAAAAAACTTTTCTTTATCAACTTATCATCTCGACCTACTCCAATTTGGAGTATTACCCGATATCTTACAAGTTCCATCACCTATTTATGTTTGAGAAAAATGTAAATAATTATTTTGTTAAGTGAAGTTGTGCCAAACAAAAGCAAAAAACAAAAAAACAAAAAAAAATTGTTGTTTAAAATATATATATATATATATATATATATATATATATATAATAAATAAGCAAAATGCACCTTGTAATTTCCAAAATATATCTATTTTTTCTCAAACATATATTTTATTTTTCCTATTTTCCTTAATTTGTTAGTCATGTCCCTAGCCTACGTTACGTCCTAATAAAATTCCTTCTTGATTTTAGGGATTTATAATCTGAAGTAGAAGCTAGTTTTATGGGCTAAAACGATGTAGTGGTGCATAAAAAAAAAGAAACAAAAGAAAAAAAATGAATACATTGGGTTGATTAGCATTTTGTTTGACTTGAAATCGTATTATTTCTAAACTGAGGGCATATTTCTTTCATCTTGGTGAGAGTGTGTGATATTACTTCTTTATTATTTTCTCTCAAATTTAGCATTCATTGGAGTGACTATTTTTATTAGGTTCAATTTCCTTGTGAGAGTGTCACTATTTCCAGTGAGATTTTGGGGTTTGACATGTCATTCTTGAAAGTAGTTGTGAAAAAGTCTATTCGGTTGATTCATGTGGATGGTTGATGTGGATGTGATGTTTCTGTAGACTGGAGATAATGCTTATATTTTTATTTGATTGTTATCATTAGTCTGATTAAATAAATACGAGCGTTTAAAAAAAATCATTTGGATTTGAATTTTGTTTTCGCTTTATTTGCTAGGGACTAGCAATAAGCTGGTTGAGGGGTGTGTTGAGTGTTAGAAAATGTATATTTATAAAGGAAAAAATCGTCATTTTACATTTCAAGTCTTACTAACACTTCTACTTTTATATATTTTAGTCCCTTGTAATTTAATTATGTGTATTTTATTTTAATTAAGTATTTTATGTATTTTAGCGGCATCATGGTCATTTTACAATGAATGAGAGTTCAGACAGCAAAACAGACATCACTTTTGAATTCAGGACAGTCGAAAACCTTAGGACGAGCATAAAAGGAAAAATGACATTGTTCACATGTACGGTACTATTCACATTTATGGTATTGTCTACATTACTGTTCACACATACAGACCGATGATGTGGCATTGACCGATGATGTGGCATTGACTGATGAGGTGTCACGATTTTATTGGACTAAAATTCTTATGTACTGTTGATCGGTGACATGGCAGCATGTTAGTGGACCAAAAATCGCGCGTACGATACATGCATATACACAGGATTATTTACAATCAAACCGCGTCACTATTCAAGCCGGTTGACTGTTCAAACCGCATGGTCAAACCATGTCACTGTTCAAACCGCGTGGTCAAACCGCGTACTGTTGACTGATGACATGGTACAATCTTGAGCGTCCAAACTGTTTTTAATCTGATGGCCATGATTTACTCAATATATCTATAAAAAAGGGGGCCTCCCCCCTAATTTTGCATCCCTGAATTCATTTTTACGCTCGATTTTCTGTAATTCCTTCTCCATCTTGTATTTTGTACGTATTTTAATAAATTCTCATTTTGCCCATAGTTCAATTATGAGTAGTTAATTTTCTTTCAAACTTGGGTTGAAGGTGAAGTCTCAACATGTGTCATGGGCTTTATTTGGTAAATTTAATTTCTCTTCTCCACTAATTATTGTGGATGTTTTGACTTTTCGTTGACAAATAGTAATAATTTTGTCTAGATACCGCTCTGGTTTCACCGGCTCCCTAGTACAAGGTTATTATTATTTGGCACAATAAGCCCTTAGTACCATATTGATTAGAGTGTGGTTTATGAGGTGTAGAAATCTCCCTCATGATTTAATTGGCATTAATAAGGAATATTTAGCCCATGGTGCATGTTGATGCAAATCCAAATACCCAAGTACGTCATTTTGATAGATTTTCACTTCAATTTATTCCCGCCATTTCAATTTGAATTTTATGATAATTTAAATCACTTCCACTATAAATCCAACCACCCACATAGAAAATTAATTCTACCTATAATTAAAATCCACATCCTCATGGGATCGACACTTGTCACCATTAATCTATTCTATAATAGATTCGTGCACTTGTGAGTTCAATAAAATTTGCACATGTGAGTTCAATAAAATTTGCACATGTGAGTTCAATAAAATTTGCACAACAATACCAACAAAGTGTTGGCTCCACTGGCAATGGAGTCCCCTTAAGTGGCTTAACTGGGTTTGCTCCCCAGTGCAAGTCTCAGGGAAGTCGCCTTTGTTGGGAGAACCTGTACCTCCAGATTCGAGCGGAGACTTCTAGTCTGGGTTGTGGTACGGGCTTAAAAGTGTCTTCCACAGTTGGGGCCCTCCCCAGGATACCTCGTGGTGAAGATAAAAAAAAAAATTTGCACAACAATAACAGACCAAAAAGATTAAAACATAATTTCTAAAGTTTTAAAGACCGGTAAAGGAAAGGAAATCAGTCTTAATAACTCTGTGGAATATTGCCTGGGTAGATAGCAACCAGAGGTGGAATACTCAACGAAGACTCATCTCCCTCTTTAGAGTAGGTTGTGACTGAGTACGAGATGGTTTACCTTGCTGACCTGACACTCTATCATCCTCGTTTCTAGTTAGTTTATCATCTGAAGACAGAATTAAGTTGTCCACTTGAGGAGCTTCAGAGTAATTGTCATCCACTAATTTCAAATCCCACTCGAGGTAATGATCCTTCACCACCCTCTTGCAATCATTGACCCTAGAGAAGAACTCTTCATCTTTCATCTACTTAAACTTAGCCGATTGGAGGTAAGCCTTAATGTAGCTCTAATAGCTGCCCTCGAGCTGTTCCCACAGCCGAGCTATCTCTTTATCTTTACTCCTAATCACCACATCGCTGATATCATTCTCCAACTTGAGAGATTCATGGACAAACTTAAAGGATGCTAACTCGGTCCTCAGCTGGATAACTTCACCAACAATCTTATTCTTCTTATTCCCAGCTTTGGAACATTCACCCTCTGAATCGCGATACAAATTATATGTTTAAATTATGTTCATGGTGATCTATTAGAATACAACAAGGAAATCTTAATCAGTATTTAATAGTGACATAACAAATGATCAATTTAAAAGAGAATTATGAAGTTGACCTTATAAGCATTGCCTATGAAGGCAAAGAATAAAACCACTAGGTCAATTTGCCTTGAATGGAGAGATTCTTGATGAGAGAATGCCCTCTTCAGGGAAGAAAGGTTAGCAAGATCATGCTCAAATTCATTATGCTAGAAGGTCCGGTTAGCCAAGTCATCAAACATAAGGGCTAAAGTGTGCTCAGGTGATCCCAGGCCAGATGGCAAGTGAGTTTTCTTCCCAACATGTGAGGTACTAGCAGGGACAAATTGGGTCGAAGGAGCTTCTAAAGACTATGACTAAATCGAAGAGAGAGGAGCTGTGTGGTGCTTTCGAGAAGACGAATCTCCAAGTGGCAAGTTGGCTAGCCTCTTTCTACCACTGATTTAATGTATGGCAAATCCACCACAAATTTAAAAGTATAAGAAAGAAAATTATGAATGCTCACAAAGGAAAATAAGCGCCTCACTTACCAGTAGGGATAAGGCCGAATTCTTGGTAGGAAGTCCATATGAATAAAGAAAGTACGTCTAATTACAGGAGGTTAGCTCACGCACGAGGTGTGGAAAGCCAAGTGATGTCCTCATAATTTATCTATTATTTTAATGCTTCCATAACTTAATTTTATGTTAAATCATATTAATTTTTATCTTAATTTTTTTATTTTGTCATAGTAGGAATACTGGGAATATTTAAGTGAAAGGAATTGAAAAGAGGAAACAAATTAGAGTATAATGGAAATAATGTGGAAGCAAAAAGTAAAGAAATAAAAAGCCAAATCAAGGAAGATTGAATTTAAGCATCATGCAGGCAATCACGTGAAGAATAAAGGAGGAGAAGAAAAGGTCAATTGGCTATTAATTTCAAGCTAGTCATGTAGAGGGCATTTGACAATTTAAATGGCAAGCTTAGCATATATTAAAGGAAGCAAATATTTTGGCATTGTTTTAAATGGCTATTCACGTGCATGGGCTTAAAAGTGGCGACTGGGCTTTTGTCTTTCTTTCCTTTCCATGTGAGGATTTAGGGCACACAATAAAAGCACTATAAAAGCTATACTTGCTGGAGAATTAAGAAGAAGAAGGTAGCCGCACAAGAAAAATTGAAGCCAAGAGAAAAACAAATAATAGAGCAGCAGCCGCAAGTCTTGAGCAAAAGCCAAGAGTAGCAAGAACAATTTGGATGAGGAGGAAGACGCATTAATTCTTGAGTTTTTCCTTTCTCTCTTTTCTATTATCTTGCTTGAATGTTTCCAATTAAATTCATGAATTCTCTTTATATTCCCATGAACTAATTTATTTTACTAGGGCTACGATGTAGCATAACTATGAAGATTTAATTCCATAAATCTGTGTTATTTTTAATTTATTATTCCATGGTTAAGTGTTCATTATTGTGTTTAATGCTTTTAAATATCTGACCAATATTTAAATGATTTGAGAATACATAATGAGACCGAGAGTAGATTTATGTATTTTTGCTCTGTGTAATGGATGCCATGAATTGAACGAAAGACAGAGATGTGCCAACATGATTCATGCAGTTTTTCTAAGAGTTTCCTTAGAGCTTAATGAATCTTTACATATTTAAATTCACATAAAGATATAGTGGGTTAATATGTGGAGATATTTTTGATATTACTCGAGAGATGATATTGAATAGATTAGGGAAATTCACTATCAACATGGATAATAAACTTTAATAGCATAGATGGAGGATTAAATTGGATTGGTTATGGTGAAATTGGATGTCCTAGTGTTTTAATCTCTTGGTATTTTTTATTACTGCCTGCATTTTTATTTAATTTTTAGTTATTTTATTTTATTTTATTTTAATCTAAATTCGCTTATTCGATTGTTCAAATAAATTAGGGTTAGAATAATTTCGTTAGCTAATATGACATACAATCTCTGTAGGACGATACTCTACTCTTCATTATATTACTTATGCCAACTAGTACACTTGCTAATTTATGCATCAAGTTTTTGACGCCGTTGTCGGGGATTGTTTGGATTGGTATCGATACCAACTAACCTTAGTTTGATTTGAATTTTATTATTATTATTATTATTTTCGTTTTCTTGTTTAATTTTATGAGACATTCAAGAAGTTTTGATTTATTGCCTTTTGATCCAGAGATTGAACGCACTTGTAGAAGGCTTTATAGAGCAAGGAGAGAAGCTTTACAGGAGCAACAACTAATCATGGTTGATGAAGCATTACAAGAAAATGAGGATGCGAGACCTTTAAGAGATTATGATGTGCCTACAGTTAACGATGCTCATTCAAGCATTGCACGCCCTATCGTTCAAGCATTGCACGCCCTATCGTTCAAGCAAATAATTTTGAAATTAAGCCAGCCACAATCCAGATGATTCAGACGTCAGTACAATTTGCTGGGATGCCAAATGATGATCCAAATGCTCATATTGCAAATTTCTTGGAAATTTGTGACACGTTTAAGCAAAATGGTGTTTCAGACAATGTTATCAGGCTAAGGCATTTTCCGTTCTCACTGATGGATAAAGCAAAAGAGTGGTTGAACTCACTTCCTACTGGAACAATCACGACATGGGATGGTTAAAGCTCTCAATTATCTCTTTATCAATGGTGTCTATTTGAAGGCATGTGTCGATCTCGGATGGATATTTCATTGCTTCGAACACATTGAAAGTGACTTACTCATCTTGCACCCTAAGAATTAGTTTTCCTTCTTGGACATCAAGAAGAGTTCTTCCCGTAGCCAAAAATGGTCGGCCTAAAATGATTGGTATCTCCTAATCTTCAATCATATCCAAAACAATAAAATCTGTAGGAAATATAAACTTGTCGACCTTAACAAGGACATCCTCAATCATGCCTCTGGGATACTTTATAGACCTGTCTGCCAATTGAAGAAAAACAATTGTTGCATTTGGTTCACCAAGTCCTAATTTCCTGAAAACAGAGAGAGGCATCAAATTAATACTTGCACCTAAATCACACAAAACTTTATCAAAATAAGTATTTCCAATAGTTCATGGAATAGAAAAACTCCCTGGATCTTTCAACTTCAGTGGCAATTTATTTTGTAGAATTGTAGTGGACTCTTCAGTTAACAACACGGTTTCATGCTCTTCTAATTTTCTCTTGTTGGATAAAATTTCTTTCATGAATTTAGTATAGCTCGGCATTTGTTCTAATGCATCTGCAAGAGGAATGTTAATATGCAACTTTTTAAAGACATCAAGAAAATTAGATTTCCGAAGGCGCTGAGGAAACGGGATCGGAGGGACATAGGCTTTGACTGGTGCTGATTGTTGTGATTATGGAATTTCTGCACTTGCTGTCTCGGATGTTCTAGTGGTGTCTTTAATTTGCTCCACGTTATCTTTTCCAACTTCTTTTACTTATTTTGGCAGATCTTCAAATTGTCTACCATTCCAAAGCGTAATTGCATTCATTTATTCCTTTGGATTTGTCTCTGTGTTGCTTGGCAGAGAGCCTTGTGGTCTGCTGGATAACAAGTTTTCAATTTGACCCATTTGCACCTCGAGTTTTCGGATTGATACAGCTTGATTTTGAAAAGTCGTCTCTGTTTTGGTCATGAATTGAGACACATTTGTTGTAAGCTGAGTAAGAGCATCTTCCAAATTTGACTTCTTATCTTGTGATTGGAACCCTGGAGGTGGCTTCAATGTATTTTGAGTGTTGTTCCATGATAAATTCGGGTGGTTTCTCCAGCAGGATTGTAGGTATTAGAATATGGGTTATTTTGTTGCTGTTGAGTGTTAGAAAATGCATATTTATAAAGGAGAAAACCATCATTTTACATTTCAAGTCTTACTAACAACCCTTACTTTTATGTATTTAACCTTCTTCTGATTTAATTACATGTGTTTTATTTTAATTAAGTATTTTATGTATTTTAGGGGCATTATAGTCATTTCATAATAAAAGAGAAATCAGACGGCAAAACGGACATCACTTTTGAACTCAGAACGGTCAAAAACCTTAGGAGGAGCATAAAAGGAAAAATGGCACTATTCACATGTGCGGTACTATTCATGTGTACGGTACTGTATACGTTACTGTTCACGACACTGTTCACATAGATGGATGATGACGTGGCATTGACCGATGATGTGGCATTGACTGATGAGGTGTCACGATCCTATTGGACTAAAATTCTTATGTACTGTTGATGGTGACGTGCACATGATTATTTTCAACCAAACCGCGTTACTGTTCATCCGGGTCAAACCGCGTTACTATTCAAAGTCAGGTCAAACCGTGTTACTGTTCATCCGCGTGGTCAAACCGTGGACTGTTGACTGATGACGTGGCGCAATCCTGAGCGTCCAAACTGTTTTTAATCCGATGGCCATGATTTACTCCATGTATCTATAAAAAGGGGGCCTCTCCCCCCTAATTTGATATCTTTAAATCCATTTTTGGGATCCATTTTCTGTAATTCCCTCTCCATCTTGTATTCTCTTCGTATTTTAATAAATTCTCATTTTGCCCCTAGTTCATTTTCCCTTCACTTCCTCAGAATGCCCTCCTTACGATCTATAAAGCTCGGTCCGAACGCATGCGATTACTCATGAGGAATAACATACCTGCTGACATCTGTTGGTTAATCGAGGCTAAAGTACGATCGGCAGGTGAGTTACCTCCAAAATTTATTGCATTCATGCCTTGTTGTGGTAAAGGAGATTATGCAAGAAAACGACGAGCTCGAAGAATTTCTGTTGCTTGTCATAAGTGTGCCAGAATGAGTTGCAATAAAAACCCATGTTCTTTAGGAATGGTGTCTGATAACAGGGAAGATAAGATTCAATTCATTAGGGATGGCTTGAATAAGGAGTCATTGGATGATATCCTTTTGTCTCTTGAAACGCATCCCAGTGGATATGTGCAAGGAGCGATTCTCCAGTTATGGCCATTATTCCAGAAACAGCATGCACGATATAGTCTCGGGAATCTGACTATAAACGACCATGTTTGCCAGTTTATAAGAAAACTGGATAGGAAGCCTATCCTCGACCCATAAAGGGCGTTCAAGCCGTTTCTGGACGTAAAACCAGAGGAAGATGTGAGCCACAGTCGCAACTACCTGTAAATATCCTTTTACTTTACTGTTATTTTTGTTTTATTGTGTGCATTATTGTCTTTAATAATTTTATTACTGTTTGCTTTTTTCTTATTACTATTTACTTTTTCCTTTTTACTGTTTCCTTTTTGACTCGCGAGCCACGTGCTTTACGCGTTATTTGACACTGACCTGTTACCTCATACACAACTGTGACCCACTGGCACCAAGACTCTTAAATGTGATTTTTTTTGTCAAGCACTCACAAATTGTTTTTTGAGAAGTATCACAATGGCAGCTACTCCAAATAGACAATTCAAGAATATTTGTGTGCTTTCTGGATTTACCTATGGCAAACATAAAGAGTTCGTTGAGGCAGCCATCGATCTTGGTAGAAGTATAGCAGAGAGAAATTAAACTTGGTGTATGGAGGAGGTAACCGAGGGTTATCAAAAATGGTCTCTGAAGCAGCTTTTGTCAAAGGAAGTCAAGTGTTAGGCATCATCCCAAGAGTCCTAAAACCGTTGGGCAGTTCGTCTGACTCATCAACTGGAGAAGAGTTAGTTGTCTCAGGTATGCAAGAAAGAATAACTGAAATGCTTAATCATGCTGATGCTTTTATTTTCCTTTCAGGAGATCTTGCAACACTAGATGAAATGCAAGTTATGCAAGCCAAGAGGGGGGGTGAATTGGGATTTTAAATTTTATGCAATACAATTCGCACAACAATTTAATCTACCGCCTTAATCAAATCAAAAACAATAAATTCAATCAAGTACAATATTAAAAGAGTAAGGGAAGAGAAAACGAACACAAGGATTTTTACGTGGTTCGGCTATCCCCGCCTACGTCCACGCCTCCAAGCTCACCCGGCTTGAGGATTTCACTATCCAAGCCTCCCAAGGCTTCAAATGTTTACAATTGACTTCTAAGGTGTCAATGAACCTTTACAACAAGAGATTATATCCCCAATCTCTTCACCCCAAGTGTTTCCCACACTTGTACACTCACAAATTGATGAGAAATGAAATTCAACACAATAAAACTCTCTTTAAGAGTGAATAACAAATTATAGCTCAATGATGATTCAACAAATGATGATTTACGAAATGGAAGCTCAATATATGTTATATGATCTTATATTTGCTTGTGTTTTTTTTTTAAATGAAGTTTGAGTTGAGTTTTTATAGTGGAAGCCCAAAAACTAGCTGTTATAGGCAAATTCCAGCGCTCAAGCGGTTAGCCGCTTGATTTATCCGGCTAGCCGCTCAGGAACAGTAATATTACCGTTATTTTTGAATTTGCTACAGTAACACTGTTCATTGAAATTACACTTTAGCCCAAAACTTTCTATAATTATACTATGGCCCAAAACGTCAGAAAACTTTACAAATAGGTCCAATTTCAGAACTTCTCAAAAATAATTTTCTTTCCCAAACTTCCTAAAATTATGATATGACCCTAAAAATTTTATTATTTCGTACAAAGGTCCTTTTCAACATAATACCCATATTTTTCAAAGTTCTCAAAACCTTTCACTTTAGTTCAAAATATTCATAAATTATAGTATGGCCCAAAACATTTAAAATATTTGTAAAAACATCCAACTCCGAAATTTGATACTTATTAAAATCAAAGATTTCAAATCTTAACATTTAAGTCCAATTTACTCAAATCCACAAAATACTTTACTTTATAAAAATAAAATATTTTAGTTTATGAAAGGTATTTAATTAAATTAATCTCTTGAGCTTCTCAAATGCTAAATCATGCATCAATTAAATCGTACCGGCTTTACAAGAATTTGTCGCAATAATTCGTCCGTTGAGCTCTAAGCTTTATTCTTGATTTCGCCGCTGTCCGTTGAGTGTCTTTAATCTTGATTTCACTTGATTCACTTGCATAAATATTATCCTTAAAAAACTAGTGTAAATGTGAAATACAATATTTATTATTGTTACTTAAGACACATGTTTGTTATCATCAAAATTACATTATGTGTAGCCCTTTAGGCTAACACTAGAGGCACTTATCACACTACCATCTTGGGCTTATCTCCACATCCACCAGAAACTCATCGGTTTGTTAAATGTCAATAACTTTTATGATGGCTTTATCGCATTTCTTAACCATGCAATAAAAAACTATTTCATTCCCGCTAATGTGAAAAAACTCTTTATTTGTGCTCACACTGCTAATGAGCTACTTAATCTGTTACAAGCTTATAGACCGGAGCCAGACCCTGGACCTTTGTGTTGGAGCGTCCAAATAATGATGGTAACAGTAGCAGCAGTAAGAAGTACAAATTAGATTTAACTCTCTGCCTGTAAATATTTTCTTCTGTGTTGCACCACCCAGGTGATGTCTTCTAAACTCTACTTCTTTCCTTTCAAACATTGAGGACAATGTTTCATTCTGGTTGGGGGGAGGGAATAGTCGACAATTGTGGAATCTTGGTTAGGTTTTTACTAATTTTTTGTTGTAGAAACTAACTGTTGCTAACTTTTTGTGTTGAATATGGCTGAATATGGAATGTAGTTACTCTAGAAACGCATCTTCATTGTTTGGAAAAAAAAATTTCAAAAAAAAAAATTAGACATTTTCTTTTTCTTTATTAAGTTTTGATGTTTATTTTTCTTCTTTTTAATTTCTCCTCTATGAATATACATTTTCCAACTTTTGAGTCGAAGATGGCTGAATATGGAGTGTAGTGCCTCTAGAAACGCATCTTCTTAGTAAAAAAAAAAAAACCCATTTTCTTTTTCTATCATTTTAAGTGTACTTTTTCTAATTTATTTTTTTTGCATCATTTTCACATTTCTGCATGCATATTTTTCTTTCATGTTTAGAATAGGTTGGGGGGTAGAATGTTGTTTAAAAAAAAATTGTGTGATTTGTTTTAACATTGGATGACATGATTAATTTCAAATTTTAGTATTTGTATTATCTTTGGTCTTAAGTGATGTTACATTATGTTTGCTACTCTACATGTTGATGTTAGAGACAAATATGAGTTGCTTGAAGGAATGAACATGTCATAATAAGTACCAAGTGAGTTTTTGAGCCTATCATTTTTCTTGGAGAGTAACCATTTTGCCCATTCTTTATATAGCTTAACAGTTTATTATTTTATATACGATCTTTAGATTTCTTTTGAGTTAACCCTTAAAAAAAAAAATGTGTGTTGCTACATTGGGAGGCCCATCTAACTAGTAGATATGGATGATTATTTAGAGCCCTAAAAGACGATGGAAAGGCCATCTTTGTCCCGTTTGAGCCTTTTTAGCCATCCCTTTTGTGATATATCCATAGTTAACCCTTTTGAGCCTTTAAAAAAAAAAAAAAACCTTTTCTTTGTCAACTTATCATCTTGACCCACTTCGATTTGGAGTATTACCCGATATCTTATAAGGTCCATCACCTATTTATGTTTGAGAAAAATGTAAATAATTATTTTGTTCAGTGAAGTTGTGACAAATAAAAGCAAAAAAAAAAAAGAGAAAAAAAAACAAAACAAAAGTTGTTATTTCAAAAGAATAAAAATAACAATAATAGGTGAAATCCACCTTGCAACTTCCAAAAAAAAAAAAATTCTCTGCATTTTTCTCAAACATACACTTTGTTTTCCTTATTTCCCTTCTTTGTTAACCATGTCCCTAGCCTACGTTACGTCCTAATAAAAGTCCTTCTTGATTTTAGGGAACTATAGTCCGAAGTAGAAGCTAGTTATATGGGCTAAAAAGATGTAGTGATGCATAATTAAAAAGAAAAAAAAGATAAATAAAGTGGGTTGACTAACATTTTATTTGACTTGAGATCGTATTATTTCTAAGCTGAGGGCATATTTATTTCATCTTGGTGAGAGCATGTGATATCACTTCTTTATTATTTTCTCTCTCAATTACCATTAATTGGAGTGACTATTTTTATTGGGTTTAATTTATTTGTGAGAGTGTCACTACTTCCAGTGAGATTTTGGGGTTTGACATGTCATTCTTGAAAGTAGCTATAACAAAGTCTACTGAGCTAATTCATGTGGATGATTGATGTGGGTGTGATGTTGCTTTAGACTGGAGATAATGCTTATACTTTTATTTGATTGCTATCATTAATCTGATTGAATAAACAGGAGTGTTTCTAAAAAAAAAAAATTATTTTGAATTTGAATTTTGTTTTCGCTTTATTTGCTAGGGACTAGCAATAAGCTGGTTGGGGGGTGTGTTGAGTGTTAGAAAATGCATATTTATAAAGGAGAAAACCGTCATTTTACATTTCAAGTCTTACTAACAGCCCTTACTTTTATGTATTTAACATTCTTCTGATTTAATTACATGTGTTTTATTTTAATTAAGTATTTTATGTATTTTAGGGGCATTATAGTCATTTCATAATAAAGGAGAAATCAGACGGCAAAACGGACATCACTTTTGAACTCAGGACGGTCAAAAACCTTAGGAGGAGCATAAAAGGAAAAATGGCACTATTCATATGTACGGTACTATTCACGTGTACGGTACTGTATACGTTACTGTTCACGACACTGTTCACATAGATGGATGATGACGTGGCATTGACCGATGATGTGGCATTGACTGATGAGGTGTCACGATCCTATTGGACTAAAATTCTTATGTACTGTTGATGGTGACGTGGCAGCATATCAGTGGACGAAAAATCTCGCGTACGGTGCATGCATCACACATGATTATTTTCAACCAAACCGCGTTACTGTTCATCCGGGTCAAACCGCGTTACTATTCAAAGTCGGGTCAAACCGTGTTACTGTTCATCCGCGTGGTCAAACCGTGGACTGTTGACTGATGACGTGGCGCAATCCTGAGCGTCCAAACTGTTTTTAATCCGATGGCCATGATTTACTCCATGTATCTATAAAAAGGGGGCCTCTCCCCCCTAATTTAATATCTTTAAATCCATTTTTGGGATCCATTTTCTGTAATTCCCTCTCCATCTTGTATTCTCTTCGTATTTTAATAAATTCTCATTTTGCCCCTAGTTCAATTATGAGTGGCTAATTTTCTTTTAAGCTTGGGTTGGAGGTGAAGTCTCAACATGTGTCATGGGCTTAATTTGGTAAATTTATTTTCTCTTCCCCTCTAGTTTTTGTGGATGTTTTGACTTCTCGTCGACAAATAATAATAATCTTGTCTAGATACCGCCTTGGTTACACCGGCTCTCTAGTATAAGGTTATTATTATTTGGCACGATAAGCCCTTAGCACCATATTGATTAGAGCGTGGTTCATGAGGTGTGGATTCCCCCCTCATGATTTAATTGGCATTAATAAGGATTATTTAGCCCATGATGCATGTTGATACGGATCCAGATACCCAAGTACGTCATTTTAATAGAATTCTCTTCAATTTATTCTCGCCATTTTAATTTAAGTTTTAGCATTTTCCAAATCATTTCCACCACAATTCCAACCACCCATTTACAAAATTAATTCTATATATAATTAAAATCCACCTCTTCGTGGGATCGACACTCGTCACCATTAGTCTATACTACAATAAATTCGTGCGCTTGCGAGTACATTAAAATTTGCACAATAGTTGCCTCTGTAAGTTCGACACATAATGAGCTTGTTTAGCAGATGACGACGCAAAAGGACTTCCAACTTGGCAGTTGACACTGGTATGGTTCCCTCCGCATAATTCACACACTTGAGTTTGAATAGCACTGACATTTAGGTGCTCTAGCTTATTAGATAAAGCAGTTATATGTGCAGATAAAACAGTGACAACATCAATATTATGGGCTCCTACAGTTTTCCTTTGCAATGATCGCTCTAAAGACCACTGGTAATTGTTAGAGGCCATCTCCTCCAATAATTTATAAGTTGCTTCTGGTGTTTTTCCCATTAACGTTCCTCCTGCTGCAGCATCAATCAATGTTCTGGTATTGGATCCCAAACCATTGTAAAATGTCTGTACTTGAAGCCAAACTGGTAGACCATGATGTGGGCATTTTCTTAGTAGGTCTTTGTATCTCTCCCATGCTTTATATATTAATTCAATCTCGAACTGAGCAAAGGTTGTGATGTCTTTCCTCAACTTAGCTGTTTTTACTGGAGGAAAGTACTTTGCTAAGAAGAAGAAGGCAACCGCACAAGAAGAATTGAAGCCAAGAGAAAAAAAAATAATAATAGAGCAGCAGCCGCAAGTCTTGAGCAAAAGCCGAGACTAGCAAGAACAATTTGGAGGAGGAGGATGACGCATTAATTCTTGAGTTTTTCCTTTCTCTCTTTTCTATTATCTTGCTTGAATGTTTCCAATTAAATTCATGAATTCTCTTTATATTTTCATGAACTAATTTATTTTACTATGGCTACGATGTAGCCTAACTATGAAGATTTGATTCCATAAATCTGTGTTATTTTTAATTTATTATTCCATGGTTGAGTGTTCATTATTGTGTTTAATGCTTTTAAATATCTGGCCAATATTTAAATGATTTGAGGATACATAATGAGACTGAGAGTAGATTTATGTATTTTTACTTTGTGTAATGGATGTCATGAATTGAACGAAAGACAGAGATGTGCCAACGTGATTCATGGAAGTTTTCTAAGAGTTTCCATAGAGCTTAATGAATCTTTGCATATTTAAATTCACATAGAGATATAGTGGGTTAATATGTGGAGATATTTTTTATATTACTCTAGAGAGGATATTGAATAGATTAGGGAAATTCACTGTCAACATGAGTAATAAACTTTAATAGCATAGATGGAGGATTAAATTGGATTGGTTATGGTGAAATCGGATGTCCTAGTGTTTTAATCTCTTGGTATTTTTTATTACTGCCTGCATCTTTATTTAATTTTTAGTTATTTTATTTTATTTTAATCTAAATTCACTTATTCGATTGTTCAAATAAATTAGGGTTAGAATAATTTCGGTAGCTAATAAGATATACAATCTCTGTGGGACGATACTATACTCTTCATTATATTACTTATGTCGACTAGTATATTTGCTAGTATACGCATCACCAAGTCACTACAATGAAAATAAAATTAGATAAGAAAAATAATGACTGAAAATCACAAAGGCAAAACAATAACCTAGATTCTGAAATGAAGTAGAAACAAAGTCGTCAGTATTAGGGTCATCCTTCTAGCATGAATCCTTCTAGCCCTTGGTCTGATCCCAGAAATCAAGGGGGATGATTGTAGGGATGGCAAACAACGGGCCTGGGCCGGGCTTTTTCAAGCCCATGTCTAGGCCCACTGTCAGTTAAGCGTGTGAGTCTGGGTTGGGCTTGGGCTTTATTTATTTATTTTTAAAATTTTAAATTATTATAAATTTGAAATAAATTAATGATCAATAAGTTATTACAATCATAGATAAATTAAAGAAAATGAATATTTCAAATTAAAATAATAAATAAAGCAAATAAAAGCTCATAACTTTAATTTTCTTTAATACTGGATTTTCTAATTCAAACGCTCTCTTAATTAATTGACACAAAGGAGAGAATTTAGTATCATAATTTTAGCTTTTTTGAATCATAATTGTTTTATAAGTTAAGAATTTAAGTTTTCTTTTTTATTTTTAAATTACTTTTCAATTTTAATTATATTATTCTAATTTATAAAATTATTTTTTTAAAAAAAGTACTTGGTCTGGGCTTTGTCCGAGCTTTTTTTCTTGAGCCCTTGTCCAGACCCTCATGTGTGAGGGCCAGGCCTAAACCCGCGAGCCTGAACTAGGCCCAAACAAACTTGGACCGGCCCGGACTTTTTTGCCACCCCTAGATGATTGGGTCAATATGAGCCCAGCCAGCCAAGCAATAACAACTACTTCCCCTAGACACTGATTTAAGTTGATATAATCTCCTAAATTCGTCAAAAGATAAGTCAGAATGCATCCCTGAGCATCTCCAGAGCATGCAGTGACCCATAATAGCTTTGTAGATCACAGGGTTAAGTTGAGCAGAGGCAACATTAAGAGATCTAAAAATAAATTAATGAAAGAATGTAAAGGTAACATGACTCTGACTTTAAACAAATAAGGATACAAGGCTACACAACCCTTGGGAGGCGTTGCCATGTTTTCATTAGGGCTTGGGATCCTAAGTTCGATAGAGGTAGGAATATGATAATCTCTCAATTTTTCTAGGGTTGGAGGTGTGGCTTTGGATTCCCATTGGCTAGTCAATAACCCCTCTATAAGGACTTCTTCTTCTTCATCATCGGAAATATGAATAGAAACCGTAGAGGGAGGAGAGGCAGTGAGGGGTGGTGCATAATGCTCCCGGTAACAAGTCTAAGTGACCCAACATCCTTACTTGGTTCCCCATGTTTTGCTTTGAAGGGTTCATGGAAAGTAAGAAAAAAAAGTGGAATGAAAAAAGGAAGAGAGGAGAGCGAAACATACTTTAGAAAGCAAGAGAAGATAAAGATTCCAAATGTCGTAGAAGAAAAATAAAAAATAAATTGTGTTTGCGAACGATACATATCCCGAGGGTAGTGTGTTTTAGTTTGCTTGAGTGTCTATATCTTTCCCTATCATTATTTCGCTATATGAATGACATATGATAAAGTTAGATTGTTGTGCATATTAAACCACCATAAAATTCTGAGCAAAAACTCAAGTTGAAAATAACTCAGTATTCTATTGAAAGTAGATGAGGTAGTCTCGTGGAAACCTGAGAGAACAAAAACACTATTTCTAACAGCTGGTCTACACAATAAGGCACTAATTATACATAAATAAGTTAAGTCAAATCCAGTGGATATATTGTTTTAAGCCATAAACACAAAAATAGTTCCAAAACAAACAGAAACATTAAATAAACCTCTTAGGGAAGGTAGCTTAAAGTACTTTGAACAAAAAGAGAATCCATAAGAGCATCATGACTATTGTGTTATTGGTTGGAATAGATCAAGCAAATGGATCATCTTTTTCCTTATAATAAGTTGAAATAATAAAGGCATCTGAGCTTTATATTGGCTTCCTTAAGTAATGCCCACAAAAGTTTCAATAACTTATTTTCTTGGTTTTCCACACTTAGTTTAAGACATTGATTTTGAACATAGTAGGTTCTTAAGTGGGGAGCCTTAAATTTAGGGTTGTCTATTTGTACTTGCAATATGATATAAAGGGCTAGTTGTTTCGCTAAATCTTCAGCTTGCTGCTATCAAATTGAATGGTTTTTCTCTTGTCTTCAAAATGCTCCATTACAATTTTTTAAATGTCAACTTCTCTTCCTTATTTTTCTGTTTAGCATCCTCCTATGTTAGTTTGCCTTCTTGGAGGTTATGTTCTTAGCTAAGCTAGAAGGAGTGCTCTTAGAGACTTACCTTCTTAGGGAGAATAGTTGATGATTCCCTAAGTAGGCTATATCCTTTATTCAATATTGGAATAAGGTTGAAAAAAAAATCATTAGAAGGCATTAAAATGTTTTAATAAAGTAGAACACGACAAAAGGAGATAGGGATTTACATCTTAGCAAGCCCTAAGAGCTCTATTGTAGTAATTTTTAATGCTCATGTGGTTTGTTAAGGCATTTGCCCCAGGAGTATTGTTTCAATGCTCTAAGAAAATTCAATCCTCCAATTATACATTTTTCAAGAAAAACAAAAGAGATTGACAAGCTTCGCATTTGTATAACAGGTTTCAGCAAATTTCCCTTAGAACTGCTTGAAGGGGATTGCTAAAATCTTCTATTAACTCTATTTGAAGCTGAAGGGTGAGCACTTCTACTACTCTAAGGAGTAGCTGATTTCTTCTTAATAAACCTAGGCATTATATTCATAAATGATTGTATGTCTTACGGCCTATACTCTAGGGGTATTCAGAATCTAATCTGATCCGCTCAATCCATCTGATCCACTTAATATGATCCGTATAAATCCGATCCGTGGATTGGTGGATTGGATATAGATTGAAAATTTAAAAATCCGCAGTCGATGGATTGGATATGGATTTACTTTTGTAAATCTGCAGAAATCCGTGAATCCGCAATATATATATATAATTAAAAAATTATTATAAATTTAATTTAAAAAATTATAAATGTGACATTACATACTTACATAAGCACTATAACATATCTTAGCCATTACCTAATAATAATATAAAATGAAAAATAATTAAATAATCAAATATACAAATATAACTTGTAAAAATTGTAAAACAAAATAAAAGCAAAGTCACACGCACTAGCAAAAGTAAAGTAACATAACGTCAAGTCACCAACAATTTGCAAACAAAAAACCCTAAGCTTCCCCGCCGTCACACACACTAGCAACACTCAATACTGGTTGGATACACTCTCGACACAGATTTGAAGGACATGGGCCGCGCGATTTCGGCGAGAGCAAGCCATCTTCTTTCCCAAGTCGATCGAGCCACTTCACATTTATTGGTTCCGGCTGAACAATTTCACTATCACAACCTTCAAGATCGCCACCCGCACGGCTTCTTCTGGTTCCCATCGTGGACAGCTCCGTAATCACCACTTTTCGACAGGCGCAATAGCCCTGGTGAAGGATCAGACTGTGTTTGGTTTCTGAAACTTTGTCATTTCAATTAATTGTGACTTTATTTGAACAATTAATTTTGGTGTTATATTAACGTATTATTGTAACTTTATTTGAACAATTAAGCTTGGTGTGTTATATTTTAAAATTTTGAACGTATTATTATAGTTTTATTTGAATAATTAGTCTCGATGTGTTATATTTGAAACTTTAAATGTATTATTTTAGCTTTATTTAAATAATTTATTTATTTAAATTTTATTCAATTTTAAATTTAATTAGTAGCAAAATTATTTTTATATTAGATTTTTTTTATTTCATTAGTTGGAGAGAACTAAAAATTTTTAATTTGAAAACTAATGCACAAAATGGTGGATTGGATATGGATTGAGTCAAATCCGCATCCGATCCGTAGATGTATTGATTGGATTTGAATTGGATTTTATCAATTCGTAGATTGGATTGGATTGAAAAATTATAATCCGTAAAATCATAGATCGGATATGGATTGATGTCCAATCTGTAAAATCCGATCCGCGAACACCCCTACTGTACTCACCATCATTAGCAAACACCTCAAGAGAGCATACAAAAATCCTCTAAAATAACGGAAATCCCTCTAAATTAATTTTTTCGATATTTGTATAGTTTTACCACACCTATGCTAACTTGGAATTAGAAGGTTGATCTCATCACCGTCAACATGACACCTGAGTTATAGTGGAGATCCAAGCACTTAGAGTGCATCGCCTAACTCTAGAATAAAACCCACAGAAGATATAAGTTTGATATAGAAGATTTTTGAGGTATTAAAACTTTCAAAAAAACGCCACTTATCCCTCATGCAAAATTTGCTCTTTGAGTTTCTTGTTCTTTAGTTCTTTCAAAACAAGAGACTAAGGGATCTTATGGTAAATTACTGATTTAGACCAATGGCTAGAGATACGTGGCAATGGAAAATAAAAGATAAGAGATGTCAACACTTTTAAGTCAATGAAGGATAGCTTAAGGTTCGCTAGGAATAGTCTTTCAGAGAAGATAACTCTAATAAATTTATCTAGTTCAAGGGGCAAAGTGAGACTAAAAAAAAAAGCGAATTGAGCCCTCATTTGTGGGGCTTCATGCCATCAGAAAATGGATAATATGCTAAAAATAAGGGATCAATAAGAGAATAAACCTACTAAGCACATTAATAAAGAAATGACATATCAGACACCTCAATTGCCCCTTGAAAAGTAACTGACTACTATATCAATGTCTGCCACATAGCAAATAGTAAATTTTTGTCTTATGTTAACAACAAAAAATAAAAATGTTACGTTAGAAACTTAAAAAGTTAGTTAATCTTAATTTTTTTGACAGGTATCCTCCCATAATCTATTAATTTAAGTTATTATTCATTCTTTACAATTTTAAATTTAAGTTTCATTCTTTATAATTTTAAATTTAAGTAATAGAATAATTATTATACAATGCATTTGTTTTCACATTAAATAAATAATTAATCAGCTTCATACATGTAATAAGGTATAACTAATTTTACATAATTTCAAATTTACGTATAGAAATTTATTATTTTGAAAATATTATTTATAAACTCCATAATGAAATTTAAATGACTATCCAAGCATTTATTTAATATTTATTTATTTTTTATTTTGATATTGTCAAAATTTTTATAAAACCTTATCCAATATTGTATTACACTAAAAACAAGATAATATTATTATAATCCAATTGGTACTTTTAGTAAATGGAAGTGGAGAGTATTTTAGCAAATTAAAATAATTCATCCATATTTTTAATATATAAATATGTTCATTTACTAAATTACTTTTGACTCATATAATAAAATATTTTAATGGACTAATGTGTCAAATTTTTTAATCTTTCCTTATTTTTTTAGTAAACAAAATGGATTGTATCGTTAATAACTAAGTAAGTGCATCCATGCCGTTGGAATAACTTTTGCAACTCTTGAGTTGAATCCAATGGTTGGATCACAAAAAGATAAAAAAAATGGTGTATGAAATCACAATTGTATTGGAGCTGGACCCTTATATAAAATGCCCATATTGTACTATCAATAATGATATGTGTATAAAGACTTGCACATAAACACTAAAGACAAAAAGTAATTTTTATCTTTTAATAATTTTATATAATTTTACATGTAATTTTTACGTTCACATAACATTATTGTTTTACTATTAAAGTAACGAAACTAGCCCTAATTTTAATTTAAGTAGCTATTTTTTAAAATAAATTATAAATTTGGAATCAAGTTGGTTTCAAGGATATGATCTATTAAATTGGTAAAAGAGCTCCTGTAACTTATATTAATCATAGAGCAGGAAGGACATTTGCCATTTACTATTATGTTCTATTATTTTTGAAACGGGTTGTCGTTTTTGAACAGGTCGCATTCAGGTTGGCCGTTTTTCAAGATTTTAGACGAGCACAAGAAGAGGCCCAATAAGTCCCAAGTAAATCCAAGATTTCAGATGCTTAAGGCTTAAGCCTTGGCTTCGGGAGTCGCATGCGTGTTGCGTCAATTAAACTAATTAAATGTCATTTTAATCTGAACCGTCACGTCAAACAACGATCCAACCCACCAGGGGCCCACACGCTGCCGTGGAAACTACCTAAAGGCGAAGACTGACGGAATCTTGAAAATTGAACGTTTCAAATTTTAATGAGCGCGTTTGACTTTCATAGATCCGCGAAAAATAAACAAACAGTGGGGCCCATTTTACACCAAACTTTCGTTATGTTTATAAATATATCAATAAAACAATTTTACAATTAATTAATTAAATATTTCTTATATCTTTTTCGTCCCTTAAATTTCTTTAATTATCTTTTATACTTTAACATAAATTTATTTAATTATTTTATTCTAATAACATAAAATATCCAAATAGCCCTAAGAAATATATGTTTTTATATATAATTTTGAGGTACTTATTGTTTAATTTTGTAACTTGTAATCTAACTTTCTTTAATGAAATCTTAATTTTCAATATCTTACATGAAATGACATAAATTTTGTAATATGATAATTTATATGAGTATTATACTATAAAGATTTTAAGTTAATTTAATTAAATATTAATAATCATGCATACTATAAAGTAGTATCGACACATCATTTAAGAACAATTAATTTTATATAAAAATTTAAAAAATTGAAGTTAATGCAAATTTTTGGTACTTTTATCTTATAAAAGTAAAGTAGTCAATTTAAACTTAAAATAAAAGCAGTCTTATAATAAAAAAATTAAAGTCGTAAAAAATAAATTAAAATGATCTAATTAATTAATTTTCTAAAATTCCTTTTTACTTGAAATTTTTATAATTATTATTTAGAAGCATGATAGATTTAAAGTGTAGGGTGAATTCACCACCCTAAATAAAGAGTAATCTTTAACGACCTCCACTAAAGTTTCACATATTTACACTTAGATGCAGAGTATGGCCGAATTATTTACACTTTTTCCTATCATTTCCTAGCCACCAAACACATTAACAAAAAAAAAAATTCCCAGGAAAAAAAAAGATTGGAAAGCTAAAACCTAATTGACAAAATTCCTTCTTTTTGTTGAATCAAATGCTTCCTTGATGCAATCTTTAACACCCCAATTTCTCCCTCCTTTAATTCCCTTCAAACCCATAAGGAAACCCAATTTATTCTCTTTAAACAAACCCCATTTTGTAAATTCTCTTTAAAATGCTCGGTTTTAATTGTTTCGGACCCAATGACCCATGTGGTATCCATTCAAATTGCTTCAGGTTGTGGTGATGAGAGGGTCATTGATCTTCACCACTTTTATCCATAAATCATGTATGATTAAATTCTAGTCATATATTAGATTTGGCAAGGCTTGATGAATAGCATAAAGCTTGTCTCATTCATAGCTTAGTTGAAAATGGTAAGTTTTGTTCTTTACAACAGATATGATTTCAGTGTTTGTAAATGGTTGAGCTGTTAAGTTGCTTAAGTGAAATAAAACAAAAAAAAATGCATAAGTTTGATTTGATGAAAGAGAAACTTAAGTTATCATACGCTGGCAACGGATTTGATCGGGTAATAGAATTCAATTGTTTTTTCTTAGATATCAATGCAAATTGTGTTTTGTTTTTGAATTTTTTTGAATTTGAAATGAGCTTTTATGGGCTTGCCCTCCAAAATTGATGTTATACATACTTTTATAGACATGGAAGGGGAGGTTTGTGATAATATGGTCATACTATGCAAGCATGCCTTTAAGTGTAATTATGTAACATTTTAAGGGAGGTGTTTAAAAATTACCTAATAAACAAAGGCCGATAATATTTCCACCCCACACTTTTTGTTAACCCGAGCTCCTTCTAAAAATAATTATACAAAGTTCAAATAATTTTAAATATTTCAAATATAGAAAAATTTTAGAGAATTAATTAATTAGATCTTTATTTATTTATTTATTTATTATATCTTAGATATTTTATTATATTTGACTACTAAAATTGCTTTAGCCTTTTTTTTAATTTTATACAAAATTCATTATTTCTAAATGATGTGTCAATATTACTTTATTAGTAACATTATTAATTTTGATAAATACTTAGTTTCACATCAATTTTTATTATTTTCTTTGTGGTTATTTGATATTTTCAAGAAGTTCATGAATTTTTAATAATCTTTTATGTTTTGTCAGGCTTTTTGAGCCAAATAAACAAAATGGAGGAGAAATGCTACAAAATGGTGTGAAGAATGGCCAAACTGCAACTTTATGATTTTTTTTTTTTGTGAGATAAATTTTGGGCTTTATTTACTTTATTGGGTAATAGAAATTGATTCTTAAAAGACTAGTTGGATTTCCTATTTGGCCATATTAAAATTGGATTTTAAAGATATTTTGACATATGAGCCTATTTCCTTTGGCTTAAAACCTATTCTTATAAGGATGAAGGAGATTAAAAATGACTTTTACTAGTCCTAGAACAATTAGGATAGCAACTATATGTAAAGGAAACAAGTTGGACACCGGAGGGAGAGAAAAAAGTGAAGAATCAATTCAAAAAGAGAGAAAATCGCAAGGAAGAGAGGAGTAGGCGAATTAGAGAGAAAAGTTGGTTGCCATATTTATGATTCAAATAATAAGACTTTCTTTCTCTTGTTTTTGTTTAGTTTTCTTCAATGGATTTGATATCGAATAATTCAGACATGCGAGAGTGATCTTTTTACTAGTTAGGGTTGATTTAAAGAAGCTAGACATGGATTTTTATTAATAAAGTTGTAGAATTAGAATTTCTTCATCTTTCTCTAAAAAATTTATGTTTCACTAATTTTAACGTTCAAAAATTCCTATCTTGTTTGTTTAAGTGTACAAGTAGATGAATTCAATGGTGATTTGATTGCTAGTTTAGAGCTTTTGATCCGTAATTGTCAAAGAACTAACTTAAGTGACAAATGGCCATCAAGATTGTACAATATTTTCATTTGATTATATGTGGAATATAATTTAAGATAAATATACATAGCTTGTGTGCTTGTTTCTTGATTCATGCTATATCTTTCTTGATTCCAATGATTTCATTAAATTAAATCTAAAGAGCTTGTTCTAGATTGTTTCTTGGAAAAAAAGTAAAGAGTTTGTTTTACTTGGAGCTAATTAAGGAAAGATCAACATAATTAAGCTTGTAATTATCTTAAGGTTATTATTTTAAAAAGAAAGTGAAGGATGATTACGATAATCTAATATTTAGTTGTGGAGAATGACTTTTTAACCATATTTCTCATATTATTTCAACCTCTTTAAATTTGCTTATTGCAATTTCAGATTTTCTACTTTAAATTCTTCAGTTTAGTTTACATAGAAATCAACTTCAAACCCCCTAAAATTTTGTGTTTGTTTTATTTAGTGTGTTCTTAGTGGATATAGAAATTTTGAGTCAATTTCTTTGAGAAGTAGATTGGGTTTTTATTTTAATTATCATTTCACTTGTGTGTTGCATGAATATTTTCTGTTAATAAATTATTAATTGGGAACAATCTTATAGGAGAATAGACTTTGATCGCTACTATACTCAATAATGATAATAATTCAAGACAAGAATTTAAGATATATACATACTTTAAGCGACATCAAATCATCAATTAAATAAAATAATGTTCTTAGAGTGCGTTTGACACACTATATTGTATTATATTAGTTGTACTGCATTATGATGGCATTAGAATGTATTAAGCTATAATGCAACGTCATATTTGGTGCAATATGAACCGTAGTATAAGTAATAATATTTTATATCATTATTTATATTACTATTAATTCTAAATTAATATTATTTAAATTTATTAATATTCAATATTTATTATTTATATTAAATTATTTAACAAATAATTAATTTTACATACTAATTATTGTAATATAATCAAATACTGTAATTTTTATATTTTTATATATTATTAAAGTATTTATTATTAGTTAGATTAACTTATTACATAATAGTCAATTTTAATATATTCATTATTAATTCAACACGTTTCGCGTCGCCAGTGTAGGGGGG
>NW_006262688.1:16628548-16639763 GCF_000493195.1 Citrus x clementina | reverse complement strand
ATAAATATGATATAAATATATATATAAATACAAATTATTTTATTATACAAAGAAAATGATCTCAATGTGATTTAGGTAATGCGATAATTATTGTATTATAATGCAATGCAATCTCATATTATGAGGGGTACCGAACACAATCTTATGGTATAATACCCATGTAAATTATCAAATTGTCAAATTTATGTAATTTACATATAGAGAATGGAAAATTATTAAATTTCATTTAAAAATATTAGATTATATGTCACAAAATTAAATATCTAAACTATTATATACAATAAGATATATTTAATAGGATAAATTTTTTATTTTATGTTTTAAGGATAAAATTATCAAATAAAATTATATTAAAAGTAACTTAAATGATTACAAATCAATATCAATATTTATATCTATATCTATATATATATATAAAGCTGGGACTTGAGGAGGTGATATGACATCACCATTTCTCATCTTTGTATATTTTCTATTATTTAATAAATAGAGAAATTTTCTTTTAGATTTAGCTTTTCATCTTCTCACAATTAATTTGATTGTTATTACACGTTAACAATTATGTAAAAGTTTTAATGAGGCATATTCTTTATAATGAACATCCAAGGGGGAGTGTTATGAATTTATTAAAATAAATGTAGATGTTCATAATATATATCTCTTAGTCTTCCAACTATCTCTCATTAGCAATCTTTAGCTTTCCTATAACTCTCATTATCTCATAAGGAATTATGATTCATAATTTTTCATTAATTTCATGGAGTGATTATGTAACTATAAAAGGAGAGCTCATCTTTTTGTTTTGTACACACACAATTAGAATGAATAAAATCACTTTATAATATATTCTCTCATTTTATTATTTATCTTGCATTGCTTCTTTATTTGTATTGCTGGCTAATAGTTTTTTTTTTGTTTTTATAAGGCTGCCTCATCTTAAAAAAAAATCAATTTATATTTTTTATCAGTTTCATCAAGTGGAAAGTAAGAAAAAATGATAATATTAAATTCTTTTTTCAAAGCCGCGTGAAGCGCGGTTTTATTTTCTAGTATATATATAAAGTTGAGACTATAGGAGGTGATGTGGTATCACCATTTCTCATCTTCTTGTATTCTCTATTATCTAATAAATAAGTTGAGATTAAACAAATAATTACATTAAAAAATATTTATAAAAAAAATTATTAGATTACAAAAGATTACATGTCTCTTCATCTTTCTAATTAAATTCAATAATATGTAACCATTAATAATAATTAATTATAAGTCTTGAAATATTCATTTACTTTATTATGCCAACAATTAAATTTTAGTGTCTTAAACACATCAATTAATTAAATATAGGAAGGAATGTTTCTTCATCTTCCCTCAACAATTCCATTAGGGCTTAATTTTAATGTCATAATCTCATATTTAATTATTCAACCTTTTGTTTAGTGCCTTTTGGCTTCTTCAAACTCTATAAATATTAAGTAGTTAAGATTTGTGACAACATTATTTCTCATCTTTTTATATTCTCTATTATCTAATATATTGGTTGAGATTAAAAAATAATTACATTACAAAATATTAAAAATAGAAAATAATTATTAGATTACAAAAGATTACATGTCTCTTCATCTTTCTATTTAAATTCAATAATATGTAACCATTAATAATAATTAATTATAAGTTTTGAAATATTCATTTATTTTATTAAGCCAACAACTAAACTTTAGTGGTTTAAAATACATCAACTAATTAATATAGGAAGGAATGTTCCTTCATCTTCCCTCACCAATGCCACTAGAGCCTAATTTTAATGTCATAATCTCATATTTAATTATGCAACTTTTTGTTTAATGTTCTTTTTTTTTCTTCAAACTCTACAAACATTAAGTATTTAAGATTTATTATATTTGAGTTTTTTTTATTATTTAACCAACATCCTCTTTAGAAATGTTTTTGTGCTTTTATTTTTTGACTTATTTGAATTTTTAGTATTGTATGCTTTACGAAGTACTCTTTTCTTCATGAGTTGAACAATGATAAAGATAGTTGAATGATAAGAGTTAGGTTTTGTAGGATGTGAGAGTCTGTTAATATCAAGAAGAATGGAGAATTGATCAGTGTGAACATAATTTTTATTGATGAAAATATTGTGTACACTTAACTATACACATTAATATATATTTTTAAAATTAACAAAAAAATAATTAACTTTCATAAATAATATTAGTTTTATAAGGCTGCGTTATTTTTTAAAAAAATCAATTCATATTTTTTATCAGTTACATCAAGTGCAGAGTAAAAAAAAATAATAATAATGAATTTTTTTTTTAAAGCTGCGCGAAGTGCGGTTCTATTTTCTAGTGATATAAAAAGAATGAGTAAGAGAAAATTTATAAGAATAATTTAATTCATCAGTTGTAAAAATTTTATTATTAATTTATATTACATTAAAAATAATGTGAATTTATTATGGATACTTTTTTCAAGTGGGAGCCCACCCAGGAATAAATTGTGGTTTAAGCAAAAGCAACCAACCGGAAAAATAGTAACAAGTTGTGTGAGACGAAAGGTCGAATTGAATTGAAATTGAAATATAAATTGCGAGTGCGATTCAAATGAGACCGCCTCAAAAGAAGAAAAAGACCGTGTAATCTATGATGCACAAGAACTTTCTCCTTCAAAGGTATTAAACTCCCTAGGTCCCTGTAGAAAAGGAAATGTTGAAAACTCAGAAAGTGAGAAGGCGAAACATTCCATGGTGAATTGTTCGTTATTATACAAACACCCCTATACTTATTAATATCACATATTTTGCTTCTTTTTAATATTATTTTTCTTGACAACTTACCCAAAAAAATATCATGCATATGATGATTAATCCAATGAAAATACTTCACATTTCTTCTCACCAAAAAATATGAATCTGTGCACCATGGGTATGTGGAGTTGTTTCTCTTCAATGTATGAGTAATAATTTAGGTTGCATTTTAGTAAAACCCATGTATGTTGATCTTCATAAATTTTACATAAAATATATTAGTACTATTGTAGGCCTTTTTTTTAAATGTAAATTATGTGCCACTTAAGCCTATTAGCAAAGTGCTAAAAACTTTTTCCTTCATATTATAGGAAATTAACTCAATTCTTTATGAACATGTTGTTTTCTTATAATTATATAAATTTCGAGTAGATATCATATACGTAATATATTTATGCTTGATAAAACCTCGAATTATATTATAATTTCTATGAGTTTAGACTTGCAATAGAATCATTACTTTGATGTAGTGTAAGAAATTAATAATACAAAACATGAATTTTAAAATAATGATATAAAATATAATAACTTGAAAAAAGTTGATTTGCTATACGATCAATGAAATATGCTCTATTGCTCTATATTTTACTATCTTTTATGAAATATGAGTATTGAGTACTACATATTTATGTTAAATTTTAAAAGTATGAGGTGGACAATGAACTAATTGATTTTTTAAACCCCTTGCCTTGGCCAGGATTGAACTTAGAGGTCATTAAAAAAAAAATTTTTGATTGACAATCAACTGATTAGATCCTAAAAATAGAATAATGATATAATTTAATATTCACACCTCTTTACTCATTATAGTTACAAATGATCACATTACTTCAACAATCAGTCCACCACTAACGTTAATCTCATGATCTAAACTTTATTAAGTAACATACTTGACAATGTCTCACCACTAATTTCAACTGATCTGGATTATGTAGGTTAACCATATGTAGATGAGTCATAACTCCATCATCATGCACCAATCTTACAAGCAATTAAGCTTTCATCAAATTAAAGTTCCTTTCTAAATTGAAAAAAGAGGGGAAAAAAACAACTTATCCAATAATCATTTAAAGGATCGATTAATTCAAATGATCTAGATTTAAAAAGTGCAATAATCTATTGTTTATCGATGCAGACTATTTGCTAAAATTTGTTACCAGAATATCTACAAGAAATTATTAGCCAAAATACAGAGAGGGTGTGGCTGAAAAAAAAAAATTCAATGGGTGAAATCTTAATTATTTATTTGTCAATAATATAAACTTTAGGGGGTAAAATCACAATTTCTTAAATCTGAATATACAAAAGTGCATGGCCGATTCTGTCATTTACGCGATAAACACAGCCTGTCTGCATCTTCTCTTTCTCTCTCTCTTTCAAATTTTTACTTCCTCTTCTTCCCTGCTTTTCCAGCCAAAAAGCCTAAAACTCAGATGCCATTATGAGTAATTTGCGTCACCGAGCGGGTGCGGGCCAGTCCAGGCCGGACCGCCTTCCCGAAGAAGAAGAGGAGCCCTACAACATTATCCCAGTTCACAACCTCTTAGCCGACCACCCTTCTCTCCGCTACCCAGAAGTCCGCGCCGCCGCCGCCGCCTTACGCACTGTTGGAAACCTCCGCAAGCCGCCGTATGTCCAATGGTTGCCCCACATGGATCTCCTTGATTGGCTTCAGCTCTTTTTCGGTTTTCAACTTGACAACGTTCGGAACGAACGGGAGCATCTCGTTCTTCATTTGGCTAACGCCCAGATGCGGCTCACGCCGCCGCCGGATAACATTGACACCCTCGACGCTGGTGTTTTGAGGAGGTTTAGGCGGAAGTTGTTGAAGAATTATACACTCTGGTGTTCCTATTTGGGGAAGAAATCGAACATTTGGCTTTCGGATCGGAGCTCCGACCAGCGCCGTGAACTGCTGTATGTTTCTCTGTATCTTTTAATTTGGGGCGAGGCGGCGAATCTCCGGTTCATGCCGGAATGTTTGTGCTACATTTTCCATAACATGGCCATGGAGTTGAATAAGATTTTAGAAGATTACATTGATGAGAACACGGGGCAGCCAGTGATGCCTTCGATTTCGGGCGAAAACGCTTTTCTGAACTGCGTCGTGAAGCCCATTTACGAAACGGTGAAAGCTGAGGTGGAGAGTAGTAAGAATGGATCGGCGCCGCATTATGCGTGGAGGAACTACGATGATATTAACGAGTACTTTTGGAGTAAGAGGTGTTTTCAGAAGCTGAAATGGCCGATTGATGTTGGGAGCAATTTCTTTGTGTTGTCGGGTAAGACTAAGCACGTGGGGAAAACTGGGTTTGTCGAGCAACGATCGTTTTGGAACTTGTTTAGGAGTTTTGATAGGTTGTGGGTGATGTTGATATTGTTCATTCAAGCTGCAGTTATCGTGGCCTGGGAGGAGAGAGAGTATCCGTGGCAAGCATTGGAGGAGAGAGATGTTCAGGTTCGTGCTTTGACTGTGGTTCTTACTTGGAGTGGATTAAGGTTTTTGCAAGCTTTGTTGGATTTCGCAATGCAACGTAGACTTGTCTCTAGGGAAACAAAGTTACTTGGTATGAGGATGGTGTTGAAGGGTGTTGTGTCGGCCATATGGATAACTGTTTTTGGAGTGCTTTATGCTAGGATTTGGATGCAGAGAAATAGTGATCGCAGATGGTCTAATGAGGCGAATAACCGTTTGGTGGTTTTTCTTCGGGCAGTGTTTGTGTTTGTCTTGCCTGAATTATTGGCTATAGCTTTGTTTATAATTCCTTGGATTAGGAATTTTCTCGAGAATACAAATTGGAAGATCTTTTATGCATTGACATGGTGGTTTCAAAGTAGAAGTTTTGTTGGTCGTGGATTGAGAGAAGGGCTTGTTGACAATTTGAAGTATAGTTTGTTCTGGGTGCTTGTTTTGGCTACAAAATTTGTATTCAGTTACTTCTTGCAGATTAAACCCATGATTGCCCCAACCAAACAATTGTTAAAACTTAAAAATGTGGAGTATGAGTGGTATCAAGTGTTCGGTCATGGAAACAGATTGGCTGTTGGGTTACTGTGGGTCCCCGTGGTTTTGATTTATTTGATGGATTTGCAGCTCTTTTACTCTATTTATTCATCTTTGGTGGGTGCAGCAGTGGGGTTGTTCCAGCACTTGGGTGAGATCCGAAATATGCAGCAGCTGAGGCTTAGATTTCAGTTCTTTGCGAGTGCGATGCAGTTTAATCTAATGCCTGAGGAGCAGCTGTTGGATGCGAGGGGAACACTTAAGAGTAAATTTAGAGATGCCATTCATCGGCTGAAACTGAGATATGGGCTAGGAAGACCCTATAAGAAGCTTGAATCTAACCAGGTTGAGGCAAACAGGTTTGCTCTGATATGGAATGAGATAATTGCCACTTTCAGGGAAGAGGATATCATATCTGATAAGGAGGTGAGCTGTGAGCTGCGGCAGATACTGATGTAAGGGTATCGTTGGCCTGTTTCTGCTATGCAATGAGTGCTCTAGCTCTCAGCAAGCCAAGGAGCTGGTGGATGCTCTGATAAGTGGCTTTGGTATAGATCTGCAAGAATGAGTATCGGCGTTGCGCTGTGATTGAAGCTTATGATAGCATAAAGCACTTGATTCTCCATATCATCAAAGTTAACACCGAAGAGCATTCAATTATTACGGTCCTGTTTCAAGAAATTGATCATTCGCTTCAGATTGAGAAGTTTACCAGAACATTCAAGATGACCGTGCTGCCCAGGATTCATACCCAGTTGATAAAACTAGTTGATCTGTTGAACAAGCCCAAGAAAGATCTTAACAAGGTGGTAAACACCCTACAGGCCCTTTATGAGACTGCTATTCGAGATTTTTTCTCAGAGAAGAGAAGCTCTGAGCAGCTTGTGGAGGATGGTTTGGCCCCTCGTAATCCGGCTGCCATGGCAGGTTTGCTGTTTGAGACTGCTGTTGAGTTACCTGATCCCAGTAACGAGAATTTCTATCGTCAGGTCAGGCGCTTAAACACAATTCTAACATCCAGGGATTCAATGAATAACATTCCTGTTAATCTTGAAGCAAGGCGCAGAATAGCCTTTTTTAGTAACTCTCTCTTCATGATATTGGCCACGAGTTCGCCAAGTTGAGAAGATGATGTCCTTCAGCGTTCTCACCCCCTACTACAATGAAGAAGTTGTTTATAGTAAAGAGCAACTTCGAACTGAAAATGAGGATGGGGTATCCATCCTGTATTATTTGCAAACAATTTATGCTGATGAGTGGAAGAATTTCCTGGAGAGGATGCACCGAGAAGGAATGGTGAATGATAAAGAAATTTGGACAGAAAAGTTAAAAGATCTCAGGCTTTGGGCATCCTACAGAGGCCAGACACTTTCCCGCACTGTTAGGGGAATGATGTATTATTATCGGGCTCTTAAGATGCTTGCTTTTCTTGATTCTGCTTCTGAGATGGACATTAGGGAAGGGGCCAGGGAACTTGGTTCAATGAGGCAAGATGCCAGTTTGGATCGTATCACCTCAGAAAGGTCACCATCTTCCATGAGTTTAAGTAGAAATGGTAGTTCAGTGAGCATGCTGTTCAAGGGCCATGAATATGGGACTGCTCTGATGAAATTCACATATGTTGTTGCCTGCCAGATATATGGCCAGCAAAAGGACAAGAAAGACCCCCATGCTGAGGAAATCCTGTATCTGATGAAGAACAATGAAGCCCTTCGAGTTGCCTATGTTGATGAAGTCTCTACAGGGAGGGATGAGAAGGATTATTTCTCTGTTCTTGTGAAATATGATAAGCAGTTAGAGAAGGAAGTAGAAATCTACAGGGTCAAGTTGCCTGGTCCGTTGAAGCTTGGGGAGGGTAAACCGGAGAACCAAAATCATGCTTTTATCTTCACCCGAGGGGATGCAGTCCAGACAATTGATATGAACCAAGACAACTACTTTGAGGAGGCACTTAAAATGCGGAATTTGTTGGAAGAATACAGACACTACTATGGCATACGGAAACCTACCATCCTTGGTGTCAGGGAGCACATTTTTACTGGTTCAGTGTCATCACTAGCTGGCTTTATGTCGGCACAGGAAACCAGTTTTGTTACCTTGGGTCAGCGTGTTTTGGCTAACCCTTTGAAAATCCGAATGCATTATGGCCATCCTGATGTCTTTGACAGGTTTTGGTTCTTGACTCGTGGAGGCCTCAGTAAAGCTTCCAGAGTGATTAACATCAGTGAAGACATTTTTGCTGGCTTTAACTGCACACTGCGAGGAGGCAATGTCACACACCACGAATACATCCAAGTTGGCAAGGGAAGGGATGTTGGATTGAATCAAATATCCATGTTTGAAGCCAAGGTTGCTAGTGGAAATGGTGAGCAAGTTCTCAGTAGAGATGTCTACAGGTTGGGTCATAGACTGGACTTCTTTCGGATGTTATCATTCTTTTACACTACTGTGGGATTCTTTTTCAACACTATGGTGATCATTTTGACTGTATATGCATTCTTATGGGGTCGATTTTATCTGGCTCTTAGTGGTATAGAGGATGCTGTGGCAAGCAACAGTAACAACAATAAAGCACTTGGTACTATCTTAAATCAGCAGTTCATTATCCAACTTGGTTTGTTCACGGCCCTACCTATGATTGTGGAGAATTCTCTTGAGCATGGATTTCTTCAAGCTATATGGGATTTCCTGACTATGCTGCTTCAGCTTTCATCTGTTTTCTACACATTCTCCATGGGAACTCGCAGTCACTACTTTGGCCGGACTATCCTTCACGGTGGTGCTAAGTATCGGGCAACTGGCCGTGGTTTTGTTGTGCAGCACAAGAGCTTTGCAGAAAATTATAGGCTTTATGCACGTAGCCACTTTATAAAGGCCATTGAACTTGGATTGATTCTTACAATTTATGCATCGCATAGCGCTATAACTAAGGGCACATTTGTTTACATAGCCATGACCATTTCTAGTTGGTTTCTGGTTATGTCATGGATAATGGCTCCATTTGCTTTCAATCCTTCTGGCTTTGATTGGTTGAAGACTGTATATGACTTTGAGGATTTCATGAACTGGATCTGGTTCCGTGGTAGTGTGTTTGCAAAAGCTGAACAGAGCTGGGAAAAATGGTGGTATGAGGAGCAGGATCATCTAAAGACAACTGGCATTTTGGGGAAGATAATGGAAATAATTCTAGACCTCCGCTTCTTCATTTTTCAGTATGGGATAGTATACCAGCTAGGTATTTCAGCTGGAAGTACTAGTATTGTCGTTTACTTGCTTTCTTGGATCTATGTTGTTATGGCTTTTGGGATTTATGCAATTGTATCATATGCTCGGGACAAATATGCAGCCATAGAACACATCTACTACCGTCTGGTTCAGTTCCTCATTGTTATTTTTATGATACTTGTGATAGTTGCCCTTCTGGAGTTCACAAAATTCAGGTTGATGGATCTTTTAACTAGTCTGATGGCTTTTATCCCTACAGGGTGGGGTCTGATATTGATTGCCCAAGTATTCCGGCCCTTTTTGCAGTCCACTAGGCTTTGGCAGCCCGTGGTCTCTGTGGCTAGATTGTATGATATAATGTTTGGAGTGATTGTCTTGACCCCCGTGGCATTCTTATCTTGGATGCCTGGATTCCAGTCTATGCAAACAAGGATACTGTTCAATGAAGCATTCAGCAGAGGCCTCCGAATATTCCAGATTGTTACTGGGAAAAAAGCTAAGGGCGACATGTAATTCAAGGTAATTTTAATCCAAGTTATTTATAGCAAGGTTAAGCAGACAATATAGGTTCAGATGCTGAATATTGTTCAACTTTATGCAGTTGAAAGACTGCTCTTCTTTTGACACTGCAGTTGTTGTGGTATTATTACCAGATGAATTTATGAATTCTGTTCAATCATTTCTGATTGGCTTTATGATGATCACTTGTTTGGCCATGATTACATGCTTTTAGGTGGGAATATTTTGGTCTTGGTGGTTTTTCCTACTAGGCAATGATATCCCACACAAATCAGTTCTGTCTTCCTCTGCCATCCCCAATAAATGCTTTATAGGGCTCTTTTGCATATCATGCTAAGCACAGTAATGACTATTTTTGGCAATTTAAAGAAAGTTTACTTTGACCAGGCTTGCTCCTTGAAAACGATCAATATTCTGTGATAATCTGTTAAGTGTTTCGATACGTAGTCTTTAAGATCGCAATCTTCTCTTTTAGTTAGAACCCTGATTTATATACGTCTTGGATTGACATTTTTTAAGAGGGAAATGTCATATTTCAGATCTTATATCTTACAAAAGCTTTTTTTGTGGCTAGGGGTTCAACATACGTGTTAAGGTTTCATTTGGTTAGAAAGAGAAATTAGAGTTGATGGTTCCTAAGGAGTTGTGAAAACGCTCAGTTTTTTCTATGGCAGATTTATCAAGAATAATATAATTGCTGTAACTTAGAAAAGGACAAGAAATATAATTTCTGGACTTCATATCTAGAGTTACTTGGACATGAAACTCTGTGCTAGTAATATTGTAACTTCTTGAATTGTATCTGGATTTGGTCTTTTAATTTGTTGCTGAGAGGATTGGATCACGTTTGCAGATATATAGCTGGCATGTTGCAGATACCTGTAAAAGTAGAGTTGTATATTTTGTGGATGTTTTTGTGCGCAAGGCTACGTCGTGGCTGCTGTATACTCTCAGTGGGGAGAAGGAAGAGCAGTTAGTTCTCATTGGTGCTTCATCTTCAGCTTCAACTTGCCTTTACTGTTGTAATTAATCACATTCTTAGAGTTGTTTAGTTGGGAAGCTTTAGGCTTTATGTGTTTTTAACTTTCCTACATTTTTCCAAAGGTAGGGTTCATTGATAGCATTTATACTAATTACAGCTCAGTATTGGCTTTTGTTGATTCTCTTTAATTAGAATTAGAAATGCAGCAGCTATTTGTTTTGCTTTTTACCGTTCCTGAGTTTGACTCTTCAGCGAAGTCCCAAGTTTTAGCATCCAAAGCATTATTTAATATTTTCTTTCAAATATATTATTATTATCGTTATTGTTATTATTATTTATAAACATCTCTTAGGATGATAATTCATTCAAAACTCTGTGAAGCAAACACTATGAAGTTTTTTGGACCATTGCTTTCCTTGATCTTTCGATGACATTTGGTTGCTATCCTCTGTATAAATGTGATTGAGAGCTTGCCCTCTCAGAGCTACATAGAATTGACAGGACCTTGTGCACATTTCATCCAACTTCTACCTAATAGCTGTTTTACTGCTGGTGAATTTGGTACGCTTCAGCTCCATTTCGCACAGCAGTATTTGATCTTCATCTTGCAATTTCATTATTCTCTGTTTCCCAATAATGCAATTATGAATAAAAATTAATCCCATTTTTATGACGA
>NW_006262688.1:16544909-16628448 GCF_000493195.1 Citrus x clementina | reverse complement strand
TGCAGGCCAAGTCTTTTGGGATAAATTTCATTGATTTACTAATTAGATTTCAGCGTAGTTCATGCTTTTGGACAATATTGTTCACTTCTCAATCTCATAGCAGATTTTGTATGTTTACAAATGTCATGCTTGGTTGAATTGTTAAAATGTGTCAAACAAAAGAATCGACTTCGACATGTTGGGAATATATTGCCGGCTTATTTTTGTTGATTAAAATGTATATTTAATACAAATAAATAATATTTTATTCATGTATTATTTTAAAAATTTATCGAAATATTAATTTAATATATTGGTCTAAGTTACTGACAAAAACTAATATTTAATTGATATTATTAATTTATCAGGTTTTAAAAAAATTAGAATTTAGTGACTATGATATATAATTACGTGATAACGTGGCGTTACAAGAATACGAGAAGTCGAGAACATCCCAACAAAATTTTTTGAAAGTCAGTACATGACAAGGCCACTATCATAAGCCACATGGTTCGATCCACTTATCATGGGCCCCCAAGTGCCGCTGCAGTTGCTATTGACTATGACAGGACACCGCCACGTTGACATTTTCTCATTGAAAGTTATCAGTTCAACCTTTAAATTGTCCAGTATCATTCATCCACAAAAGTTTACAATCTCCATCATTCGTTCTAACAAACTCTCAGTTTTCGTAAAAACATAATGATGTAATAAGAGTAATTCTGACACTAAATACAAAAATTAAAGGAGAAATTATTAGAATCCATCTTATGTTCATTATATTATAAAAAATGCTACAAAAATTTGAATTAAATTTTTAATTCATATTAATTGTCTATTAAAATGTCAATTGTTTTTTAAACTAATGACATCACAAGAGTAATTAGACATTTGACATGCTAAATATAAAATAAAATTAAAAATTATTTTTATAATGAATGTTCAATTAAATACACTTAAAACTCTAATTTTTCTTAATTAAAAAAATTCTAATTTGTTTTCTCAAATTATCTTCACAAAGTTATATAATCAAACTAAATCCACAAATAACCTTAAATCTTAATTTATAAACACCCAATCAATCTAATCTTTATATTCGATTTCATAATTTTAAAAAAAAAACTACATTTTTATTTTATTATTTATCATTTACCTTTGAATTCAAGGGTAAAATGACCATTTTATTTAAATTCTGTTAAATACGTATTCTAATAGTGTTAATGTTGTGGCAATGTTATGGTAGACAGTCAATACAAATTACAAACTTAAGGTGAAAAATTAAATTCAAATTTTTGTTGCATTTTTAGAAATAAGGTAAACTTAGGATATATGATTAATAATTTATCTGTTTACATTAAATTAAGTTCAAGGAAAAAATGATCAATTTGCTATACTTACGTTAGCTTTATAACAAAATCTAAAGTTGGTAGATGAATGATATTAATTATAAAACTAGGAAATAGAACCGCGCTTCGTGCGGCTTTAAAAAAAGAATTTATTATTATCTTTTTTTCTTACTTTACACTTGCTGAAACTAATAAAAAATATGAATTAATTTTTTTTAAAGATGACGCTGCCTTATAAAACTAATGTTATTTATAAAAGTTAATTATTTTTTGTTAACTTTAAAAATATATATTAATGTGTATAATTAAGTGTACATATCCTTTTCATCAATAAAAATTATGTTTACACTAATCAATTCTCTATTCTTCTTGGTATTAACAGACTCTCACATCCTACAAAACCTAACCCTTATCATCCAACTATTTTTATCATTGTTCAACTCATGAAAAAAAGAGTACTCTATAAAGCACACAATATTAAAAATTCAAATAAGTCAAAAAAAAAACACAAAAACATTTTCTAAAGAGGATGTTGGATAAATAATGAAAAAACTCAAACATAATAAATCTTAAATACTTAATGTTTATAGAGTTTAAAGAAGCCAAAAAACACTAAACAAAGGTTGCATAATTAAATATGAGATTATAGCATTAAAATTAGGCCCTAGTGGCGTTGGTGAGGGAAGATGAAGGAGCATTTTTTCCTATATTAATTAGTTGATTTATTTTAAACCACTAAAGTTTAGTTGTTGGCTTAATAAAATAAATGTATGTTTCAAAACTTATAATTAATTATTATTAATGGTTACATATTATTGAATTTAAATGGAAAGAGGAAGAGACATGTAATCTTTTGTAATCTAATAATTATTTTTTATTTTTAATATTTTGTAATTTAATTATTTTTTAATCTCAACCAATATATTAGATAATAGAGAATATAAAAAGATGAGAAATAATGATGCCACAAATCTTAACTATTTAATATTTATAGAGTTTGAAGAAGCCAAAATGCACTAAACAAAATATTGCATAATTAAATATGAGATTATGACATTAAAATTAGGCCCTAATGGTATTGTTGAAGATTATGAAGAAACCTTCCTTCCTATATTAATTAATTGATGTATTTAAACCACTAAAGTTTAATTATTGACATAATAAAATAAATGAATGTTTCAAAACTTATAATTAATTATTATTAATAGTTACATATTATTGAATTTAAATAGAAAGAGGAAGAGACATATACTATTTTGTAATCTAATAATTATTTTTATTTTTAATATTTTGTAATGTAATTATTTTTTTAATCTCAACTAATTTATTAGATAATAGAAAATACAAGAAGATGATAATAGTGATGCCACGTCACTTTCTCTAGTCCAAACTTTATATATATATATAGAAAATAAATGATACAACTTAAAAAATATTATGAGTAGTAACAGAAATTACAAAATTTTTATCATAAATTTTATTTTAAATAATATGTTATTTATTAAATAATTAGTAATTTTTTATAAAATTTAAGTGTATTAATTGTCAATAATTTAGAATAATATTTTGGGATAAAAATTTGTGATGCAGGTTAAGACAGCAATTTAAGCGGGGATGCGATAATTATCCAAAATCTATTCGCCGTACGACACGTCACCAAAACTCAATCCTTCCCCTCTGCCGACACAGTCAGACACTCACTCCCAGCCACGCCACATCCATAAAAATAATTAATAATTACGCTTCTTTTAGAAAATAAAAATAATTAATAATTATCCTTCTTTTCAAAATAAAAATAAAATAAAATAATTTGTAAACCCTAAATCTTAATAAGTCTTAGAACATCTGATCTTATTATTTGATCATAAATTGATTATCGATTAAAAAAAATACTTTTTTGATATTATGAATTTTCTTCATTAAACGTATTTTCTAATTAAGAAACGTTAACAAGAAAAGAACGGGATGCGTCTTAAAAAGGAAAAGGACAGTTATCTGTAGTTGAAGTGAAAGCGATGAATCATCCCGCGGACCCCAGTTGCTACTGATCTCAAAACAATCCCGCGCTCTTTCATTTAATAGATAGTCACTCATCTGTTCCATCATATTTATTATTTAAAATTGAATGTAAATAAATCAAGCATTTTCCCACACATTTTTCCTCGTGAGTTAGTCTAGAAGATGGAGGAAGATCTGCTGGTAAGCGGAGAAGCCAGTGGCAATAACCGTAATAATGACAACAACAGAAGACGAAGAGGTCCTACCGCTCTGTTCCGTCGCCGAACCGATGCGATCACGCGCGGCTCTCCTTACCAGAAGGCCGCCGCACTGGTCGATCTGGTAACTCTCTTCAATCCTCACTCAACATCATAAATTTCTTTATGTTTTGATGTTTCTCGAGAAGAAGAAATTGCTTGTTGTTCTGATTGCTTGAAGTTGCAAATCTGAAGGCTGAAGATGGAATCGGCTTACCGGAAGAAATTCTTGACCGGTCAAGCTTCGAGAGTTCAGCGAAGTTCTACTTCATTTTCATTAAGTTTGATTACATTTGGTCTCTCAATTACTTTGCTTTGATTGTCTTGAATTTCTTGGAGGTTTGTTTTTGTTTTTGTTTCTTTCTCTTATTTTTGGATTCTTTTACAATCTCGAGTCGAATTAAGCCTAAAGAATTTATTGTTTTATTTTGTTGCAGAAACCTCTGTGGTGTGCAAAGACTGGTGTTGGTACATATTCATGCTATGATAGAGAGTATTATTATCTTGGACAGTTGCCGTACTTGACTGGTTGGGAGTCTCTTGTATATGAGGTAAAGAGTGAAGATGTTCTTCAAATGATTCTTTTTTTTTTTTTAATTAAATATTTTTATGTGAAAATTATTTCTTTTCATCTATTTTTTTAAGTTTCATTAACTATGCAGGGAATAACTCTTGTTATACTCATTATACATACATTCTTCCCAATTACATATGAAGGGTCGCCGATCTTCTGGAAAAGTACTTACACTCGGTTGAAGGTATAACCCCCATGTTTTCCTATTCTCTCATTTGATAGACTGGCAAATCAGCTAGGTTTATGAACAAACCTTGTAAATCAGAAAATTATGTATCAAAATAAGCCAGGTTAAGAACTGATTTTTGTACTATGTTGAACTCTGTTACTTCTTTTCATTCTGATAAAATTGAATTTAATATAATTTGGCCTTTCAAGAGCTCTACAAGTAGCTAATTGCTTTTGATGGTGTGCTATGCTATTAAGGAGGGTTCTTTGCGAAGTAATAATGTTTCGTAAAAAGGTTCTGTAGCTTTCATGAGTTGGATTGTAGAGAATGATTTTGAAAACCCTATGAGGATCATCAGCAGCTGACAATGGGTATTGTATCTTGCATATGCCTCAACATTTTCATTAGTCTCTCTAGGTTTTCAATGTTATGTATCAATGGAGTGTAATATTGAGAATAGCTTCATTCATGTTTTTATTTCTATGAAGTCATATAATTTCTATCTTAATTTTGTTCCTGATTTGGGTTATTTTCTTAGTTGGAAATATGCTATTTTTGCTTCTAGTCTTTGCTACGCTCTGGCTTCTTCTGCTTCTCTGTTTAAATTTTTCAGGTCCTTTGCCTATTGATTTTGGTTGCTGATTTTCTGGTTTATGGTCTCTACCTGTCTCCAATTGCCTTCGACTTTCTTCCTCTCAGGATTGCGCCGTATATTAGAGTTGTTTTTTTCATCCTAAACATTAGGTATCTGTGATTAATCCCTGTATAATATTTTTTTCATTGCAAATGCATTCTTGTTTATAGCTGTATATGTGAATATATGCAAGGATGGAGTTAGCATTGGACGAGTGGGGTGGCTGGCTCTGCTTGATAAGAAAATCCTCTAAATTGTATCCGTTATTTAAGCCCCACCCCCGTGAACTTAATTAAAATGCCCATAAGAGTTGAAAAATTTAAGGCCCTGCCCCTATGAACTTAATTGAAATGCCCCATGAGTTGAAGTTGTGATCACTTATATTGAATTCATTGTTAAGTAAGCCTCCGTCCCTCATAATCTATTACTGTGCAAGCATCCTCCTGTGTTCATCTATGTGTTGGGTTATATGCTGTGTCTTATATATTGTTTTCTACAAACTAAGACCTTTAGATCTTGGGATTTTGGAATTGCATGATCTCAGTAGACTTTATATGTTACTTGTTGTGGTGAACATCCGTGTCTTGAATTTTGTGTTGGTTTCAAATAATTTCAGTTTATGTGTGATTTAACATTTTTTTTATACATATTTTGCTTTTGACTCCAGGCAATTACGAGACACCCTATTTGTTTTGGCTGGAATGCTTGGCACGTATTTGAATGTCTTGGTTTGTTCTCGATCTTACCTTTGTACTTCAATCAGTATTGTATCTGCATTTGCAACATATTTTTTGAATTTCTAGGTGTCACCAGTATATTACTTGCTTTAATCTTGAAATTATGGGATAATAAGTTCCCATTTGTATTTTATTTCTTTTTAATTTATTGTTTACGAGTACATGCTGCGTGAATTTTTCCATTAATCTGTTTACCGGAGTCACTTCCTTCAACTGCAGGCTCTAGGGCTTTTGTTTCTTCTATTTTCCAGTTGGTTAGCTTATGTCATATTTGAAGACACAGTGCAGGGTAATATGGTATTTACTTCATTTGGTACTACATTGTATCAAATGTTTGTATTATTCACCACTTCCAACAACCCAGATGTTTGGATACCCGCATACAAGTAAGTGGAACTTTGAAAATTAATTTAGTGTTGTTAGTACTGCATTTTAATTTGCTGTTGCTAAATTGAGAAGTGTCATAATATGCTGCATTTATTTTGAAGATCTTGAATTTTGCACCATCCAATACATGCATTCACATGCAATCAATAAATATGAGTTTTTTGAAATGCATTATTGTCATTTTTTTTCTCAATAAATATGTTAGAGTGAACCACTGTTATTTTTCCTATATTCAAGTTGTTGAAAGTATTCAAAATGTCCAAAGTGTTACTGTAAACTGGAAATCTTAACCTGTTTATGTTAGATTAAAAGTTGCACCCTTTTTCAGTCCTCTTCTTCTTTTATTTCAATGATTTCAAAGTTGAATAATAGTGATGTTCGTGAGAGTTACCATCCTGAAAAGACAATAAATTGGGATCAGTAATTGGTTGTCAGCTGAATTGATGAAAATTCTTAGCTAGTTCCAGAAGATCTTAGAGTTGCTGTGATATGGAGTATTTCGATACATTCCATTTCAAAGAGAAACAGTGAAAAATGTTCATAAACATTTAACTCCTTCATAGGGAAAAATTGATGACAACAATAATTGGATAACTAAACCAATATCGAACCTATTCATTGCTAGTCATGATGTAGTGATATTAATATTTGCAGATGACCTGTTGGATGCATGTCATGAATATTCAATACTTTTCTCTGCCCAACTTCTGTTAGGTTAAGATCACCTTAAAATGATGCCCTTTATTTTTTTCCTTTTTCTTTTTCCTTATTTCAAAAGCATGCCCTTAGTTTTTGAATATTGATATTTCATCAGTGATATAGAACTTTATCGTAATATCTACCAACTGTACTTCTCTTTTGAAGGGCTTCACGTTGGTATTGCCTCTTTTTTGTTCTCTTTGTCCTAATTGGTGTTTACTTTGTCACCAACTTGATCCTTGCCGTTGTATATGATAGCTTCAAAAGTCAGGTATAGGTTCTTTTATCTTTAATGTTACTCCGTTATTTGATGACTTGTACTTTGGAAAGTAGCACTGATGATGCTATTGCATATGTTTTTCTTTTTCTTTCTTTCTTTCTTTTTTTTTTCTTTTTTCTTTTTGGTACTGCTGCTGATGAATTGCTAATTTAATGCTCTTCTCACCCTGAATTTTTTGCTTAACTTCTCATTATATTATGTCAATGATTATCCATCATGAGAACCAAACTAAGTTCTCTGTTAGATGTTCAAATTGCCATCCGTTTGTTTTTTTATTCCTTTTTGCAAGTTTTGACACAAAACTAATGAGGAATGCATTTTTTATTTTTAGTTATTCATTTATTTTTGTGCACGTGGATACAATAAATAAGATTATTAGAAATATTCAAACTTTGGAGGACCAATAGCTTGGAATCTAGGGAGTATCAGATTTTAATTGTGATTGTTGTTCCATGTGTTCTCTAGAATTGCATGAATGCACATGCTCGTCTGACTTGCTTTATTTTCTATTTTTTATTATTTTGGGGGTTTTTTTATTTTGTAGCTTGCAAAACAAGTTTCTGAGATGGACCGCATGAGGAGAAGAACATTGGGAAAGGCCTTTAATCTCATTGATAACTATGTAAGTACTGATCTGACTAATTAAGTCTCTTTGCACATGTTGTAACAAGTTTATTTTCTGTCAGATTTGTGTATATTACTGATGAAGAGTACCCATATGTTGGTTATAGTAGACATGCAAATTTAAATTAGTCGGTCATAATTCAACTAAGTTAAAGAATTTGTTTGAAGAAAAGATGTAGTTATGCCTTTTAAGATGGTTTGGCATGTGTGTAACAAGACCTACAATCCATTTCTAGTGAGGAGTGATTTACTACAGGTTAAATATTGCAAAAAGGCAATAGGATGGTCCTGGAGTATAGAGGAAATGAGAAATGTCATTTTTATTATTACAATGGATGACATATTTCTGATTGAGATAAATAATAAAACAGTCAAATAAATAAATCTTTAAATATCATCGATAACACGAGGAATTATGCAGTTTGCAAAAGTGGGCAGCAGATTTCTTTCTCAATTTATTTTGATTCTTTTTATTTATTTATTTAGAGAGCTAAATTATTAGTGACAAGGTACTCTATTCCCACTTTTGCGCAGTTGTGTGCATATGATAGATTGGCTGATGGTGGCTTAGAAAAGCCTAAGAGCTAAATAAAAAAATTGCTCATTTTAAAATTTTTGGCAAAAAGGACCACTTTCTCTGTTCTGTGATTGATTGAAAGGTCCATGTTGACGAAGATGGCCCTCGACTTAAAATAAATATAATAGGTTAAAGGGCTGAATGGGGTAAATAAATGTACTGACATGGTTGTGACATGTGAATGTGAATTGAACTGAATAATACTTGTTGCATTGTGAATTTTGGAACATATACACAAATGTGAACATATAGACAGAATGACATTGCTATGCATTATTCTCCTTTGTGATTTCCCTTTCCCCCTATTTGTTTATATTGGTCATTTTCAGTTCTATTAATATGTTAACTGCCGTGACTATTATAACATCTGGTGGCAGCAAGGTGTCTTGTGTGTGTAGATGTAGTTATGTTTGGGCATTTTTTCTGTGTTGAACAGAATGTTGGATTCCTCAACAAGGAGCAATGTATTAAACTGTTTGAAGAACTTAATAAATACAGGTATTGCTGCTTATATCAGATTTTATATATGTTCATACCTTGCTTTTATCAATACATATTGAACAAATAGATTCTATCTTTTTCAAAGAATTTCCTTTTAACTTTTATTAGAAAGTTGTTTGGACGTTTGAATTTTCTGCTGATCAATGGAGAGAATGGAATGAAATGTTTACTGCATGTGCAAAGAAAGATTGAAGTGAATGTTTATGTGGTTTTCAATTTTAGTGAACTATAGAGCCATCTGGCTTCTGTGAGCCATTCTCTTTTTGATCAAAAAGCAAAAGCAAAGATTTTTTTCCGTCACCACTTCGATACCCGTTACTTTTTGTTTTATCAATCCAGAAATGATAAAATAAAATAAGTGTTATAAATATTTAAAAAAAGGAATAAAAGAAAATTTATTTTAGAAAACAAAATACTTATCAGTACCTTGTTAGTAGGCTCATAAGAAGCCCATTCTTATTGTTCAAAACAATTGTATGCATCACATATATATAGCCGTTGGAAGCCATGGGGGTTTGTTACATTTTCAATATGAGAGTTGTGCCTTACTAAGGTTGGGGATGGCAATGGGGTGGGGTGGGGATTTCCCATTAAAAATTTCACCTCCATTCCCCGTCTTATCCCCCAATAAATTTAGGTAGCGTTTACTTTTTTTATTGGAGTGGGAATTCTGAGTAGGAATCCTAGGATTGGGTATATGGAGTGGGAGTGTGAGTGGGAGTAGATTGTTTGCTTATACTGGAATGGAAGCAGGAATGGGGATTAAAATCCAATTTATGTGTTTATTTTGTTTTGGATTGGGAGTAAATAGTTTCAAATTATAATTTTACCCTTATTTAAGGAATTATAGTTTTTAATTACAAAGTTAATAAAAAAATATATTTGATGAATAAAGATTTATTTTATTATATTTGTAAATTTATAATAATTATTAATATTCTTAATTATGTACATTTCAATTTTTTATTAATTTTAATTTTAATTATGTAAATTAAAAATTATTGATAAGGCAACACAAATGAAATATTTTTACTATTAACATAGTACAAAATTAATATTTTATTATAATAAACTATTTATTATTATTAATATTAAATAAATATAATACTATTATTTTTAAATAAATATAATAATATTATATGATAATTTTCCTTTGTAATTTAAACAAGAAAAATTATGAAAAAAATATAGAAATCTTATGCATGCATTTTGAACTTCAGGATTTGATTTTATTGAGATTACCACTTGTTTGTGTTGTAAACTTCAGGTTAAAACAATAATATTCAAAGACAAATATATGCAAGAACAAATCTTAATTTATTGAAATTAAACTAATTTGATAAGCGGTTAAACCAGCCATATAAGAAAATAAATTAAACTAGTCACATTAAGAGAATAATTTCAATATTGGCGGTATTATAAAACCAGCCGTATAAATTTAAGTTTTTATAAACAATTAAATTAACAACATAATAAACTAATAATATAAAAACATAATAATAAAGCATAAAAGAAATAAGTATAAATAAACAAAAGCAGTAAAAATTAAATTGACCATGTCAAATTAGCTATCATGCTAATAACTTATTATAAATAAAATTAAAATAAAAGGAATAAAAGAAAATTTTTTATTAGAAAACAAAGTACTATAAATACTTTGTTAATAGCCGGTATAAAGAGCCAATACTTATTATTGTTCAAAGCAATCATATGTATCACATATAGATAGTCATTGGAAGACGTGGGGGTGTGTTACATATTCCATGTGGGATTTGTGCTTTACTAAATTGGTGGGCCACCACTTCACAACAATAAGTCAATTAGAAAAATATAGGTATTGTAAATGGGTTGTTGACTTGCAGGTAATGTAGTGTTACCTGATTTCATTATTGTTTTGAAATGGTCATTAATAAGATTTATCTGTGTGCCTTATCAGAAGAGCAATATGAAATTGAAGACTTACCTGATATAAATATGCTTTTAGGCTGCAATAATGTCTCATAGTTATTAAATCTTTCAAAGGCATAATTTAAAAAAATTTACTGCATTTCCTTCTCCCTATGACACAAGTGAACGAAAATGATGTCATCTCGAGTTGAACATGGAACTCAGACACTATATAATTACTTAAACGATTCTCAATTCTTCTACGTAAGAAATACTGGTTGGTTTTACATTAGTTTAATGCAACATTATGATCTTCTTTTTCTCGTTTTTTTTTAACCCAATAGGAGCTCTTGCCTCGACTTTGTTGAGAGTGCACAATGGCTAAATTTGAATCGATGGAATTTAATATATTTGAATTGGTGCTTGTAAGCAGTCATATTGGCCGAAGCTAATTAGAAAGAAAAAGTTGATGGAACCCAAGATGAAACTTGGCTTTTTGTTTAAAATGGTAACAGAGCCCAAGATATAACCTAATTACTTAATTACGTTACATTAGTTACGTAAGAAGTAATAATGTTCAATAATTAATTATCACATGAAAATATGAGATCACACCACATCAATTGAGATATAAATTTTGTATCCTAACTTTGTAAGTCTATCATTTATTAATTGAAATATGAAAGTTGATCATTTCACTTTCACTTGCATCATCAAGATAAGTAGATCATTTAAATTCATAATTATCGCATCAACTTGTGATAAAGTTACTTTGAATTCATGTGTTTATTTATATTTTCCTTAGGACTCTGCCAAACATATCAAGAGAAGAATTTGAGTTAATCTTTGATGAGCTGGATGACACCCATGATTTCAAGGTATATATTTACTCTAATTTGGTTCGACTAAGTTCTAGTGGTCCATTTTTCTTTGGCATCAGTTTGGCTTGCATTAATGTTACAACTTTAGTCTCCCGATTTATTGATTGAAAACCCATTGTTATATGATCTATTTTGTCCCATCATTCTAATCAATGATACCTGGGCACTGCAAAATAAAATTTGTGTTCATATCTTTTTTTGTTTCAAGTGTCTAGTTGTAATATCATGCTAGTCATCTTTAAAATAGATATTATTTTTTTGTTAGTGTTTATTGATAGTGAATCTATTTGATTTCTTTGCTGTACATGATCTTTATCTGCAGATCAACTTGGATGAATTTGCTGACCTATGCAATGCTATTGCTCTAAGATTCCAGAAGGAGGATGTTGTAAGTCCAAAATCTTGAAGCATTTGAAAACACACTTAAATTGTCCATTTTTAATGGAAAATGAACTTTTAGAATTCATTTCTCATACTCGGAATCTGTTTGCAGCCATCTTGTTTCGAAAATCTTCCATCAATCTATCATTCACCTTTCTCTGAAAAGTTGAAAGCCTTCATACGCAGCACCAAATTTGGATACATGATATCCATTATTCTAATAGTAAATCTAGTTGCCGTTATTGTCGAAACAACGGTATGGCTTGAATTTATAGACTCTAATTTTTTATGTTTGTTTCTTATCAACATATGTGATATCTGTTTGAATAAAACTGATTGATTTTATACGCTTAGGTTCTGTGATAATTTCTTTATACGTGCCTTTACTTCTGAGTTGATCAATTTGATAGTTATATTTCATCGATGGAGTTATGTTTATGTTATAAGTTCATGTGTCTTTTATATGTCTTTTATTAGGGACAAATCCTATACAACCAAGTTTATACACATAAGCCCCCAGGGGCTCAGCAAAGTGCTTTACAAGGAGCTTTCTTTAACTAGCCATCTGAGTTCAAATCCTAGAGGAGTTAGGTGGCTAAAATGTTAATTTGGACTTGCCTACTATCCTATCTTTTGTTAAAATATACACACGCACACGCAATACCTAAACTCGAAGTTCGTCTTTTATAAGAAAGTGGTAGTTACTTCATTGTTTCTATCAAAAGGAAAGAAGAGGGTAATTCTTCCAATTACGGCACTCATTATAAAATGAAAAGTAATAACTACTTACCTGTGGTGCATGGCTTCTAGTTGGCACATCATTTGCCACATACAAATCACTTTTGGTCGCAATTTTAAGAATAATATGAAAGCTGCCTGGTCTTTTGAAGTGTAAATTGTGGCTTTTATATGGTGCATGTTAAGTTGATGTGGAAACTTGTTTGCAGCTTGATATACAAGAAAGTTCTCTTCAGAGTGTGTGGCAAGAGGTGGAGTTTGTCTTTGGTATGTTGATTGCATAGGCGCTTTTCCAACTTGTTACTTCCTCATTTATACAAGTAAATGGTTGCTCACTCATAAATGCATGTAAGGAACGTTTGTGATGAGCGTATAGTCAATGCAAATTCAGAATCGCTAAACATCATGAAAGACATATCATCTAGCAATGAAATAGGGTTTTTCATTAAAAGAGTTTAAATTTCAAGATTCTAGCCACAATTCAATGCCAGAGAAAAGTGATGCTCCTTCAAATAGCTATGCACATTTATGTTGGTTCGACCGACTTTTGATGGAAAAATCCTTTTTGAACTGGTCAGAGAAGTATATTGAATTAATCAAGTATATGCAAGGACCGTTCTGATTCAGTTGGAGTAATTATTGCATACTGTGGGTTAAAGTTGAATATAGTTACAAATTCTGTTAAGACGAAATTGTTTTTGATATACTCCTTTGCATTATCTATTTAAACTTGCCATTGTATTGAGCAAAACTAAAGAAATTAGTGTTTGTGACATCCAATAAGGTCTTTGCCCCCTTTATTTTTGGCATTTTCCGCTGAGTAACACTTAGCTTCTGTATCTTTTTTTTTTTTTTTCATATCAGTGCACAATATTTATCACACATTTAGTCTGGTTTCTGTCAAGAGTCCAAGGGCTGCTGTGAATGAAGTTCAAGGGTTGCTTTTTGTTCAACAGGGTGGATATATGTACTGGAAATGGCTCTGAAAATTTATTCATATGGATTTGAGAATTATTGGAGGGATGGTCAAAATCGCTTCGATTTTCTGGTCACATGGGTGATAGGTAGGGTGGACGTTTATCCTATGATCTATGTTTACATGTATCTTCCTTAAATTTAATTAAATAAACTGCACTACTTTTTCTTTGTTTTATTACTCATAAGAATTTATTGATGATTCCATTGGCACGATATTGATAATAATGGTTCTTAGTTGTGCCCAACTTTGTTAAAATTCTTTAATGCTGAAACTAGTAAATTGTAGAAACCTAGCATTAAAAATGGGTAATGATCATGCTATTAAGGTCCTTAAGATTCAAATTAAAGTTTCCACAAAGATTTCTTTTTTGAATTATTTTGTTTCGTTGGTAACTCCGTGTGCAGTTGGAAATTTATTTACATATTTTTGTGAAGAGCAATATGGAAAATTTAGTATACTTGAAACGACTTATATTTGTTTGGACTGAAATGCATAGAATAATATTCACTGCTGGATAAATATTGTTTAGATCTGAGGTCTAATGTATTACTAATTTAGGAACTCCCACAATGCAGCTCAAATGTTGTTCAGGATGACAGTCTACATGCATTCTTCTCAATTGCCCTTAGTTGTTCTCACAAAGTAGTATAGACATATTGTCACTTTCCACTTCCCACATAATTTGCGAGGAGGTGGGATTTTAAGTGCATTGGTCAATATAAATTCAGAATAGAAAAACTATTCTCAAAGCTTTTAATGATTTTTGTTATCTTTATTGCCTGGATTACTAGAATTCTTACGTTTCCAATACAAAAAAAATTTATTTGTTAGATTGCATTATCTTGCTTTGACAGATGATTTCTATACGTTTGCAGTTATTGGAGAAACTATAACTCTTGCTTCACCTAACGGACAGACTTTCCTTTCAAATGGAGAATGGTAGGAAAGATCCAATTGCATACTCTTAACAGTATTTCACTTTTCTGCATTATCTGGCCTTTGTGTTTCTTCAAATAATTGTTTCTACCCAATATGCTGCTTCAGCTTAGAACCTTCTTACTTTATTGACCTTTCCTGAGGATGCGTGAAAAATGAAAATCGTTTCTTACTTAAAGTAATCATGTGATTAAATATATTTCACATTTATATCTGAAATGCCAATGCGTTGTTGCTGGTAAAAGATTGGGGGAAAGGTTTTTCGAATTTTAGTTTCTATTAGTATTATCCTTTTAGTAAGAAATGAAATTTGACAAGTATTAGAAGAGAAAAAAAGGGACAAGTAGTCTGCAAAAAAACCAGTTTGCAAAAGGTTTTGTTCATATTATTTCTTGTGTAATATCTCCATTCAACATTTTGCTTGTGTATTGTGGATAGTAGTTGTGTCATTTTTGTTGATACAAGAATACATGAAATATGAACATAATATTGGCAATATTGCATCCCACGGTCCCAAGAAAAGTTTGTTTTATCGGGGGAAAATTTCTGGCATGTGGCAGATTTATTTTTCTTCTCTTGTGTAGAAAAACTTTATCTTAATACTTTTGTCATTTGTTCCTCCAACTTTCTTGTAAACAGGATTCGCTACCTTCTTCTTGCAAGAATGTTAAGATTGATCAGGCTCCTAATGCACGTCCAACAATACCGAGGATTTGTCGCTACATTCTTAACTCTCATACCTAGTTTAATGCCATACCTTGGGACCATCTTTTGTGTCCAATGCATCTATTGCTCTCTTGGTGTACAGGTATAATAGGAGAAAATAAAGAAGCTTTTTGGAACAATATTACATGCCTTCATTGACTAATTTCGATTAAGAAAAATACGAGAGAACTCTGCACATGTGACATGTACATTTCATTTAGATGCAGAAACTGTGAAATTGCTAAATACTTCTTGTCCCGAATATGTTCATGGTCCTGAAGTTTATCATTCTGTCTTAACACTACTTAAGGTTGATGGGTACTGCAATCTACGTGGTTTGTGATGTAAATTATAAATCTCTAGGACATGGCACCTGAGTTTTATTTCTGTTGATTAACTTGGATTTTTTTTTAATCTATATATAAATGGTACTAAATTATCTGCATAATTATTTATCAAAATCTATAGATCTTTGGCGGGATTGTCAATGCTGGGAATGCCAAGTTAGAAGAGACAGATCTTGCTGATGATGAGTATCCTTATTGGTTTATTGAATTCTCAGATAATTTATCTTTTCTGCTTCTAACTTCCTCTAATATCCTTATCAGTTGTTGGTTGATACCCTTTTTATTTTTCTGAGTATTGCTTCTGTAAAGTCGTGATGTCATTTCCTTAAATCACTTTTTTTATCGAAAATTTCAGTTATTTACTTTTTAATTTTAATGACTATCCAAATGGAATGGTGACACTTTTCAATTTGCTCGTCATGGGAAATTGGCAAGTTTGGATGCAGGTATCACTTCTATGTCAGAATATATATTACATGATGTGCTTTTCATGTTTCTTAGTGACGTGCGCTTACATTGTTAGGTTCTAGACTAGGATTGGATCATCCTGGTTTATTGCCTATTTCTCTACATTTTGCCAATGTGATGGTGGGTTTTTTACTACACTGATGACCACTGAAGTTTTTGACATGTTTAATAACTAGAAAGGCATTTAGCTAGGTTGGAAATTATAAAACCTAACCCTATCAAGCAGATCGCCAAGTCAGGAAAATAACCCATCAATGCACTGTCAATATTCTACTAAAAAATATGAAGGCAAAGAGGCTTATCCAGTTCAGAACTTTTCACCCATACCTAAGGATACTATTTGACTGCAAACAGTCAGAACTATATATAGATTTGTATGGTTCCCTCTTCCTTGAATATCTTTGTAACGTAGACTGCATTTTAGAAAAAAGATAGAATTAATATGTTGCTGAAAGAAAAAGTATACAGGATAAATTTCTCAGGATGATGCTCCTTTTATTATGTTTAAAGAAAATAATTGTATCTTGAAATGTTGATTACAACTTTCCTTGCAATAGCCTTGTGTTTAGAATAATTTATTCTAAATTGTTGAAACTTCAAGAACCTCGTGAAACCAAACTTTCAAAAACAATATTATATAAATTAGGATTATACAAGACGAATATCAAGGCTATAATTCTTTTTGGTTGAATTAAAGTTTCTAGCTAGGCCCAACAACAGATTTCGGATTTCTTCGGATACTCAACAACAGAATTTGAAATCAATGTTGCCAATGTTGGCTTAATGCACTAAACCTATGCTTGGACGTACTAATTACCTGTTGTTTACCATGTCAGAGCTACAAAGAGTTGACAGGAACTGCTTGGACTCTAGCATATTTCGTCAGCTTCTACCTAATAACTGTTTTACTACTATTGAATTTGGTGAGTTTCATTTAATACCATAACATTTGATCTTCATCTTGCATACAAAATGGCACAAAATTTTGAATTTTTATTCACCTCATTGCTAGCATGTTCCAGTAAGTGCAATTCTCTTAAACATTCTAAGGAATTTGCACTTGATAAACCAGTGGCTGTCTTTCGTAACTTTAATTCTTAATGCATTTCATGCTTCCGTAGTACCCTAAAATGCGGTTACGAAGAGAGATCCCAATTTTTGTTTCCTGTTGCAATATCAGGTCATAGCTTTTGTCTTGGAGGCATTCTTTGCCGAAATGGAACTCGAGAGTTCAGAGAAATGTGAAGAAGAGGACAAGGTTGGTACATTTTGTGATCTCGTTCTCGGAAATGAAAAGTAAAAGATGTCCTTTGTCTTTCTTTGTTTACTCAAGAATTTTGTTTGATACTGCTGGTTCCTGTTGTCAAGTCCTAAGAATAAATTGTTTCAACATTTAATCCAACCAATAGAAAACACGGTATCATTTAAAATGCTCTGACTGATCAAGCTTTGTGATTTTACATTGCTATTATAATACGTGACCACTTGGAAGAAGTCATTAATTAATAAGGGTTTCCTTAGTTTAGTATAGTAAGGGAAAGCTAAAAGATAGAGAAATATAAATTTCAATACACTATAGAAAAAAATTCACTGCATTAAAGTCTTGGAGTGTGTTTTTTTTTTTGGGGGGGGGGGGGGGGGGGTGTTTCTTTTAGCTGATCTTATTGGAAAATTGTTCCTTGGAACAAATTTAAGTGACGCTGTTGTTATCTGTCTGTTGAAAAGTTTTAGCTGTGCAACAGTACTTGCTCTTGGACAATGTTTACTGACCAGAGCAGATTACATTTGCAAATATCATGCTCGTCATACAGTCATTTTTTTTATCTCTTCTCATTTATATTTTGCACCATTTAAAATTCATCGTTTTATGTTTTGATCCAGGATGGGGAACCAAGGGAACGGCGCCGACGTGTTGGGTATGTATTGCTGGCTTATTTTTACTACGAAAAGTTACCACTTATGCTACGGATGTTTTGACTGTTTTGTGTTCACATAATCATATTGTTTGGTTTGGTACAGTACAAAAACTCGAAGTCAGAGGGTGGATGTCCTTCTCCATCATATGCTCAGCGCGGAGCTGCAAAAATCATGTGATTCTTAGGGCTTGTTTGTTAAATATATGAAGTTTGAAAATTTATGATTTTCAGACTTTTTTTAAGTTTTGCTTGTTTGTTATTCTTATTTTAAATCTCAATTTCAGATATATGCTACTTAATAGAATAAGTTAAATAACTTTATTTTTATTTGAATTGAAAAAATCTGGATGAAAATCAACTATAATCTCTCAAAAAGACCCCTATTTAACAGGCTTTTTTTCAATTCAATTAAATTGATTTCTATTTTACTCTTTTCTCATTGCGATTTGTTGTGTTGATTTTATATGATTGAATCAACTTATTATATAAAAGCTACATTTTTGGACTTTACTTTGTACTCATCTTGAGCTCTTTCATTCATGGCTACCATTTTGAACAAAATTCTTGATGAAAATTAATATGTTAGGATGTTAATGTTCTTTTTATTCATTAAATAAAATATTTCTACAATTAATGATATTTGTAAAATACTATTTTACTTAAAATTGTTAATTGATTCTATGTTAACTTGTGTGATTAAATAAAAAATATATATATAATACACACAAAATAAGGTAATTAACATTGTATTTTTTTTTAGTTGCAACACTGTATATATTGAAAATATATATAGATATAAGTAATAATAAAATGACGTTAATTTACTTATTACTTTTAATTTATCAAATATATAATAATACTTGCAGTTATAAATGTTAAAATATTACAGATTAGATTCTTTTTGTCTATGAGATAAATAACTTAACATTTACATTTAGTTATCTAAAAAATGAAAACAAACATATTTTTCAGATATTTACATTAAGAGCTATTGGGACTTTACCTAAAAGTTTTTGGATGATCAAATATAAATGTTAAATTATTTTTCTCGTAGACAAAAAGAATTTGAATTATGATATTTGAACATCTATGATTGTAAGTATTAGTATATATTTGATAAATTAAATGTGGTAGGTAAATTAACATCATTTTATTATTATTTATATATATATATATTTTTTGAATATATACAGTGCAACAACTAAAAAATACAATGTTAATTATTTTATTTGCTTGTATTATATGATTTTTTTTTGGTTTAATCACACAAGTTAATATAGAATTAATTAACAATTTCAAGTAAAATAGTATTTTACAAATATCATTAATTGTAGAAATTAAAATATTTAATGAATAAAAAAAACATTACATATTAATTTTTATTAAGAATTTGTTCAAAATGGTAGCCATGAATGAAAGAGCTCGAGATGAGTATACAGTAAAGTAAAAAAATGTAGCTTTTATATAATAAGTTGATTCAATCATATAAAATCAACACAACAAATCGCAATGAGGAAGAGTAAAATAGAAATCAATTTCATCTATTCAAATTTTAGATTAAAAAAAAACACCAACTTAGTATGGATATTTCATATTCTGGAATGCAGCAAGTAAAAAACATATTATTTCAAATTTCTGTTGTCAAAATATTTTCATTGCGATGACTGACACGTCGAGGGGTTTGCACTGAAGTACCTGAATGCCTAGAGCTGGCAAAATTTGACACGACCCGATTATCCGACACGAACACGACATAAATAAATGGGTATGGGTCGTCAAATTTAACATGATTATTAAATGGGTCAGGTTTGGGTCAACACGAATTTTTTCCGTGTTGGGTTAGGGTTAAAAGTCTTGACCCATTTACCCGATTATATTTTCTATTTAAAATAATTTACATATTTTTATAATTAAAACTCAAATATTAGAGATGATTTTTTTTTAAATGGTGAATATAAATACAGTGTTTGATTTATAAAATTTTACATACATTTAGAGCTTCAATAGTATAAATGTGTAAAAATTGATATATATATAATATTATAAAATATATATGTCTATCAATTTTTACATATTTATACTATTGAAGTTCTAAATGTATGTAAAATTTTATAAATCAAACACTGTATTTATATATAATTAATATTATATATATATATATATATATATATATATATATATATATATATATATATATAATTAAAACCTCAATAATGTAAATATGTAATATATTAGTAGATATGTATATTTTATAATATCGATAAATTATGTATGTATGTACGTATGTATGATAGCGTATAAATATTTGATGTAATTTTTGTTTAATATATAGATATTAAACGGTTATTGGGTAACCCGATTATTTTTCCGTGTCGGATTTGGATCGACCTAAATTTGACACGACACGAAACTGACACGACATGAACACGATCCGATGACCCATTTTGCTAGCTCTATGAATGCCAACGATATGACTTAAAACTTCAAAAGTCAAGAATATGACATTCACAAGTACCTTTTATTTAGGGAGCTTGTTACTTAAATCATTTTTTCAATTGTATGATAGACTCCTAGATTTATAACCTATGTAGTGGTAGAGACTAGAGAAGTATGGCATTATGACATAATTATAGTTTATTTAATTTTTTATTATGGTACCAGATTGAAGAGATTAGATGTGAATTTTTTTTTTTTAAATTCAGACTTCAAATTTTACATTAGGTTATGCTTGGTGTAGAGAAGATAGAGAAATTTGTCTACTCTCTCTTTCATTTTGTTCTTTATTTCTCTTATTTTTCTCCACACTTAACATTTTTCTTTCATATTTTGTTAAAATTTCAGATTTCTTGACTCAAGACTTGTGCAAAGGTCTAGAATTTGAGAAGTTTAGATTACGATCTAAACAAACATTCCAATGCCAAACTCAATTATCAAGTATCATCACAATAAATCTCACTAAAAATTGATGTGTTGCCTATATATTTAACTATCATAATTTTTTATAAGAAAAAAAATATTAAATAAAAACCACTCATATAAATTCTACACTTTTTATCTATGTGGTTGTAAGTAAACAAAATGAATATTTAAATTCAAAAAATAATATTGTGATAAATATTGAAAAACAAATGTAGCATGTCAGAAGTGAATGTGATTTTTTAACTTGTTCTATGATTTAAGAAATATTGAGTTTTGTGTAAAATTTATATATATATATATATATATATAGATGAGACAATACCACCAAAATGTCATATACATTAAAAGGAGTTTTCTAATTTCTCTCGAATTAACATTAATATATACCATTTATCCCCTAATATTTTTCATAATAGTCAATAACCCCATAGCAATATAATTTTACAATATTATTCTTATTTTTTAAATCTACTTTTATTCATGTTTATTATAAAATAAAATAAATCATATGAATGGAAATTAAAATATTTAAGTAGTAAAAATAAGAAAATATATTTATTTTTAGAGTGAATAAAAAATTAATAATAGAATATTTTTCTTATGCTTTTTTATTTTTTAAAAAATATTTTTTATAATAAATATATTTTTTATATTTCTAAGATAAATTATCAAATAAATAATTCATTTACCCCTCTTTTCATTTAAGATTTTAATGCCAAGGTGATATGAAAATTATTAAGAAATAAGTGGTATATATTAATTTCAGTATGGGAAAAATTGGCAATCTCCCTCTATTAAATTCTAAAAAATGAGAATCGTTTTGTTACAAATAAATAAAAACCCTGCGCCAGATCCGAATGAATTTTTTTTTTTTTTTGTCCGTTTGATGTTGTGACCATGCATTCTCATCCTTGGTTTAAATAATTTTACTTGCTTTCTGTATAGGGTTTGTGCCGGTCATTTAGGATGCATAAGAAGTGTTTTGGGATCGATTCGGTTCCTCGCACTGGTTACTAAGATGGCCTTAAATCAGAGAGTGTTTTGGACCTTGCTATTTCATAAGAGTGAATATTCTTTTCCATTTTATGATGGTACGTACGGTGAAAATCTGGTGGTGATCATGCTTTAGTTCTGGTCTTCGCATTAGCAATTCAATCAACATCAGCAACATTATGTAACATTTTTTTTTTTTTTTTCTGTTTGTTCGTATTTTAAATTGTCCTGTATATACATAAATACCAACGAAGGAAGGAAGAACCCGATCGAGTGAAGTGGACTCGAATTTCAACAGGGTATTAGATCTTAGACTAATTTTGGTTATTTTATACGAGGAGTTTGAGGAGAGTTATCTAGCCCAGTGGCCGCTGCCAAACCCGGTATCTTATCCTCTTAGAACATAGGCAAATCCTTGTACTTTCATTTTTCAGTACAGGCAATTGCCTCCTCTTTTTTTATATTTTTTTATCATTGTTCTTTCACTCGCCCATTGAAACTCATGGAAACTCGAATCTACGTTCTGGTCTGTGCTCTTTGTTGCCTCTTTCTTTTCTCCTGACAAAAATATTTTTCGGATCAATAATTACCTATAAGTGGTCTATTTCATCTGATGGACCTTGTTCCTCTCATTGCCGAGAATCTAATTAATTTAAACTTAACTTAGAGATTGCCTTTTTTAAAAGGAAAGGGATGGTATACCATTTGGTTTTATAATAAATTATGATTGTGTTTCATCAACTTGATTTGGACTACAACAGTAGGAATATTATGGTTCTCTCTTCAAAGCACATCACAAAGATAAACACTAGAGAAAAAGAAGAAAGGAAAAATATAAAAATTAGAGCCAACAAAATTTGATAAGATCTGAATACCATACACGAATAATATATAAATAAATAGGTATGAGTTATCAAATTTAACATGATTATTAAATGGGCAGATTCAGATCGACATGATTTTTTTCTTGTCATACTTGGATTAAAGTTCTTGACCCCTTATCTTATTAATAACATAATTATATTTTTTTATTCTAAATCAATTTATAGGTTATGTTTATCAAAACTCAAATATTGGACATAATTCTTTTTTTTTTCTTTTGAAAGATGAACATACACATGGTAATATGGTATTGCATTTATAAAATTCTAAATCTATTGCATTTATAAAAATTCTATATAGATTTAGAACTTCAATTAGTGTACATGTCTATTTTTATAATGTCAATACATAATATTATTTATGCATATGTAATTAGAGCTTTAATAATGTAAATGTATAATATTTTGGTGAGAGCATCCTCACTTTAGCAAATTAAAATAAAAAAAAATAAAATAAAATTTAATACATTAAAAATTGTAATTTTTCTTGTATATTAGTATATTAAAATCTATATATTTTTGTTCGATAATGGCATCCTCACTTTGTTAAAATGAGAATATCCTTATTGGAAAATTATCACATACATACATACATACATACATACATACATACATACATATATAAAATACAGTGCAAATATTTTATGTAAATTTTGTTAATTAAATGTATAAATATTAAGAAGATTATTGGATAACTTGTTTATTTTTCATATCAGATCAAAATCTCAATATTTTGATATAATTATTAAATGAATCCTATTTGGGTCTATCTAAATTTCAAACGATGCGAACACGACCCAGAACCAATTTTACCGGCTCTAATAAAAACTTTGTTGTCTTGTTAATTATTATAGCACATGGTAGCTGATGCAACTAACGGCTATTACTACATAAATTTTATGAAATATATGCACAGATATGCATTTACTTTTGAGGTAAGATTTTGTTGAGCATGATGAATTAAAATTCTTCATTGTATTTTGTTGTTTATGGTTGATGGACATAGAAGAAGTTATGATACCCTCCAACCTACGGCACTTCATGATGTAGGAGTTACTTTGGAAGCTAGCATAGGAATAAAGAATGGTCAATTCAATGGCACTAAGTATGTGAGAGAGAACGAAAGCAATAGAGTTATCCGTGGACTTTATTCCATTGTCCGTTATATGAATAATATTTTTTATTAAAGAAATCGCCATCTTGAAATAGCACATCTATTATTTAAAGCCTCATCTTCATACATAACAAAGTAGAGAAGGAGAAGTAGCAAAGATTAAAATTAAAAAAAAAAATTATGAAGAATATGAAAGGACAAGTAGTGCTGAATCTCCCAGCAGAGAAAGCATGGGAGATGTACAGAAACAATGAAATAATCAGCAAAATCAACCCAGAAATGCTCGCTCATGCTGAATACATTCAAGGGGATGGCAGCCCTGGAAGCCTTAGGCTTTTCAAGCTTGGTCCTGGTATGCATGCACAGTTGCTTTCTTATTTTATTAATTATTATTACTATTTGCTTGGCTGCGACGGGAACTAAAATTTTCTGATTATTTGATGATGAAGCTGTGCACAGCTATGTCAAAGAATCAATAGAGAAAATAGAGGGGGTGGAGACGGGACGATCAGTGACATATCTTGTAGTGGATGGTGAGTTGAAGGGGATTTATGATCCTTACAGGGTCACCATTTCATTCACTCCTGTTGAAGGAAAGCAAGATGAGATGTGTATTGCGGAATGGGCAGCGGAATTTGAGCCTCTGACAACGTCAACTCCTGCCCCAGAAAAGGCTAGGGACGCTGCCCTTGGATTTCTCAAGTGTTTTGATAAGTTCCAGCTTAGCTATTAAGGATAAACTCTATCTATATATATGTTTGTGTGTAAGCATGTGCGACAGTTCTCTGGTGTGGTAGAAACTATTTTAGTTGTACAATAAATAAATAATATTATAATATATGTGTATTTATTTTTAAATTTAATTACATATGTCATACATGCAATCATTAGCTCTTACATTTTCTAGAATTTCTCTTTGTGTGGAGGTTTACATGTTATGAATTTAGTCTCATATAACAATGATATAAGATTTATTCACACTAGAGAAAACTAGATATTTGTGTATTGAGTGGCATATGAATCGTGTAATATGTTAGGTTCCGTTTGGTACAGCTTTTCAAATATAGCTTATTTAAGTAGAGTTTTTGATAGTATAGCTTTATAAATAGAGTTTTTACATAAAAAAATTTTAATTGTTTGGTTGTCAATAAGAGTTTTTATTAAAAATTTATGAAATTACTTTAACAGATAAGTTTTTTTAAGTTATGTTATAAAAAGAATAAAATAAGATTGTTAAACAAATTGAGGATATTTTAGATATTTTAGCATTTAAAAAAAGCTTTTCAATCTCTACTCTTAAAAGCTCAAAATTTGAGCTTTTACTAGTAGAGGCAAAATAGCTTATTTAAACTTGAAAAAATCTACTAAAAAAACAACCAAACATAACAAAAATTATGATAAGAACTTATAGAATTAAATAATCACTTATGGTGATTAGATAAGCCATACCAAACATGCACTTAATTTATATGTGTTTGTGTTAAGTTTGTGTTAAGTCATCTGTATCATATCAATTGGCATGTGTATACGTAAGTTTATCAATATCATGTGGTATGTTGATATAAAGTTTCCCATTCTTATATTTAGTTATAAATTTAATTATAAGTCATGTTACATTACATGATAGGTGGCATATAATAATCTTTAAGTTGTCACTCAAAATAAAAAATATTACAGTATTTGAAATAATTTAGTTGCATGTTACATTATTTATAACATACTCTAGCACTAATTATAAAAGCTTGAACGATTTCCAAGAATATGATAATGAAAATCGATAGAGCACTCTTGCGGGGCTTGAAGATGCAAAATTATCTTTCGGGCCATTTTTTTCCCCCCTTTTCTGGAAAACTGAGAACATGACCAAGTGCCCTCTCTCCTTGCTATAAGTGGAGCTATTCAACGCTATTTCAGTAGCAAGGAAGTCTGAACGTAAATTTGTCTTAAACAAAGGATGTTTTTACTACTAAACAAAAAAGGGTGTTTTACACAATATAACTTCCATTAATGAAAGATTTTTAGGGATTCGACGTGCTGCAATATACAGCCACTATACTTGTGAAGCCATAAATTCCGAGCACAAACTTGGCTTTGATCGCAATATATGCAGTGGATAAAAATCTGCTACAATTATACACTTCCATTTGAAATAAGCAGACATTCTGTCTTTGGACACCCGGCAAAATGGCAATCATAAGCTTAAAAGGAAGTAGCTACTAATGAGATATTAACATGCAACCTACATAAATTGTACCCTGGTACCGACAATAGCATGCATACAAATGTGCTAACAAGAAAGCTATCATTTTCATTTGAAATTAGAGTCAACAACAAGCTTCAGTTCTGGAGAGAACTCGATAATTTCAGAGTCACTCTACCATATCTAAACCTAGCTAAAAGCCCAAAAACATCATATATACAGATAATAAAAGCTTAGGTGAATTGGGGTACCAGTTCAAACAATTTTACCAAAATTCATGAACTTGAGAGTTATTGAAACACTTTTTTCATGACAACCAAAGCTTTGGGTCAACTGCCCCATTATGCTGTGAGCTTATCTTCTATGCAGATGGTTATCAGGTTGAAGGCAGAAACTGTTCACAACCTGTTGATCCATTCCTGGTGAAGTTATTGACGAGGATTTTCATCATTTGACCTAATTTGTCCTTAAACTCCTTTGAGCTGCTCCACTTGACTTGATCAACTTCCGGGTTCCCGTTTTTAATGTTGACGTGCCCTACCACAGCACCCTCCATATAAGCTTTACAAGCTACCAGAATATCATGAGCATGGTTGCGAAAATGCATGGCAACCAAGTCTTCAAAGTGCTGCAAGCAAAAAGGAGACTAAAATCAGGAAGAGAGACTAAAATGTGCACTCCTATAAATTTTAGGTTTCAGTTCACAACGCTGTGTACTTTTCAACCAATAGAGCATACTTAAGCAAAAGTGTGCAGTGTAAACAAACTAATTTCACATGAGAAATTGTTGGATAAAATCGATTCTCCATTTCCATTCAAAATTTCTGATGTTCCACTATTACATGACTTTACTAGATGCAGCTGCATTCACAATTGTACTCTAAAACTTAAGCCCAGGGTGAGACTACGGCAGAGAAAAGCCCGAAATGTCACCCTAACGCTCAAGCTAGCCCATTAATTTATTTCTGAACCACAGGATAGTTGAATACTTCTTTTCTTTTTTTCTTTTTTTCCTTTTTGATAGGATAGTTGTATACTTGCTGCCTCTAATGACCATACTTATTAGGAAAGCCAAGGAAGCCAAAGCAAAACACTAATGTTAATGGCCAAACTTATTAAGACAATCTTATTCACCGGAGATTCCAAATTCATCACCCAGTCTAGGCAGCAAGTCATTATTTTGTGTCAGCTTCAGGTCATAATAGCATTATCAGTTCAACCAAATCTCACATGGATTTTAAAGAGGGAAGGGGGAAAAAGAAGGGGGGAGAGAGAGAGAGATTATCGAATAAAACTATATCAATGTAGCAAGACTAAAAGTATTGAAGGAAATGAATTCGATTAACCAGCCTCTATGCAATTAAGTAAATTAATGAAGCAAATTGTTGCAGATATCATACCTTTGGTGGTTTTCTTAGTGTATACATCATTGTCTTCAACGAGTAGATAAATGCATCGTCATTGTAACTTCTGGACATCTTCTCCCCTTCAGGCCCGACATACGACTTTTCAAACCCAGGCTCATTAAAGAACGGTTTTGCATTCAGAATTAAAGCTTGTATGGAAACCAAAACCTGCAGCATGGTAGACTTATTTTTATCCCACATCTCAGTTGATTTACCGGTCCAGGTACCCAAAAGGCTGAGGCAGACTTTTCCACAATCATACAAATTAGGATTTAATCGGAGGCCCCCTGAATAGTAATAAACACTCTGCAAGAAAAAAATTCCTGATTTGCATTATACACAGTGGAATATACAAAGTTGGAAGGGCACAACTAGAAGTGGCAAAATGAGTCACGAGACAGATGCAACAGAACTTTTCTGATTTATGTTCACATAAATCGACATGATTAATAAATGGATTGACATAACACGACTATTAATCGTATCGTATCCGTGTTCGCTCACCTCATCACGTTTATCCATTTATGACACGAAGATCAATTAGTATGTGATAACATTATCTGAAAAGTTAACTAATCTATATACTTAATATTAAATTAATTATTCGTGACTTATTTTTAAGAATAAAATTGACATATTTGTGATGTTTTAAATAATTTTTTATTTTTATTATTAAATGCATTAAACGGGGTCAACACGATAAATAAACGTATTCGTGTTTTGATGTTTAGAAACGAATAATAAATGGGTGTATCCCTGTTTGTTTAAATTTGAGACAACACAATAGCACGAATTGCCACCCCTAGACACAACAAGAGATACCTACCGGTGGTTCATTGGGGTAGCTAGGTGGGAAGATGCAATCAAAGACAAAAAGGCCATCATGATAGGGTGTACCAGAGGGTCCAATCATGACGGCCCTTAAAAGTTCCATCCTTGCTTCACAAACTCTAACAAATATTGTATCTGTCAGAGTATAGAAAGAGAGCAAGATCAGTCATCTAAACATACTACGATAAAACAAGATTTTTCTTCTCTAAATGGAGAGAGGGTCAAAACAGTAGTACCATGCATGTATGTTATATTATTAAAGCGTATAATTGAAGAGATTTAAACTCACCAGGTAAGTTCCTTTCCAGAATTTTCCATTCCTCCTGAATTTTCTTGGCCCAGTTCTTTGGTGGCTATCAAAAGAGAAAAAGGACACATAACAGTTAATATAACAGATAGAGAAAGAGAGAGACCAAGACATCTTCAGTAACTTAACTCACCTTCTCCTCCCCAAGAAAGCCCATCCGGTTGTAGTGATGGTCAGAAAAATCATCCACAGTATCAAACTGCTTAAAGCCCTGGATATTTGCCATAACTCTACTTTCCTCTTTTTCTTCTTTCTCATCAGAAATCGACTCTACAGAGGCTGTTGAATGGCTAACAAAAGCCAGCTTGCTTTTGCTTTCACCAAGATAGGAGATAGTTGCCTTCCTCTTACTTTCAGAAAGATCTGAAATACTTGTAGTGCTTGAGACAGATGTTACATCTTGAGATGAAGCAATATCCTTTAACCAAGGAAGTGAGGCCTCTACACCAGGAGGAAGATCCACATTATCAAATTGGGATTGCATGGTCGCATAATTATCTTCATACATGTCAGTATCATCATATTCATAATCATCGTCAGCATAGTCATCCATGTTGCCGTAATTGTCGTCATTATCATCTTCATCATGATATGAAAGTTCAGAATTAGAACTATTGGGAATCTTTGAAATAATTGATTCCGACGAGGAACTCTTCGCATGATCTCTGGCTGATGCATCCTAAAGAAAGAACAAAATTACAAGCCAAATACTAATTGAGATTAAGCAAAAGGAATTCCAGAAAAGGAGGCATTAATCATTTGGGAAATCTGGCTATGTACCTTAACTTGGTTTTCCCACATTTCATCATCACATATTTTTTTCTTTCCCTTATCGAGGTCAGCTTTCTGATCACCAACCGAATCTTCACTTGGAGCTTTGTCTCTTGCAAAATTCATGAGCTTATGAAGAATAGCATCCTGAAAAAATAGATTACTTCCTCAGCAGCAGGATAACACAAAAGAACAATGTTTAAAATACAACACATTACAGACATATCCTCCTAATGCCCTCAAAATGCTTTGCCTCACAAATGGTATGCAGGCGTGTCCGTATAAGAGAGATTAATTTATGATCATTATCATCACCAACACCATATCCTCCTAAATTCGGAAAGAATATTGGGGTGTCCATAAGGATTTGCAATTCTTGTAATAGCAATGTGTATTTTTCAATTCAGTCACCAACATAATATCTCTTATCATCGACTAAGTAACTTTTAATGACTTACAAAAAGCAAAACATACTCAATCAGTCAATCTGCTAGAGAATTGTTTCAAATAGGAGAAAAAATGGAATTGCAGATGAGCGATCACTACTCTGGAAAATTTTCAAATAGATAATTTCACTAAACTAGGTTTTGGTTTACAGAACTGACGTGAAGAATAAGAAAAAATAAAGGGAAAGTAGAACCCTTATATCATAATCCAAAGTCCTTTTTTTTTTTTTTGCCTTGGATTTTTATTACCAGAGTAAAAAGAAAAAAATTTCTTAGCAACCAAACACAACTATAAAATAGTTACCGACTGACAATAAATTAAATAAAAAATAAATTCGCAAGTTAATTTGTAAAATTGCACAATTACGACCAAATTAGTCAGTCAAAGCACGATCGTTGACTCACGCACACAAATTAAACCGGACTGACCCAGACGTTCAATCAATTAAATATTCAAAATTAACCAACCGCAAAGAAATTAACAACAAAATTTACGAAAATTAAAAACAAACAAACAAAGTTACCTTGCAAGATTGAAGTTTGGGGCTGATCAAATTATCGTCCATATCACACGATCCTCCAAAATTCTATCATGTCGTAAAAGTGAAAAATATAAATAAATGAAATAAAAAGTTCTAAATAGAACCGCTGTCGTTTTCAAAACAGATGATTATGATAGAGATAATAATTATAAGCGAAACATGTACCGGAAAGATCGACGAAACCCGAAATATCCGAAACAACTATTATAGAGATCGGAGAAAAGAGGAGAGGATAGTAGCAGCGTGACTGAGAGAGAAAGTTACCAATCAGAAGAGAGAGAACCGATTTCGCACTTGTTAATATAGTAGGTAAGCTCTCTCTATCGTACGCGGTAAGGAAATTACTGGGTGAAAGATAATCCAATGCGGTCAGCTACACTTTAATTTGAACTACGTCAACCTATCACGTAATATTTTGAATCTTTGATGACGTGGCGCCTCTTTTAGCTGGACTGTATAGTAGGGTTTAGCATACAGCAACGTCACTGGGGCGGATTTTTATTTTTGGGATAGTTAAGATGCGTTCGTGTTCGTTGTAAATTAAAACGTGTCAAGGTTTAGTGTAACGAAGGTTGTGTTTTGATGACGTGGAAAGTTTTCGCTCGGGTTGGGTTTAAGTTCATGATGGGCTTCGGAGTGGAGGATTTTTGCTGGTGGGATATTCTGGCAGCTTCGCTTCTAGTTGTCGGTGAAGGTGGCCAATGGGTAGGGCGGCATATGGTACGGTATGTGTCTGTATAGCACAACACAGCACCAGTACGTTTGGTAGGGCATGCTATACAGTATGACATAGCACACACGTGTGTTGGGTTATGCTTAGAAGTTTAGGTATGTGGGTTTTAAAAGCACGGCACAATTAGAGGTAGGCCAAAAACAACACGCGAAAAGACATGTAATAATCACACTTTATTGGTAGGCTAACACGCGGCTCATGGACCCTCAATAGCACATGGAGCAAAGTATATCAAAATAAATTTTTTTAATAAAAAGTAAATATAAAATGTTATGATTTTACAAATATCTTGAAATTAAATTATTTTAATATTTTTTAGCATAGTCTTTTAAAAATTAATTTAAGTCTTAGTTTAAATAAATATTATAACTGTTTTATATTTATAACTTATTAAATAAATATCATTATTTTAATAAATAAAATTATAAATATCATGATTTTATAATTGATATCTCGTAGTTTGATTTCTTGTAATCATTATTCCAGGATTGTAATTTTAATTTTCATTAATCATTACTATGATATGGAATTAAATTTATGTATTGTTGTTTTATGATTGGTTATTGTGAAATTAAAAAAATAGTTGTGAATTTGTGATAAATTAATAATAAAATATGTTAATTGCCCCCTTAATAAAAATTGTTTCTATTGTTGTTATTCTGATGGGCTTAAAAAAACACGTCAGACACTTGGACTTGAATAAAACACGTCAGGCACGTGCGCTTGAATAAAGTATACTAAGTACGTAGGCTTGGAGGTAAAAAAAAAGTTGATGGGCTTTTTTTGAGCACAGCCCGAGCACGGCACGTGTGGCCTCATGCCGTAGGCTGTGTCAAGCTTAAAAAATTTTAGGAACAATACAGTACGGCTCATTCACTTGATAGGCCATGTTGTGCCGGCCCATGGACCCTAGTGGGCCGTGGTTTGACGGCTGGCATAGCCCGTTGCCCATCTTTAGTCCTTGGTATAAAGAGGAGGACTTTTGTGGCTAGTTAAGATTGTATTAAATACTGTGCAGACTCATATTTGTTAGAATGTCAAATTAGATTATATTAAATTTAATTTAAAGAAAATTAATAGTATTGAGTTTATATTTAAATTTAAATACCAACTATTTATGAAATATTTAATAAGCACTATTATAATTTATTTAAAATAAATTAATAAGAAAATTATACATACATAAATACACACACACACACACACACATATATAATTAGTTATTGGGCAATCATAATTATAATGAGGAAATATAATTACTTGTATTGTAAGTTATTTCAAATGAGATATATCATTTCAATAAATAAATTAAATTAAAATATTCAAATAACAAATTAATTAATAAAATTTAAGTAAATCATAAAAAAATTAATTAATTAATTTCAATAAATAATAAACAAATTTTAAGTTAAAAATAAAAATTATATAATAAATTATCAAAGATATCACAAATAGACAAACATTTTTTTCTCATTGTCTAATCTCAACTAAGCCTATCGTGAAAATTTGGATTACTAATCTCATGAATTTAATGGTGCATTTATTAACCAATAATCAAAATACGTTGAAATTGGAATAGAGTGGAATCGGAATAAGTTAGAATCAGAATGGTGAATAAGAATTATAAGAAATTGTTTATTTTAACTGTAGAAACCGAAATCAAAATGAATTGTATTGCCATTGAGGTGTTTATTTTATCTTAAAATCAAAATGATTATTATAAGTTATTAAACTAACCTTAGTTGATTATCATCACTATTTATTATAATATTGTGTTTATTATTATTATAGTAGTAATTATTTTGATAATTGTAATTACAATTATAGTTATTAAGCATTATAATTTAATACTTATCATCATCATCATTATTAATAAATTTTTCATCATAATAATATATAAGGAATGACAATTGAGAATTTTAAAATTTGAATGGGATAATATGGTTACTACGGGGAATGAGATTCCCATTCCTACCTCCCTATAGGAACCAAAACTTTAGTAATCATCCCGAACTTTAAATAGGCCTACCACTTTGATTTCAATTCTATCTCTCATTAAAGCAAGTAAACACATCACTCATTCTCATTCCTTGATTCCTATTTCAATTCTTAATAAGTAAACACGCTATAAAATTAATATTTTGTCCTAAAAATTAATATATTTTTACTCTTAATTACAGCTCCCACATATAACATTATTTTTTGGACAAAACTATCTTGTTGTACCTTACTAAATATAATCCCTAATCTAATACACAAAAGTCCATGATGTTTCCTTAAAATAATAATCCCTAATCTAAAAATTATTTCTCTCTTGTTGTCCATCCTTCTCTTCCACTTTTCCCTTTTTTTTTATCTCATTTCTTTTTCATCTCTCTCTCTCTTTTTAATAGAATTTCATAGATAATTTTATATTTTTGAATTTTCAAAGACAATAAGAGGGATTTATCAAAAAAATAAAAAATAAAAAGAAAATAAGATGGGTCAATAGCGAATCAATCAATTAGATTCGATCTATTGCTTGCTGTGTTTAGGGCCTGTTCGGTCCCCTTTTTCAAGCCATGTTTTCGTTTTCATTTTTATAATACACACATAAAACATGTTCGGTGAATTTTTTTCACAAAACAAATTACAAAACACAAAATCCGGATTTATTATTATAACTACACAACTGAAAACAAGTTAAACATGTTCTCCAAATTTTACAGATTAAACCTAAAAATTAATTAAAAAAAAAAGAAAAATCGTGACCTCCTCCTTATCTCTTCACTGCCACTCTCTCTTCCCCTCAGCTTTCTTCTAGGGGTGGGCACGGTTCGGTTCGGTTCAAAATTAAGTAGAACCGATTTAAATCGGTTATTTTATAAAAAGAACCAAATAAGAACCGAACTCAATAAAAACCGAACTCAAACGGTTCTTTTCGGATCGGTTCGGTTCGGTTCGGTTTTTTCGGTTCTGGGCCTATTGGGCCTATTTTGAATTTTTAAATTTTTAGCCCATTGGACCTCATGAATGTAATAATTTTTTTCAACAATTAATTTATCCTAATTTTATTACAAATATTAACAATAAATACAAAGTATTCAAAACACATTTTATCACTAATATCTTACTAACTATTAATAAGATACTCCCAAAATATGAAATATTAAAATTTCAAAATACATAACGAAACTCCAATACTCCATCTATATAAATATAATCATATTGTTATAAAGAGAAATAACACATATTTGATTTGAATAAAATCAAAAAATAATTCGATTTTTCGGTTCGGTTTTTCGGTTAAACTAAGTGAACCGAATACCGAACCGACATTTCGATTTTTTGTACAAACGGTATATTCGGTTTTTAAAAAAAATAAAAACCGAACCGAATTAGAAAAAACCGTCGATTCAGTTCGGTTTTTTTAAGACTACGGTTTTTTTGTCCACCCCTACTTTCTTCATCCAATTGTGCAGCAAATCTGCACTCTCTCCCTCCCATTATCTTCATCGAACATCTTTCTCTCTCTTTATTTCTCTAGATCCACTCTCTCCTCCTTATCTCTTCACTGCCTCTCTCTCTTCCCCCTTCCCCCGCAGCCTTCTTGATTCAGTTGCAGCAAATCTGCACTCTCTCCCTTTCCTCAGCAAATCTGCACTCTCACCCACTGTCATTGTTGTGTTTTCGCCATAGCCGCTGCTGCTGTGTTTCCACCATAGCCGCCGCTGCTCTGTTTCCGCTGCCGCTCTGTTTTTGCTGCTGCTCGTCTTCGCTGCTGCTCTGTTTCTGCTGTTGCTCTGCTCCGCTGCTGCTCAACCGTTGCTGCTCGTCTTCACCCAGCTGCTGTTGCTCTCCCGGATCTGTCACTTGTCGGTATTTGTTTTTGTTAAGTTAAAAACAATCCACAAAATGTCGCTACTGCTGTTTGGCATGTTTTGCTTCTGTAAGCATAGACATCATTCTTTGGAAACCAATTTAAAACGGAAAAAAAGGACATTATAATTTACAAGATTTTTTACTTAATTAACTTTTTAATATTTCTTAAAGTAGGATGTTTTTGGACAGCGATGAATTTGTATATATGACATTTAGAATGAAAAAAAAAAGCCTGAGAATTTAATAAAAATTTTCAGAAATTATTTGAGTGATTTTAATTGTTTTTAATAGCATGTAAAGATGATATTGTTCACGATTGTCATTGCCATGATATTTTTACTCCAAATTCCATTTTGTTGATGATGCACAAGTTGAATTTATTGCATGTCACTCCATTTTTTTACAGAGAAAATGCATTAGGCAAATTGGACTTTTGGTATTAGAGACAAATAAAGATTTTTCAAGCTTTGCCCTGCATAGAATTCAATCAAACAACCTGTAATTTCAATTTATTGCTTTAGATGGAATTTACAATTTGAATTTATTGCCTTTGATAGGTTATTTGGAGACTTTGATATGTAAGATTTGGTTACCAACGAATGAGACACTAGTAGGTCACTTACTAATATTGATTTATCTCTTGCAAGTGTCGCAAAGATGAATGCTACAAGAGATAGAATTGGAGCTTCTATGTGGCATGATTACATATGTAATGCATAATGTCTATCATGTGATTTTTTTATAATTATTTTGTTTAAATCATGTGTTGTAATATATATCTTAATTATGGTGTAAAAATAATGACAATGTAAAACTTTTTTTTAATTAATGCTAATTCTAAAACTTTATTATCATGTAATTTTTTATAATAATTTTGTTTAAATTATTATGTTGTATTTGTGTATGTATTAGCTAAATAATTATTTTATAACTATAAATATGACGTAAATGCTAGTAAAAACTGTTTTTGAAAAAAGTACTACCGAACGCATATTCTCCGTTTTTATTATTTTCAATTGTGTTTACCGAACGCATATTACTGTTTTCAATTTTAAAATATAGAATACAGAAAATGATACCAAACACATACTTAAATTCAAAATACAGCAACTGCAAAACACCATTTTCATTTTCATTTTTATTTTCAGAAAATACAAATTTAGAAACAAGCTTATTTGACCAGAAACAAGCTTTCAGAAAATACCAAACACATACTTAGTCACTTGTTTTCAAGTTTTTTTGCTACAATGGTTAGGTGATAGTCTTTCAAAGATCATAAGCTTATTTGACCAATTTTTGACACAATCAATTGGTCTAATAATCAATTTTGGCCAATAGCCACATTTTTAAAAAACTAAATATAGAGAATAAATACTCAACTTTTATCTTTCTCTATTTCTTTTTAGGTTCCACATATCCAGTCAATTTGGAAAGGTTTAATGCTTATCTTTCACTCTATCTAATCATTTTCATATCCCATTTGAATCTAAGTTATCCTAAGATTTTAAAGATCTTATACCACTTATCTTTCAGTGTTAGTATATAATTTAGATTTAATTGCCTTATTTTTTAATTTATTAACAACCAATTACTTAAGTAAATTTTTCTCTAGAGAAGATCACATCATGAGAGAATCTTGATCCATCTCAACTATCTTAAATCATAAAATTTCAATCATGAATGTTAGAAAGAAAATCTTTAAGCAAGTGTTAAAAATTCAATAGGATTTAACTACCTTTATTTGAATTTGATCGAAAACATTCTAACACAAACATAACTTATCTATTTCAAATTGAATCATTACTATTAAAAGCTTGAACTATGAATTTTTTGCCTAATATGAAAGAAGTTTTACCAAAGTAAATCTTTTAGGTTTCGACCAATTAAAACACTCTTTTTAGTTCATAAAAATCAAATTAGCAAAGCTATTAGAAATTTCATATGAATTATATCATTGTTAAACTCATTATAAGTCTTTACAAATTTTACCAAATATACATGAAATGATAAGGAATAATAGTTCTGCCAATACTTATTTCTATTTTGTTCTCATTATAAAACCAAAGAAATAAAAATAAAGGAAACAACATTTGTTATTGTGCTTCCTACGAGTAATAGCAACATAGTGAAAGACGAACGATCCTCCACTTAGGGTGATTTAAAGTTTAAAGCGTAGGCACATGATGCTAGCTTCAAGTTGTTTTTCCTTCACACAGAAGAAGAAGTTCCATCCTCCTCTCCCCACTCCAGTCATTTCTCTGTTCAGTCTTAATGTTATGTACCTTTTTAATATTATGGATAATTAATTATAGAAGTAGATTTGGGAATTGATTGTAATAATAGGCAATTATGAAATATTAATATATCTATAGAATAAATCAAGGGGTTCGTCTTTCTAAAGTTATGGAGTAATTATAAACTTTATTTTATATTTAAGGGGTTGTGGCTCTCATGGATGGACCCTGAATGATATATTATAATTGCCCAATATGAATTATAAAATTTTTTTCATAACTCACTACATTTTTCTTATTCATATAATTTAACAACTTGGCCAATAAACAAAAATGTTTCTCAAAAACAAATAAAATAAACAATTAAGACGGAAGAAAGAAAATGAGAATCTAAAGATTACTCAGTGTGGTTCCCTAAGAAGGGGAGTGGAGGATGATTATTATTGGGGATGAGAGAGTGAAATAATAATAATTATATATTTTTTTCTTGACTTTTTAGGAAACAAGAGAGATTACAATGTAAATAACAAAGTCAAACATCCTTGCCATTGGATTTACTTTTACAATTCTTGCGTTAGATCCAACCATTGAATCAAAAAAGACAAATTCATGGGGACCTTGCAATTGTCGCAATCAAAAAAGACAAATTCATGAGGACCTTGCAATTGTCGCAAAGTAGTCAATGATGCCTATAGTAAGGGAACATCTTTAAGCCGAGGGATAAACACTAGTACAACTTAAAGTGCAAATGTGGCACTCAAAGACTGATGTGTTGCAAGCAAGCACTCTAGCCCAAATTTTGAATCTAGCACAACTTTAACTTTGTTCTCTGAGTTTGTAATGTTTAACATAATTTTTTAGCCCGAGGGACTCATAATCTTTAATGCAGTATCCTCTATTTTTTAAGAATAAAGATCCTCTCCTAATTTGAGCTCTCATAAGCTTTTAAAGATCTTGTGTCATTTGTCTTTAAGTGATAGTGTATGGATATGATTTAACTTATTTACTTTATTTATTTATTAACTACCAATCACCCACATGTATTTTTACTCAGGAGGAGATCAGATCGGGAGAGAGTTCTGATCTATTTTTTAAACGATACAATCAAATTCAAGCAAACCTAAATTGTGGTTCGTGTTTATCATTAACTCTAGTTGTGTCATCCTGAATGTCCAAAACAAAATGGAAGATTTAGCAACAATAACAAAGATTGAAAAATATACTTGCATTACACTGATCAAAGCAACAGAGATTCAAAATATTTCAAATGGAACTATGAACCAAAGTTCAATAACTATAAATTTTCAAAAGCCCCAAATTTTATAAACTATAAGCAAAGATACATATCTAAGTGGTGGATAAACATGCATTCAACCATTCCAGCAACAGTCTATGATGAATTTGCATCCCAACAACCCTAAAACAACCTGTTACTCTCCAATTTATCATTACCCCCAAAAAATTATTACAAACTAACTTAATCTTTATTCTAGGGTTTCCAAGAAATAACAATTAACGACAATCACCATACAAATCTTAAATAACATTGTTTTATATGGAAATTAAATGAATCAATAAATTCAACAAAACTTAATAATAGCATGAAACCTTGCAAAACCTGTTTGAGGGTGCATTTCTCGCGGACCACCCATACCCTAAACGATGAGCCGGTCTCCTTATAAATGAGCAGATAGGTGAAGTCTGGTAGTAGATATCCAAGAGCAGGAATTGTCTGCTCGATCTCGAGGACGTCCTCTTCTGGACCATAGTTCGAGCAGGGTTCCTGTTAGGAGTCGAGAGCCTTTCCAGCTGGGGATCGAGGTCGGCAAACCCAGTCTATAGCGGTTAACGAGACGTGCACTCCTATCCGAGAATCTAGGCACGAAACCCACCCAGCCGCAACTACGACATTCAAGCATCCACTTCCGTGAGCTGGGGGAAGTGATAGACGTGGATCGTGGGGGGCCGGATTCGTAAGAAGGCTATAAAAAGGTAATCAATGAAGGTAAAGGGGTTAGACACTTTTACATTAGAACTTAAGGAAAAAAATATTTTATTGAGAAATGAGAGAAAAACTCAGAGGTATTTTATTGCCTAAGAGACCATTAAAGAGCCAGGAGATCAGTGGCCGAGTTTCCCAAAAAAGTAAACCTAAATTTATGACTTGAGCGTCGAAGGGTTTATGCCGGAAAAACTCTCAGCGTGCTCTGACCAGTTTCTGTGTGCGCAAGAGTCTGCTAAGTAGAAGTCATACGAGGCATTGCTCTGCTCGGTTAGAAGGGTTACGATAAGTATCCTCGGTTGGTCGTGAGTTCGGGAGTTGAGGAGAGATCATGGTCGTGGACGAGCAGACCCCAGAATCTCGCATCAATATTTTGGGGCCGTCTGTGGGGAGCTGAACAAAAAGCTTCCGTTAATAGAGAGGAGAAAAAGGAAAAAAGTGAGGAGACAATGGACATAGGTGGGAGTAGTGTCCAAAGAGGTGATTTGAGGCTTAACGAGTGTGTGACACTGAGAGACATAGCCAATGAAGCACGAGAAAAAGCAATGTATGAGCGGATTGAACGGATGGAGAAATAGATGGAGACTCTGACAACCATCTTACACGAGTTGAGAAATGAGTGAAGGGAAATTCAAGAGGAGGGGATGAGAAGTGGTGGAATGGCACCAGGGCACGTTGACAGAAGGAACAGCGGTAACACGATGAGAGGTCGGACCACTAGGAGATCTGGTGGTGAAGTGGGTAACCAATCTCTACGGGGAGAAAGTTATGGAGGAGGAGATCAATCCCTGGGGAGGCAGATCTTTGACAACGAAGATGAAGTTGTGAATGCAGAGGAAATGGAACTTTGGCAACACCTGCATGACATTGAGCAAGAATGAGATCAGGTTGCGGCACTTGACCCTAGTCGTGTCATGCAGCTAGATGAAGAAGTGTGTAGATTAGTGTAGATAATAGATGTCATGCAGGGACGGAGCAAAGCACCCAGTTGGAGGATAATGCTCGACGGTGAATCTCTCCTCTCAGCAGAAATCATGAGTGCAATCATCCCGAGGGATTTCTGCTTCCCAGACCTCAAGTACTCAGGACAAATCGATCCATTGGTGCACATAGAGTGTTTCAATGATATAACTGGGGTGCAGGGATTATCTCAAGCTCAAAGGTGCAGGGTGTTCCCGCTGTCTCTAGAGGGACGAGCACGTGAGTGGTACCGGAAGCTTTTTCAAGGGAGCATCAAGTTATTCGAGCAGATGTGCCAGAAATTTCCAGAGCAGTTTCGAGGGGTAATAGCACTTGAAGATGATATGATGGAGCTGATGAGTATGAAGCAATGAGAGGATGAAACCCTTCGGGAGTTTATCAAAAGGTTTCATCACGCTATCCTCGATATGAGAGCCTTCAACCATCCCCAAGCATTGAGGATACTAAAAGAAGGAGTAAGGATAAGACGCCTGTGGTACAACTTGACGAGTCCAGCCATTCAGTCATATTCTGCCGTTTACGAGCAGGCCAAGAGGGATATAGAAATCGAAGAGGAAAAGGCAGCAAGGATCAAGACAGACCAGCTGGAAGGGTTGAGGAGAAAAGAGAAGAGAGCCCTACCGGGAAATGGGCCGATTAAGCGGAAGGACCACCATACCCCAAGTGGCGATGCAGGAGGCGGGGTCACCTCTTACCAGCCTCATCATAGGCCACCACAATATCAGCGTAGTAGGATGCAGCCTCCTCGCTCACCAGCCAGAGATTCTTGGAGAAGGCATTATTAGACATACAGTCATCCTTATCAACACTCCACGATGGCTCACCACCCACTCGGTGGTAGAGTGAGCAGACTAGAGGCACCGATGCCCCCTCCAGCTCAGAACGGCACCCACAGGGATAGGGCAGTGCACATGATCGACTAGAGCCAAAGCTATAGGCGGTATACGTTCTTGAAGATGCCCCTGAACGAGGTGTATGAGGTTGTAAAGGACCGGGGATTACTGTACCCACTACCCCAATAGCAAAGCTGCCCAGCATTAGAGATAAGGGACAATTTTGCAAGTTCTATGGCACCCACAGTCATACCACGGCCGAATGCAGGGATCTCAAGACTCAAGTTGAAAATTTGGTGAGAAATCGTTATCTGGACGAGTTCGTAGATGGGACTATCCCGATGGTGGGTTCGTCATGCGAAGGGAATTAGAGTAATAGAAACATGAGCCACGAGTAGCCGATGGTAAGGGTAATTGTTGGGGGCCCAACATTGGCGGAAGACTCCAACAGATCGAGGAAGAATTACGCTAGGTATGCCATGACTAGCAAAGAAGTATTCTTAAATACCCCAGCAGTCAAGCGAGCAAGAATCAGGCAAGTGCCGATCATGTGGACGGATGAGGATGAGGATGAAGAGGGAATTCTATATCCACATGAAGATGCCTTAGTCATTAAAGCCACCGCTGCCAGCAAGAAGTTTGACCGGATCTTGGTAGATACGGGATGCTCGGTCGATGTCCTGTTCAAGTCAACTCTGGAGGAGATAGAAATAGCAGACCTAAGGTTAGAGCACACCAATACCTCATTGAAGGGGTTTGGTGGAGGAAAGCTAGTCCCTTTAGGTGTAGTCGAGCTGTCCATCAAGATAGGCAGCTCCCCGACAGAAAAGACTATGATCCTGGATTTTGTGGTTGTCGATGAAGAGAGTCCTTACCAGACGATTCTAGGCTGCTCCTTTCTGAGGATGAGCAAGGCAATGCTCTCTAATCATTACTTAGCTCTCAAGTACTGGATGAATGGAGTAGTGGGGGTGGTACGAGGAGACCAGAGACTTGCCCGGAGCTGTTACTCCACAGCAGCAAGGAAAGCAATGCAGATTACATCGCTTGATACTCGAGTGGAAGTCAAGGATGGTAGACAAGAGTCGGTTGAGGAGCTGGGAACGGTAAACTTGGAACAAGGTGATTCAGGAAAAATAATATTAATTAGGTCGAGGCTTAAAGAAAAGCTGAAGCAGGAGCTGGTGTATTGTATGCGGGCTCACGCAGATGTGTTCGCTTGGACGCATGAGGACATGCCGGGAATCAACCCTGAGGTGGCCTGCCACAGGTTGGCAAGAAAGAAGGGTGCTCGGCCGGTAAGGCAAAAAAAAAGGAGCTTCAACCAGGAGAGGTACGAAACTATAAATGGCAAGGTAGAGAAGCTCTTGAAGGCATGGTTCATTTGGGAAGTCAACTACTCCGAATGGATATCGAATGTGGTTCTAGTAAAGAAGGCTAATGGCAAATGGAGGATGTGTGTGGATTTCACTAACCTCAATAAGACGTGCCTGAAAGACAGTTTTTCCTTACCCAAGATCGACCAGCTGGTTGACTCGACAGTCGGGCATGGTCTGTTTAGCTTCATGGATGTATTCTCGGGATACAACCAAATCCCAATGTTCGAGCAAGATGAGGAGAGTACGACGTTTATCACTAACCAGGGTTTGTTCTGTTACAGGGTAATGTCATTTGGTCTTAAAAATACGGGTGCCACATACCAGAGGTTGGTGAACAAAATCTTTAAGCCGTTGATTCGAAGAACAATGGAGGTGTATGTAGACGACATGATAACCAAATCGAAAAAACCGAATGAACATGTCAAGCACCTCGAGGAGACATTTGGGCTTTTGAGAAAGTACAAGATGAAGCTTAACTCGGAGAAGTATGCCTTTGGGGTTGAATAGAGAAAATTCCTTAGATTCATTGTGAGCCATCGAGGGATTGAGGCGAATCCTGAGAAGATCCAAACAATCGTGCAGATGAGATCCCCTCATAACCTGAAGGAGATACAAAGCCTTACGAGGAAATTGGCAGCATTGAGTCGATTCATATCCAAGGCGACAGATAAGTGCCAAGCCTTTTTTCAAGTGATAAGGAGAGGAAGAAAAACAGAATGGACCCCCGAATGTGAAGAAGCCTTCTAGAACTTGAAACAATATCTGCAGCGAGCACCCTTGTTGTCCATGCCGCGGGAGAGGGACGTGTTGTTCCTATATATGGCAGTATCGGATCATGCTACGAGCTCGATTCTAGTGAGAGAGGAAGAAGGGGTTCAATATCCAACATACTACACAAGCAAGGCATTGCTCGATGCCAAAACCAAATATCCACCGTTTGAGAAATGGGCACTTGCTCTTGTGGTTTCTACTCGAAAGCTGAGACCATACTTTCAAGCATTCCCCGTCTCAATAATAACAAACCAACCGCTTCGGCAGACTCTGTACAAGCTAGATGCTTATGGTCGGCTAGTGAAATGGGCCATATAGCTGAGCGAGTTCGATATAAATTATAAACCCAGAGCAGCAATAAAAGCCCAAGCAATGGCAGACTTCGTGGCAGAGTTCACAGAGCCCGAAGTAGGTTTTGACCAGCCGGGTGCTGCTACAGTCAACGATGAGGATCGGGCCTGGCGGGTGTCGGTGGATGGATCCTCAGAGGAGCAGGGTGCCGGAGCAGGGATTGTTTTGGAAGGCCCATAAGGGGATGAGATCTTTTATGCTGTAAGATTGGAGTTCACGGCCACAAACAACCAGGCAGAATACGAAGCTTTAATAGCGGGGTTGGAATTGGCCAAGGCAGTGAAAGCGGATAGGGTGAAAGTTTGAACCGATTCCTAACTGGTTGCCAACCATGTCAGTGAAAGATTTCAGCCGAGAGATGGGAAGATGAAACAGTACTTAAAGAAAGTCAAACAGATGATTGGGAAGTTTGAGTCAGTGGACGTAATACAAATCCCAAGGGAGGAGAATTATCGAGCAGACATCCTAGCAAGAATGGTGTTGAGTGTTAGAAAATGTATATTTATAAAGGAGAAAATTGTCATTTTACACTTCAAATTCCACTAACATTCCTACTTTTATGTATTTAAATTTCTTGTCATTTAATTATGTGTGTTGTATTATAATTAAGTATTTTATGTATTTTAGGGGCATCATAGTCATTTTACAATGAACGAGAGATCAGACGGCAAAACGGACATCACTTTTGAACTCAGAACAGTCGAAAACCTTAAGAGGAACATAAAAGGAAAAATGGCACTGTTCACATGTACGGTACTATTCACATGTACGGTACTGTCTATATTACTGTTCATGACACTATTCACATTGACGGATTGATGATGTGACATTGACCGATGATGTGGCATTGACTGATGAGGTGTCACGATCCTGTTGGACTAAAATTCTTATGTATTGTTGATGGTGACGTGGCAGCATACCAGTGGACCAAAAATCGGTACATACATTACACAGGATTATTTTCAACCAAACCGCGTCACTGTTCAAGACGGGTCAAACTGTATTACTATTCAAACCGCGTGGTCAAACCGCGTACTGTTGACTGATGACATGGCGCAATCCTGAACGTCCAAACTGTTTTTAATTCGATGGCCATGATTTACTCAATGTATCTATAAAAAGAGGGTCTCCCCCTCCTAATTTGGCATTTCTGAATCCATTTTTGGACTCCATTTTCTGTAATTCCTTCTCCATCTTGCATTTTCTACGTATTTTAATAAATTTTCATTTTGCCCCTAGTTCAATTATATGTAGCTAATTTTCTTTCAAGCTTGGGTTGAAGGTGAAGTCTCAACATGTGTCATGGGCTTTATTTGGTAAATTTATTTTTTTTCCCCTCTAATTTTTGTGGATGTTTTGATTTCTCGTCGACAAATAATAATAATCTTGTCTAGATACCGCCTTGGTTTCACTGGCTCTCTAGTACAAGGTTATTATTATTTGGCACGATAAGCCCTTAGCACCATATTGATTAAAGTGTGGTTCATGAGGTGTGGATTCCCCTCTCATGATTTAATTGGTATTAATAAGGAATATTTAGCTCATGATGCATGTTGATACGGATCCAGATACCCAAGTACGTCATTTTAATAGATTTCTATTCAATTTATTCTCGCCATTTAAATTCCAATTTTAGGATAATCCAAATCAATTTCACCATAAATCCAACCACCCTCATACAAAATTAATTCTATATATAATTAAAATCCACCTCCTTGTGGGATCGACACTCGTCACCATTAATCTATTCTATAATAGATTCGTGCACTTGCGAGTTCAATAAAATTTGCACAACAAATGGCAGCTGCAGCAAACCCAAAAATGCCCAAGTCGGTCCCTTTGGAAGTGAACTCCTACCCCAGCATCGAGCAGAATCTAGAGGTGCTACGAATAGAACAGAAATGCTCGTGGATGGACCCAATAATATCGTACATCTAGGATGGGGTATTACCATTAGATAAGTTACGAGCTCGGTAGATCAGAGCTCAAGCGTCGAGGTACACAATAATTAATGGGGTGTTATATTGGCGAGGGTACACTATACGGTATGGTCTATACCGTTCCTTCGATGTTTTGACGAGGACGACGCGGATTACGTACTGAGGGAAGTACATGAAGGGGTTTGTGGAAACCATTCTGATGTGATGTCTCTTGCCCACAAGGCTCTTAGGCAGGGGTATTTCTGGCCGGCGATGCACCAGGACGCACAGGAGAAAACCAGGAGTTGCATGAGTTGCTAGAGTTTTACAAATTTCTCCACCCAGCCACCAGAGAAACTCACTTCTATAGCCTCGTCATGGCCATTTGCTCAATAGGGAATCGATCTGATTGGGCCGTTGCCAAAGGAATGGGGGGCAGCAACGCATTCAATAATAGCAATAGACTATTTCACGAAGTGGGTCGAGGTAGAAGCCCTCAGTAGGATCACAGAGAAAAGATGACTGATTTCGTATGAAGAAACCTGGTCTGCCGATATGGGATCCCTTATGCCCTGATAGCAGACAATGGCAGGCAGTTCAACAATCATAACTTCAGAGAATTTTACTAGAACCTCGGAATAGAGCTGAAGTTTTGCTCATCTGCTCACCCTCAGTCTAACGGACAAGTAGAAGCAACCAACAAGGTTATCAAAAGGCTTTTGAAAACCAGGCTAGAAGCAAAGAAAGGAGCATGGGTTGATGAGCTACAAAGGGTGTTATGGGCATACAGGACAACCCATAAAACAGCAACCGGCGAAAATCTGTTTGCTTTGGCCTTCAGACATAAAGCTGTTGTGCCCGTGGAGATAGGGGCAGCCACGCACCGTACGAATCACTTTGATGAGCATGAAAATAACGACAAGATATGCTTAAATCTGAATCTGCTGACTGAGAAGAGTGAGCAAGCATTGAAACGATCAGCCGTCTACCAGCAGAGGGTTGATCGTTATTACAACCAGAAGGTGCGTGTATGACAGTTCAGGGTCGGCGATTGGGTGTTTAGGAGGGTGAATCAAAACACAAAAGACTCAACACAAAGGGTACTCAGTTCTAACTAGGAAGGGCCATATAGAGTCAAACAAGTGGCTGGACCCGGAGCCTATAAGCTCGTTCACGCGGATGGCCACGAGGTGAAACGATTGTGGAATGCAGCGCATCTCAAGAAATACTTTCAGTAAGACCCAATTATGCTTAAGAGTTATTTGTGTTCATTCCTGTTGTTATTTGTTTTTCATGTTTAGTCAATTTCATGTATGTCAAGTTCAATAATCAATTAAGTTTGGAGGAATTTCATTCAATTGTCATGGATGTAAAGATTTTAGACAAATAAAATTTTTTCTAAGTCACGCAAAGGCTCTAAAGTCTCAAAGCCTATTCAATGGCGAGACCGGACGCTAAGCATGCCAGGATCTGCTCGACCAAGCGAAAGCGAGCAGACCATAAAAAGTTTCAATAAGTTTCTAAGGCATGCAAAGGCTCCAAAGTTTCAAAGCCTGCTCAATGGCGAGACCGGAAGCCAAAAGTGCTAAGATCTGCTCGACCAAGCGAAAGCGAGCAGACCATAAAAAGTTTCAATAAGTTTCTAAGGCACGTAAAGGCTCCAAAGTCTCAAAGCATGTTCAATGGCGAGACCGGAAGCCGAGCATGCCAGGATCTGCTCGACCAAGCGAAAGCGAGCAGACCATAAAAAGTTCCAATAAGTTTCTAAGGCACGCAAAGGCTCCAAAGTCTCAAAGCCTAGTCAATGGCGAGACCGGAAGCCAAGCATGCCAGGATCTGCTCGACCAAGCGAAAGCGAGCAGACCTTAAAAAGTTTCAATAAGTTTCTAAGGCACGCAAAGGTTCTAAAGTCTCAAAGCCTGTTTAATGGCGAGACCGGAAGCCGAGCATGCCAGGATCTGCTCGACTAAGCGAAAGCGAGCAGACCATAAAAAGTTCCAATAAGTTTCTAAGGCACGCAAAGTCTCCAAAGTCTCAAAGCCTGTTCAATGGCGAGACCGGAAGCCAAGCAAGCCACGATCTGCTCGACCAAGCGAAAGTGACTAGACCATAAAAAGTTCCAATAAGTTTCTATGGCATGCAAAGGCTCCAAAGTTTCAAAGCCTATTCAATGGCGAGACCGGAAGCCAAGCATGCCAGGATCTACTCGACCAAGCGAAAGCAAACCATAAAAAGTTCCGATAAGGTTCTAAGGCACGCAAAGGCTCTAAAGTCTCAAAGTATGTTCAATGGCGAGATCGGAAGCCAAGCATGCTAGGATCTGCTCGACTAAGCGAAATCGAGCAGACCATAAAAAGTTCCAATAAGTTTCTAAGGCACGCAAAGACTCCAAAGTCTCAAAGCATGTTCAATGGCGAGACTAGAAGCCAAGCATGCCAGGATATGCTCGTCCAAGTGAAAGCAAGTAGACCATAAAAAGTTCCAATAAGTTTCTAAGACGTGCAAAGGTTCCAAAATCTCAAAGCCTGTTCTATGGCGAGACCGGAAGCCAAGCTTTCAAGCACCTGCTCGATCAAGTGCAAGCGAGCCAATAAAAAAAAAACAATCAAGTGCAAACGAAACGAGGAGTTTTATTAATTTGCCAGCAATAGTAAAGCGCTGCTAATCTTGACATACGATGTTCCAAAAAGAAATCCACAATACAAAATACAATCAAGCGGACGGAGGATCAGTAAGCAGAGCCGTCTCCACTGGTTGGTCCACTTCAGGAGCAGGGGGGTTTCACCAGTTGCGCCCGGGGGGGTATTTACCTCGGCAACATCAGTACTGGCTGCACGAGGAGGGGATGTTGCCTCCTCTGTTGCATTTGGCTCCAACTCTTCGCCACCTTCTTTTGCCGCCTCCTCGTCCATATATTCAGCTACACGAACAGCAAGCTCATCCATCTTCAGATCAGGATGATGTTTCCTAAGAACGGCCATGATGCACTGATAAGAATGCCGAAGCCCCTGGTCGTACTGGTTGTCAGCTTTCTTCTATAAGTTTTCGACCTGAGTCTTGTGAGAAACGTTGGGGGATTCGAGCTGAACTTCGTAGGTAGCATTTTGAGTCTGCAAGTCCTCTTTAACCTTATTCAGCTCCTCCTCAAGAGTAAAAGCCTTTGTATGTGCGAGAGACTCTCGTTCTATCAACTTCAAATTGTCGAGGTTGAGATCTCCAGCTTTCTTCTCAGCAGCGTCAGCTTTGCTTTTGGCTGACTGAACGTCTTTTTTTATTTTTCGGTCGTAACGGCCGACTTTTGCCTTATCGTAAGTGGTCATGCAGCCAAGGTGAAAAGCACTGAACTGCATAACCCCAACCAGCTCACCTAGAGTACTGCCATTAAAATCCTTCAAGTTCTTTTTGCTCACGAGCCTAGAAAAATTGTTGATATAGGGAACCAGATGCTCTGGTCGATTGTCGGGCAAACGATGTTTTAACCCTGCTGGTGGAGGTGGAGAAGTGGGATCAGGGCCACTAGCAGTTCCACTAGTTTCGCCGGCTTTGGGAGAAGGAGGGAGTCTTTAAATGGGAGACATGCTCCATAATGTTGACCCGTTTTCCAGGGGAAGCATCCTTGTTGTGATCTCGCTTAGCAGCATTGGGACGAGGACGTTTCCTGTTCAAAGCCCCGATCACACCGTTCTCCATCTCGTGAACGATGAGTACCAGGCGAGATTCGATCAAGTTGTAAGTAGACAGCAGATCTCTGCACGAGTAGGAATTGGCCAACACAGTCTCGACCCGCTTGAGTACGTCAGGTTCGAGGTTGTAGTGGATGCCCTAGGAACCTACAGCTCGAACAAAGACCGTGTCAGAGATGGGTCAATCATTAGAACAACTAGAGGTACAAGACATCTAAAGCGAGCAGGCAACCTGGAACTATGAAACGGGAGGGGATGTGAAAACGTTCTCCCCATCAATATGTGCCACTTGACCCTAGGGACCCTTAGTAAAAAAGAATTTTTTTCTTCCAATTCCCACCACCACCTGTTGGAAGATCAGTTATGGGTTTTCTGGTCTTGGTGCTTGACATGAAATAATATCATCCGGCGTCTTTGGGGCTGCTCTTTAACTGATATAGGTGTTTGACCTCATCAACCGTGAGCTCACTCTGACAGCATTTGTCCTATAAAATGAACAGACTAGAAAGTACCCTCTACCCGTTAGGGTTAAGTTGACCAGGAGCTAAGTGTAACCCACTAAGCATCTGGGCAAAATAAGGTTGTAAGGGAAGTCTTATCCCAAACTTAAAGCTTTCCAGAAACAGAGTAACATACCCCCTGGGAGGTCGGCTGTGAGTGTCTTTTTTCTCTAGAACTCTAAGGGGTATACCATCAAGGATGTCGTAAGCAATTCGAAGTTCCACGAGGTCCTTTATTGTGGTCATACAGGTCATGAGGTCAATAGCATAGTGTTCTACTAGAGCTCTATCCCTCAGTTTCCTTTTCTTTTCTGGTCGTGATACCCCTGTTGAGGATACTTCACCAGAATCTTCACCCGGGTCCTCATTTAGAGTATCCTCCGAATCAGAAAACCCCTCATCGTACCTATTGCTGGGTGAAGTGGTTGCTTCAGGAAACATTCTCCTAGCACTAGTCCCTATACTAGATCTTACCGGCTCTAAAGGGATCTTGGGGTCAAAAGCGGGATCAACGAGTAGACTTGGCAGGAAGTCTAACTCGTCATCAACAACCTCAATCACTTTCTCTTTACCTTTTGACATTCCCTAAACTATGACTAAAACAATACCACAAGACGCCACTCAAGAAAAAAAAAGAGAAAAGGAAAGGAGAAATTTTCTACAACTATCTAAGACCGAGGAAATAGAGATAATACCTGCAGATGTGGCACGGCAGAATAGAAGGAAGGATGATAGCTTCAACTCTGGGGGAGACAGGCCACTCAGTCACCGGAGAGTAAAAAGAAATCTAAGAGAGTGAAAATGCCTTTTGAGATTTAGGGTTCCCAAATGAGACATATGAAATATAATTGTGCAACCCAAGAGGGGGGTGAATTGAAATTTTAAAAATTATCCTAGCAAATCCACACAACAAGCAATCTAATGTCTTAATAAGAATTGAAAGCAATAAGTTCAATTAAAAGTACAATAATTAAATAGTAAGGAAGAAGAGAAACAAACACATGAATTTTTACGTGGTTCAGCAATCCCCGCCTACGTCAACGCCTTCAAGCGATCCAAGCTTGAGGATTTCACTATCCAAGCCTTTCCAAGGCTTCAACGATTACAATTGACTTCGAGGTGTCAATAAACCTTTACAACTAAGAGATTATCTCCCAATCTCTTCACTCAAGTGTCTCACACACTCAAACTCTTACAATTGAGATGAATAAATGAATGTTACAATGAAACTCACTCAATGAGTAGATATTCGAAAATGAAGAACAAGAAAAGATTTAATGTTTGTATTTCGCAAGTTTGAAAGCTCAAGATATCACGTGTGCTTTTTGTTTTTGCTTGTTGGAGAGATTGAAAATGAGTTGGATTTGAGTTCTTATAGTTTGAGCTAAAAAACTAACCGTTATGCACATTTTGATCGTAACCGGATTACCAGTTATGGACATCCGGAATTCCGCTTAATGTTACCGTTAGAGCCACAATTTTAAATTTCTGAACATCCGGATTGTCGCTTTGTCACATCCGGATTGCCGCTTTGTCACATCCGGATTTCCGCTTATGCTCAATAGCTTACTGCCCAACAACTGAATTTCCGTTTGTCAGGATCCGGATTTTCGCTTTCAATTTGGATACATTTTGCCCAAAATCTGGACTTCCATTTGTCAGAATCCGGATTGCCGCTTGCTAAAATAACTGCTACAGTGAAAAATTTTCCTATATTTTTTGTTTGACCCCAAAACTTTATAAAACTGTAGTGTGGCCCAACACGTTATGAAAATTTGCAAAAAGGTCCAATTTCAGAATTTTAGAATAATGCTTTGTCAATCCCACAACTTTATGAAATTATGACTTCGCCCAAACTTTGTGAAATTATAGAATGGCCCAAAAATATTTAAATAATTTCAAATAGGTTTAAATCCGAAATTTAAGAACACTATCAAAGATTTTAAAAATACTTTCATTTTAGTCCAAAATACTTTAATTTCATAACATCATTTTTTTATTATAAAAGCACAATTCATAAATCTTTGCTTAATAAATACATGTGGTTTGTTATCATCAAAATCAATATTTATAGCCATATAGGCTAACAATCTCCCCCTTTTTTATGATGACAAAACATATAAAAAAAAATTAATCTAGTTATGAAAAAGCTCCCCCTTAATCAATGCAAGTTAAAAAAATGATTTGAAAATTATTTAACAAAAACTCCCCTTGCATACATGCATACTCCCCCTAGATATATGCATATTTTCATAACACTTTTTATAACACATTAAATAATTCTCCCCCTTCATCATAAAAAAGAATAAAAAAACTCCCCCTATTAATCATCAAAATAGCAACACAAGACATTAGTAAAAAAAAAATCCACAAGCATAAGGAAATCCATATAATCCATAATGATCAATCAAAACATATCCATAACATCCAACATAAATAGTCACAACAAAGCCATATCATCCAAAACAAATACATAAACTAAAAAGTAGAATAACCATCCATAGAGCCGAAAATAAAATAACACAATGCAGTAAATGACATGTAGATGTGACCAAGTACAAGCATAAGATACTACTCAGGTGGTGAGGATTGAGGTGATGGAGGTGGAAGCGTGGGTAGCGTGCCGCGCGACCGCCCTGCCGCATGCCCCGCGCGAGCCTGGGCTGCATCCTTGCCCGCGAGCGTGCGCTCCGGCAACGGCGCCAAAAACTTGTTGTGCAAATTTTAATGTACTCGCAAGCGCACGAATCTATTGTAGTATAGACTAATGGTGACGAGTGTCGATCCCACGAGGAGGTGGATTTTAATTATATGTAGAATTAATTTTGTAAATGGGTAGTTGGATTTATGGTGGAAATGATTTGGAATATGCTAATAATTAAATTAAAATGGCGAGAATAAATTCTAAAATTGGAATTGCAATTGAGAGAATAAATTGAAGAGAAAATCTATTAAATTGACGTACTTGGGTATCTGGATCCGTATCAACATGCATCATGGGCTAAATATTCCTTATTAATACCAATTAAATCATGAGGGGGGAATCCACACCTCATGAACCACGCTCTAATCAATATGGTGCTAAGGGCTTATCGTGCCAAATAATAATAACCTTGTACTAGAGGGCCGGTGAAACCAAGGCGGTACTAGACAAGATTAGTATTATTTGTCGACGAGAAGTCAAAACATCCACAAAAACTAGAGGGGAAGAGAAAATAAATTTACCAAATTAAGCCCATGACACATGTTGAGACTTCACCTTCAACCCAAGCTTGAAAGAAAATTAGCCACTCATAATTGAACTAGGGGCAAAATGGGAATTTATTAAAATACGAAGAAAATACAAGATGGAGAATGAATTACAGAAAATGGATCCTAAAAATGGATTCAGAGATATCAAATTAGGGGGGGAGGCCCCCTTTTTATAGATACATGGAGTAAATCATGGCCATCGGATTAAAAATAGTTTGGACGCTCAGGATTGCGCCACGTCATCAGTCAACAGTCCACGGTTTGACCACGCGGATGAACAGTAACACGGTTTGACCCGACTTTGAACAGTAACGCGGTTTGACCCGGATGAACAGTAACGCGGTTTGGTTGAAAATAATCCTGTGTGATGCATGCACCGTACGCGAGATTTTTCGTCCACTGATATGCTGCCACGTCACCATCAACAGTACATAAGAATTTTAGTCCAACAGGATCGTGACACCTCATCAGTCAATGCCACATCATCGGTCAATGCCACGTCATCATCCGTCTATGTGAACAGTGTCGTGAACAGTAACGTATACAGTATCGTACACGTGAATAGTACCGTACATGTGAATAGTGCCATTTTTCCTTTTATGCTCCTCCTAAGGTTTTCGACCGTCCTGAGTTCAAAAGTGATGTCCGTTTTGCCGTCTGATCTCTCCTTTATTGTGAAATGACTATAATGCCCCTAAAATACATAAATTACTTAATTAAAATAAAACACACGTAATTAAATCATAAGAATGTTAAATACATAAAAGTAAGGGTTGTTAGTAAGACTTGAAATGTAAAATGACGGTTTTCTCCTTTATAAATATGCATTTTCTAACACTCAACACACCCCCCAACCAGCTTATTGCTAGTCCCTAGTAAATAAAGCGAAAACAAAATTCAAATTCAAAATAATTTTTTTTTTGTTTTAATAGAAACACTCGTATTTATTCCATCAGATTAATGATAGCAATCAAATAAAAGTATAAGCATTATCTCCAGTCTAAAGCAACATCACACCCACATCAACCATCCACATGAATTAGCCCAGTAGACTTTGTTTTAGCTACTCTCAAGAATGACATGTCAAACCCCAAAATCTCACTGGAAGTAGTGACACTCTCATAAATAAATTAATCCCAATAAAAATAGTCACTCCAATGAATGGTAATTGAGAGAGAAAATAATAAAGAAGTGATATCACATGCTCTCACCAAGATGAAATAAATATGCCCTCAGCTTAGAAATAATACGATCTCAAGTCAAATAAAATGTTAGTCAACCCACTTTATTTATCTTTTTTTTTTTAATTATGCATCACTACATCTTTTTAGCCCATATAACTAGCTTCTACTTCAAACTATAGTTCCCTAAAATCAAGAAGGACTTTTATTAGGACGAAACGTAGGCTAGGGACATGGCTAACAAAGAAGGAAAATAAAGAAAACAAAGTGTATGTTTGAGAAAAATGCAGAGAATTTTTTTTTTTTTTTTTTTTTTTGGAAGTTGCAAGGTGGATTTCACCTATTTTTATTCTTTTGAAACAACAACTTTTGTTTTTGTTTTTGTTTTTTTTTTGTTTTTTTTTTGCTTTTATTTGGCATAACTTCACTGAACAAAATAATTATTTACATTTTCTCAAACATACATAGGTGATGGAACTTATAAGATATCAGGTAATACTCCAAATCGGAGTGGGTCAAGATGATAAGTTGACAAAGAAAATGTTTTTTTTTTTAAAGGCTCAAAAGGGTTAACTATGGATATTAAATAAAAGGGATGGCTTGAAAGGCTCAAACGGATCAAAGATGGCCTCTCCATCGTCTTTTAGGGCTCTAAATAATTTTCCATATCTACTAGTTAGATGGGCCTCCAAATGTAGCAACACACTCTTTTTTTTCTTTTTTTTTTCTTTTTTTTTTTACCATTTTTTTTAAAGGGTTAACTTAAAAGAAATGTAGAGATCGTGTATAAAATAATAAACCGCTAAGCTGTATAGAGAATGGGCAAAAAGGTTACTCTCCAAGAAAATGATAGGCTCAACAACTCACTTGGCACTTATTTATGACATGTTCATTCTTTCAAGCAACTCATATTTGTCTCCGACATCAACATGTAAAGTAGCAAACATAGCGTAACATCACTTAAGACCAAAGATAATACAAATACTAAAATTTGAAATTAATCATGTCATCTAATGTTAAAATAAATAACACAAATTTTTTTTTTTTTTTTTTAAACAACATTCTACCCCCCAACCTATTCTAAACATGAAAGGAAAATATGCATGCAGAAATGTGAAAATGATGTAGAAAAATTTATTAGAAAAAGAATTTTTTTTTTTAACTAAGAAGATGCGTTTCTAGAGGCACGACACTCCATATTCAGCCATCTTCGACTCAAAAATTAGAAAATATATATTTATAAAGGAGAAAGAGAAAGAAAACAATTTTTTTTTTTTAAACGATGAAGATGCGTTTCTAGAGGCACTACACTCCATATTCAGCCATCTTTGACTCAAAAGTTGGAAAATGTATATTTATAGAGGAGAAATTAAAGAAGAAAAATAAACATAAACACATAATAAAGAAAAAGAAAATGTCTGAAATTAATTTTTTTTTTTTTTGAATTTTTTTTTTTTGAATTTGTTTTTAAACAATGAAGATGCGTTTCTAGAGTAACTACACTCCATATTCAGCCATCTTCAACACAAAAAGTTAGCAACAGTTAGTTTCTACAACAAAAAATTAGTAAAAACTTAACCAAAATTCCACAATTGTCGACTATTCCCTCCCCCCAACCAGAACGAAACATTGTCCTCAATGTTTGAAATGAAAGAAGTAGAGTTTAGAAGACATCACCTGGGTGGTGCAACACAGAAGAAAATATTTACAGGCGGAGAGTTAAATCTAATTTGTACTTCTTACTGCGGCTACTGTTACCATCATTATTTGGACGCTCCAACACAAAGGTCCAGGGGTCTGGCTCCGGTCGATAAGCTTGTAACATATCAAGTAGCTCATTAGCAGTGTGAGCACAAATAAAGAGTTTTTTCACATTAGCGGGAATGAAATAGTTTTTTATTGCATGGTTAAGAAATGCGATAAAGCCATCATAAAAGTTATTGACATTTAACAAACCGATGGGTTTTTGGTGGATGTGCAGATGGGCCCAAGATGCTAGCGTGATAAGTGCCTCTAGTGTTGCAAGATCTCCTGGAAGGAAAATAAATGCATCAGCATGATTAAGCATTTCAGTTATTCTTTCTTGCATACCTGAGACGACTAACTCTTCTCCAGTTGATGAGTCAGACGAACTGCCCAATGGTTTTAGGACTCTTGGGATGATGCCTAACACTTGACTTCCTCTGATAAAAGCTGCTTCGGAGACCATTTTTGATAACCCTCGGTTACCTCCTCCATACACTAAATGTAAATTTCTCGCTGCTATGCTTCGACCAAGATCTATGGCTGCCTCAACGAACTCTTTATGTTTGCCGTAGGTAAATCCAGAAAGCACACAAATGTTCTTGAATTGTCTATTGGGAGTAGCTGCCATTGGAATATTTCTCAAAAACAATTTGTGAGTGTTTGACAAAAGAAATCACATTTAAGAGTCTTGGTGATAGTGGGTCACAGCTGTGAATGAGGTAACATGTTAGTGTCAAATAACGCATGAAGCACATGGCTCGCGAGTCAAAAAGAAAACAGTAAAAAGGAAAAAGCAAACAGTAATAAAATTATTAAAGACAATAATGCAAACAATAAAACAACAGTGAAATGAAATAAAATAACAGTAAAGTAAAAGGATATTTACACGTAGTTGCGACTGTGGCTCACATCTTCCTCTGGTTTTACGTCCAGAAACGGCTTGAACGCCCTCTATGGGTCGAGGATAGGCTTCCCATCCAGTTTTCTTATAAACAGGCAAACAGGGTCGTTTATAGTCAGATTCCCGAGACTATATCGTGCATGCTCTTTATGGAATAATGGCCATAACTGGAGAATCGCTCCTTGCACATATCCACTGGGATGCGTTTCAAGAGACAAAAGGATATCATCCAATGACTCCTTATTCAAGCCATCCCTAATGAATTGAATCTTATCTTCCCTGTTATCAGACATCATTCCTAAAGAACATGGGTTTTTATTGCAACTCATTCTGGCACACTTATGACAAGCAACAGAAATTCTTCGAGCTCGTCGTTTTCTTGCATAATTTCCTTTACCACAACCAGGCATGTATGCAATAAATTTTGGAGGTAACTCACCTGCCGATCGTACTTTAGCCTCGATTAACCAACGGATGTCAGCAGGTATGTTATTTCTCATGAGTAATCGCATGCGTTCGGACCGAGCTTTATAGATCGTAAGGAGGGCATTCTGAGGAAGTGAAGGGAATCGCTTGTGAAGCTTCGTTAGAATCTCGTTTCTGTCCATACCTTCGCCTCAGAATATCAGTTATTATGGGAAACTGAAGTAACCGACTTGATTGTCACGGAGTACCGTTATCCGCCACTTCACCGGGGTAACAAACTAAAGCACACAAACAGAAAAACAAATTAAAACACACAAAGAAAATTAAAATCGTCCTCTTATTGAATTTACCTCAAGCTCCAACTGGATGTCGTAAACACTTCTCTCAATGTCTCTGAGTTGGCTTTCTAAACCCTCAACATAGGCTACTAACTCTGGTGGTTGTAGAGCCCAAATGCGTTGTGTTTTACAAAATTGAATCTGCCTTTTGAGATGAGTTTTGACACGTTGAAGTGGTTTAAGAATGTTCAGGAGGAACGGCCTAAGTATGAGACTCATGATTAACAATGATAAGAGAAAACTTAATGGTAAAATAAACACACTTATGCAAAAACAATTTCAATTAGCAAAAGAATAATATAAAGAAAGAAAACAAAATCAAATCAACGAAAAGAAAGAAAAAAAAATCAATTCAAATCTGGTGGGTCACTCAAATTTATTTCGGTGTCTTCTCCACGTGGTTGGTATTCTAGATATGGCTTTAATCTTTGACCATTAACTTTAAACGTGACACCGTTCTTTGGGTCCTTAATTTCAATTGCCCCATGTGGAAAAACAGTATGAACAATAAAGGGACCAGACCAACGAGAGCGTAACTTACCTGGGAATAGGTGCAAGCGAGAATTGAATAAAAGCACTTTCTGACCTGGAGTGAACGATTTTCTCATAACGTGCTTGTCATGGAAGACTTTCATTCGTTGCTTGTAAATCTTGGCATTTTCGTATGCATCATTGCGAATTTCTTCAAGTTCTGCCAGTTGTAATCTTCTTTCTGAGTTGGCTTGCTGCATGTCAAAATTGAATTTCTTGATGGCCCAATACGCACGATGCTCGAGTTCCACAGGTAGGTGGCAAGCTTTTCCATACACTAGCCTGTAGGGTGACATCCCAATCGGGGTCTTGAAAGCCGTTCTATATGCCCATAAGGCATCATCAAGTCTTAATGACCAATCTTTTCTGTCCGGCCTCACCGTTTTTTCTAATATGTGCTTTATTTCTCGATTGGAGATCTCAACTTGGCCACTGGTTTGCGGATGATACGGGGTCGCCACTTTGTGTGTGATTGAATACTTTGTCAAAAGAGCTTTGAATGCTTTGTTACAAAAGTGGGCACCACCATCACTGATTATCGCTCGAGGGAATCCAAAGCGTGAAACAATATTGCTTTTCAAAAATGCTATCACCACCTTGTGATCATTGGTCCTACATGGAATTGCTTCTACCCATTTTGATACATAGTCAACAGCAACCAATATGTATTGATGACCAAAAGACGGGGGAAAGGGTCCCATGAAGTCGATACCCCATACGTCAAAAATCTCAACCACTAAAATTGGATTTAGTGGCATCATGTTCCTTCGTGTAATGCTTCCCATTCGTTGACACCTATCACATGAAGAACAGAAAGTGTAAGCGTCTCGAAATATAGATGGCCAATAGAAACCACATTGTAAAACTTTAGTCGCTGTCTTCTTAGCACTGAAATGGCCTCCACAAGCTTGTTCATGGCAGAATGAAAGGATATTCTGAATTTCACTTTCTGGGACACATCGTCTAACAATTTGATCCGCACAATACTTGAACAAATACGGGTCATCCCAAAAGAAATTCTTTATCTCTGCAAAGAATTTAGCCTTGTCTTGCTTGGTCCAATGCTCTGGAAGTTTACCTGTAACAAGATAATTAACTATATCAGCATACCAAGGTAATACTTCCACACTCATTAATTGTTCATCTGGAAATGACTCATTTAATGGTAATTGTTCTATTATTGTGTCAAAATGGAGACGAGAGAGGTGGTCCGCCACAACATTTTCTGTCCCTTTTTTATCTTTGAATTCCAAGTCAAATTCCTGCAAAAGTAACACCCAACGAATTAGTCTGGCTTTTGCATCTTTCTTTGTGAGAAGATATTTAAGAGCAGCATGATCTGTGAACACGATTATTTTACAACCAATGAGATAAGATCGAAATTTCTCTAATGCAAACACTACTGCTAGCATTTCTTTTTCAGTAGTTGAATAGTTCAACTGTGCATCATTCAATGTCATACTAGCATAGTAAATAACGTGGGGAATTCGATCAACTCTTTGTCCTAATACTGCTCCTACTGCATAATCAGATGCATCACACATGAGTTCAAATGGTAAGCTCCAGTTCGGGGCCTGAATGATGGGTGATGATGTCAACAACTGTTTTAATTTTTCAAACGCCATGAGACATGAATCATTAAAGATAAAAGGTACATCCTTAGCAAGTAGATTGCATAAGGGTCTAGAAACTTTGCTAAAATCTTTAATGAAACGTCTATAGAAACCAGCATGCCCAAGGAAAGATCTTACTTCTCTGATTGTTTTAGGTGGAGGAAGATTAGAAATGAGATCCACCTTGGCTTTGTCAACCTCAATACCTTTGCTCGAAATGATGTGACCGAGAACAATACCTTGTTTTACCATAAAATGGCATTTCTCCCAATTTAAGATCAAGTTCTTCTCGATACATCTCTGCAGAACTAGTGTTAGATGATGTAAACATTGATCAAACGAGTTGCCAAAGACAGAAAAGTCATCCATAAAGACTTCAAGGAATCGTTCAACCATATCAGAAAAAATGCTCAACATGCATCGTTGAAATGTAGCAGGTGCATTGCATAATCCAAATGGCATTCTCCTATATGCAAATGTGCCAAAAGGGCAAGTGAAAGTAGTTTTCTCTTGATCGTTTGGTGCTATGGGAATCTGATTATATCCTGAGTAGCCATCTAGAAAGCAATAAAATTCATGACCTGCTAATCTATCAAGCATTTGATCAATAAATGGTAAAGGAAAATGGTCTTTACGTGTGACAGAATTCAACTTTCTATAATCAATGCAAACACGCCATCCTGTAGTTACTCTAGTGGGTATCAATTCATTATCAGCATTTGTAACTACTGTGACTCCTGACTTTTTGGGGACAACTTGCACAGGACTGACCCATGAACTATCAGAAATTGGGTAAATGATACCTGCATCTAATAGCTTAAGGACTTCAGTTCTAACAACTTCTTTCATGTTAGGATTTAACCGACGTTGCATCTCCCTAGTAGTTTTAGCATTTTCATCAAGGTGAATGTAATGCATGCAGTCTACTGGGTTTATACCTTTAATGTCTGCTATGGTCCATCCTAATGCTCCTTTGTGCTCTTTTAAAACATCCAACAACTTACCTTTTTGTTCATCATTGAGGGATGATGAGATGATTACCGGCAGAGTACTTTCTTTTCCCAAAAATGCATATTCCAAAGTGTTGGGCAATGGTTTGAGCTCAAGTTTCGGTGGTGATTCTGATGATGGGATGAGTTTCTTCTCTGATGGTGCTAGTTGTTCAACTTTTGACTTCCATTTATTAGTGTCCATAGATGGTGCTGAGTCAAGCAGGGCATTGACCTCATCAACCGATCTGTCAATATCAAAATTAAAACCAAAGTGAGTTAAACATGTTTGTAAAGGATCATCACTAAGGTTTGAAAGAAAAGTGTTATCAACTAATGCTTCGATTAAATCCACATCAACAATTCCATCATCTGCACTGTGAGGTTGTTTGGCAATGTTGAAGATGTTCAGCTCCATAGTCATGTTGCCGAAGGACAACTGCATATTTCCAGTTCTACATTGAATGTGAGCATCCGCAGTTGCCAAGAAAGGTCGGCCTAGAATAATGGGGATGTGCTTCCTTGAATCCTGTATTGGTTGAGTGTCAATTACAATGAAGTCAACAGGAAAATAAAATTTGTCTACCTGGATAAGCACGTCCTCCACAATACCACGAGGTATTTTTGTGGACCGATCTGCAAGTTGTAACACCACTGGAGTTGGGTGTAATTCTCCCAGTCCAAGTTTCACAAACACTGAATAAGGTAACAGATTTACACTAGCTCCTAGATCCAACAAAGCATTCTCAATTGTGTGGTTCCCTATACTACATGAGATAGTGGGGGAGCCTGGGTCTTTGCATTTTAAAGGAATTTTATGTTGGAGTATAGAACTAACGTTTTCTGTTAAAAATGCCTTCTTTTGGACATGCATATTTCTCTTTTTAGTACAAAGGTCTTTAAGAAACTTGGCATAAGATGGAACTTGTTTTATAGCATCAAGTAAAGGGATGTTAACACTTACCTGTTTGAAGATTTCGAGAATCTCACCTGTAGATTTTCCCTTTTTTCCTTTAGCTAACCTCTGAGGAAATGGAGCCTTGGGAACATATTCTTGTGGGTTGGTTTCTTCTTTCTCCTCCGGTGATGAGTCATCAACGTTCACAGGTACAATTTGATTTTCCTTTGTCACCGGCATCTCCACTTTGTTGTCGATTTCTTTTCCTTTTCGCAAGGTCATTATTGCTTTGACCTCTCCATGCTGCTGTGGTGAACTGGTACTCGCTTCATGCACTCCTTTAGGATTAGGCACTGGTTGACTTGGAAATTTTCCTTTCTCAACAGTCATTGCCAAGGTCTGAACTGAAGAAGCGAGTTGTCCCACCATCTTCTCGAGGCTTGAAACTGATTGAGCTTGTGAGTTGAAGCCCGCTCTCAATTCATTTCGTAGTCCATCAATGGTGCGGTTCTGTTGCTCAATCGTGGAGTGAGTAACATTCTTGAAATTTTGGAATGCATCCTCCCATGGTCTGGGTTGAGAGTAGTTCTGATTCTGATTGAATGGTCTAAATGGGGGCTGAGAGGCTTGAGGAATTTGTTGCATTGGTGGAGCTGGAGCTGCTGGTCCATTTTGTTGGAATCCTTGAGACCATGAAAAATTGGGGTGGTCTCTCCATCCAGGATTATATGTGTTGGAGTATGGGTTGTAATTCGATGGTTTTCTCATTACACCTATGGCATTGGCTTGATCTGAGTATGAGTCATGGTCATGTGGTTCTGTTGATTTAGCAGTCGATAATGATGCTATTTGTCGAGCAAGACCTTCAACCATCTCCTTGACTTCTTTGATTCCCGAAGTTGACTCGCCAATTTGAACCTCATTTACTCCTTTAATTCTTCTAGTATTCCTGAGTGATCGACTCCGTTGTTGGGAATTATCCGCTTGTCGCTGGAAGAATTCCCAAATTTCTGATGCACTTTTTGACATTAGCTCTCCTCCACTTGTTGCCATTAGCCATTCTTGCACATTTGGTAGTAATCCCTCCAAAAAGTATTGGCATTGGTGCCATTTCTCGTACCCATGATGTGGACACTTCAAGAGTAGCCCATTGAATCGCTCCCATGTTTCGAAAAACTGCTCGTCCTCTCTTTGGGTAAACTCCGAGATTTCCCTGCGAATAGCATTGGTTTTATGCACTGGGAAATATTTATTCAAAAATTTTGTTACCATTTGTTCCCATGATGAAATGCTATTAGCAGGCAATGTATTAAGCCATGAACGAGCTCTATCCTTTAAAGAAAATGGGAATAATCTGAGTTTAACATCATCGTCTGAAAAATTCTCATATTTAAATGTTTGACAAATTGCATGAAAATCATTCAAATGATTATATGGGTCCTCATTTTCTAAGCCATAGAATGTGGGGAGACAATTTAGCACACTAGGTTTTAGTTCAAAGCTCCTAGCAGCTACATTTGGGTATCTTATGCATGATGTGCTCAAATTAGCTAAGGGACTAAAATAGTCCTTAAATGGCCTCTCCTGTGGTGCTTGTAAATCCATTTTATTTTTAACGTGTTTGTGTGTGCGAAGTGTTTTTTCTAATTCAAGGTCTATAGGTTCAAGATTAGGTAATAATGACCTACGACCATGCATGCAAAATAAATAAAATAAAAATAAAGATGCAAACAAAACAAAAAATAAAGATGGGAACAAAACAAATAAAAATAAAGAAGAGGGAGAAATTACGATACTAACCTTATTGCGCTATTACAACCTTTCTATAAAAATACACAAAAATAAATACGTGAAAGAAATTAACTAAAAATTAAATTAATAAGATAAACAAAAAAAATTACAAAGAAAAATAAATGGAAAATTAAATTACAAAATTTTAAAGAAGAGAAAAAGAAAAGAAATACTAACCTTTAAATGTAGATTCACTTTTTTTTTCTTTTTTTTTAATAATAAAAAAAAAATACAAGAAAACAAATAAAAGAAATTATTCACAAAAATTAATTCTATGAATTAAAATTACTTACCTCCCCGGCAACGGCGCCAAAAACTTGTTGTGCAAATTTTAATGTACTCGCAAGCGCACGAATCTATTGTAGTATAGACTAATGGTGACGAGTGTCGATCCCACGAGGAGGTGGATTTTAATTATATGTAGAATTAATTTTGTAAATGGGTAGTTGGATTTATGGTGGAAATGATTTGGAATATGCTAATAATTAAATTAAAATGGCGAGAATAAATTCTAAAATTGGAATTGCAATTGAGAGAATAAATTGAAGAGAAAATCTATTAAATTGACGTACTTGGGTATCTGGATCCGTATCAACATGCATCATGGGCTAAATATTCCTTATTAATACCAATTAAATCATGAGGGGGGAATCCACACCTCATGAACCACGCTCTAATCAATATGGTGCTAAGGGCTTATCGTGCCAAATAATAATAACCTTGTACCAGAGGGCCGGTGAAACCAAGGCGGTACTAGACAAGATTAGTATTATTTGTCGACGAGAAGTCAAAACATCCACAAAAACTAGAGGGGAAGAGAAAATAAATTTACCAAATTAAGCCCATGACACATGTTGAGACTTCACCTTCAACCCAAGCTTGAAAGAAAATTAGCCACTCATAATTGAACTAGGGGCAAAATGGGAATTTATTAAAATACGAAGAAAATACAAGATGGAGAATGAATTACAGAAAATGGATCCTAAAAATGGATTCAGAGATATCAAATTAGGGGGGGAGGCCCCCTTTTTATAGATACATGGAGTAAATCATGGCCATCGGATTAAAAATAGTTTGGACGCTCAGGATTGCGCCACGTCATCAGTCAACAGTCCACGGTTTGACCACGCGGATGAACAGTAACACGGTTTGACCCGACTTTGAACAGTAACGCGGTTTGACCCGGATGAACAGTAACGCGGTTTGGTTGAAAATAATCCTGTGTGATGCATGCACCGTACGCGAGATTTTTCGTCCACTGATATGCTGCCACGTCACCATCAACAGTACATAAGAATTTTAGTCCAACAGGATCGTGACACCTCATCAGTCAATGCCACATCATCGGTCAATGCCACGTCATCATCCGTCTATGTGAACAGTGTCGTGAACAGTAACGTATACAGTATCGTACACGTGAATAGTACCGTACATGTGAATAGTGCCATTTTTCCTTTTATGCTCCTCCTAAGGTTTTCGACCGTCCTGAGTTCAAAAGTGATGTCCGTTTTGCCGTCTGATCTCTCCTTTATTGTGAAATGACTATAATGCCCCTAAAATACATAAATTACTTAATTAAAATAAAACACACGTAATTAAATCATAAGAATGTTAAATACATAAAAGTAAGGGTTGTTAGTAAGACTTGAAATGTAAAATGACGGTTTTCTCCTTTATAAATATGCATTTTCTAACACTCAACATCTGCCGCACCGAAAGTGTCTGCACCTCATCCATAAGCAGCTGAAGAGTAACATCTCCAGAGGTAGGAGGCCGTGCAGGTGATGAAACGGATGCAGAGACAACAGGATCTGAAGCAATCACGGGAGGATCATGGCGTCTACGCTGCTCCCGAAATGAGAGTGAGAAAATGGGTCGCTGATCGGCTGGAACCACAGCATTAAGTGGCCGATCATCACTTGGAGCAAGGAAGGTAAACTTGTTTTCAGAGTATTTGACCCAAGTGCCATTTTTCCACTTAAAGCCTAAGCCGAGAATAGCATCATCTCTGATACCCTTAGACGGCCTACACGATGGTTCTTTAATAGGTACATCAAAAAATTTCAGGATTCGGGTAATGAAATGACCATATGGAAGGGAGCGGGTAATCAACTTAGGTATACTGAGCATGTTTCGGACAATGGTATATCCTAAGTCAACTGGACGATGTCTAAGAATACAATCAATCAAGGCGACATTCATATGAGAGACCTCATCCAAATGGCCTGATCTAGGAAGGACAATACTCTGAATGAAACGAAGTAATATCCGAGACTGAAGACAAAGACATAGGTTGCGAAAATCGATAGTACAATCTTCATCGGAAAGGTCGACACGACGACATATATTCTTAACAGCATCAATATAAACATAGTCATCAATGTCAGGAGGTTTCCTCGGTGAAAAAATTTCTAGGCCATCATCGGAAGATCCTAGGATGGTGTTCAAGTCTGAATCATCAAACTCAATCAAAACTCCTCCAACTGTGGTGATTACTCGATTCTCTTTCTCCGCGGAATAATCCATATTCGAGTAAAATACTCTCACCAAGTCATGATATACATTTTCCTTAACAACAAGTGCATTAAGCCAACCAACATCTTCCAACAATTGCAATAAAGTTCTATTGCTAATACTAAGATGATTCAAACAATTCGGTAAAACAAAAAAGGTTTGGAGTACCTCACGAGTCATGAACTGTTGATGAAAACGTTTGGCTAGATGTTTCTTGTTCTGAAAATGTGTGGACTCGAAATTGGATTGATTGGTGATGCCCCTTGCTTCCCGTGGTCGGTCGGTTTGTTGAACCGGTTCTTGCCTTTTCTTCGAACCGGCCGAGAGCTTGACATTGTGATTTGGTTGATTTGGGGTTGAAAAGGATAAGGAGAATGAAGATGATGAAGATTGAAAGTGATTTGGAGAAACAATTTGAATAAAAAATGGCTTAAGAGTGAGAAATCTAGAGAGAGAAAAATTTGGATAAACCCTAGGTTAAATTTGAGATCTAAAGTTTTGGATGTTGAAAATGAAGTTTAAAGATGGTTTTGAGTGAATGAAGTGATGGGGAATGATTTTCTTGATTTAATTTGATGTGAAAGAGATAGAAAATGAAGGATTTTCGAGTGAAAAAGAGAGAGAAGCAAACGGTTTTTAGAGAGAGTGAGAGAACCAGATTTCCGTTTGAAAAGGGAAGAAGAACAGTTGAAATAGCTTTTGAAACCGGATTTCCGGTTTGCACTAACCGGAATTCCGGTTGTGACCAGCAAGGTTCCACGCGAAATTCGGTTTTCTGGATAACATGAACCGGCTTGTCGGTTGGATCCAGAAGATAGCAATGCCGGTTTGCCAAAGTCTCGAATTTGGATTTCCGGTTTGACATAACCGGAAATCCGGTTTTGGTCCAGCAAGCTTTCCTTGCGAATCCGGCTTTCCGGTTTTACTAACCGGTAGTCTGGTTTGAGGAAGAAAGAGGGCTCTTGAATTCGGTTTTCCGGATTTGAGAACTGGTAGACCGGTTATGAGGCAGAGATGAAGCTTAGGAAATCCGGTTTTCCGGATTGAAAATCCGGTTATCCGAATGTTGTCCCGAGAGCAACCAAAGCTAATCCGGTTATCCGGAATTTGTCTCGAGAGAAATCAATAAGGAAAAATATTTTTCGGAATGAATGGAAAGGGAATATTTGCCAACTCTTATACTTGTATTACACACACCATTTTATTTCCGGCCTTAAAATATTGATTAATTTTAAATCATTTTGAGATTTAAAACCTTTCAATAAGCCATTTAATGCATGCAACATAAAATCATAAAATCATAAAATTACAAGCATATCAAGCCATCTAATTCATGAACCATAAATCCATATAATAACAAACATATCAAGCTATATAGTAAAACATGAATTAAGATTCAACATTCATCATTCCAAGCTTATGTCTTATCTTTATAAAATGCTCTTCGCTAAGAGATTTTGTAAAGATATCCGCAAATTGATTTTTAGTGGAAATAAATTTAATTACGACATCTCCTTTTTGAACATGATCTCTAAGGAAATGATGTCTAATTTCTATATGCTTAGTTCTAGAATGTTGAATAGGATTCTTAGAAAGATTTATAGCACTAGTATTGTCACATAAGATAGGAATTTGATTAAGCTTAATACCATAGTCTCTAAGGGTTTGTTTCATTCATAGAATTTGTGCACAACAACTACCTGCGGCAATATATTCTGCCTCGGTGGTTGAAAGCGCAACTGAGTTTTGTTTCTTACTAAACCAAGAGACAAGAGAATGGCCTAGGAAGTGACATGTTCCACTAGTACTTTTTCTATCAACCTTATACCCAGCAAAATCGACATCCAAATAACAAGTTAAATCAATATAAGTTCCTCTAGGATACCAAAGGCCAAGATTAATAGTGCCAATTAAATATCGAAAAATGCATTTGACAGCAAGCATGTGAGATTCTTTAGGACAAGATTGAAATCTAGCACACAAGCAAACACTAAACATAATATCAGGCCTACTAGCAGTCAAGTAGAGTAATGATCCGATCATACCTCGATATGTCTTGATATCAACTTCCTTACCTTTCTTATCTTTGTCCAGCTTGATGGTAGTACTCATAGGAGTGCTTTTTTCCGTTCCATTATCATAACCAAATCTTTTGAGTAGATCTTTCACGTACTTGGCTTGGTTTATGAAAATTTCTTCCTCGTTTTGTTTGATTTGAAGTCCAAGGAAGTACTTCAACTCTCCCATCATACTCATCTCAAACTCTTGGCTCATACATGATGAAAAATCTTTACACAACAACTCATTAGTAGAACCAAAAATAATATCATCAACATAAATTTGAACAATAAGTATGTCTTGGTTCTTATGCTTAACAAAAAGAGTTGTGTCCGCTTTTCCCATTGAAAAATCGTTATCCAATAAGAAATTTTTAAGCCTATCATACCAAGCTCTAGGTGCTTGTTTTAAACCATACAAAGCCTTGGATAACTTATACACATGATCTGGAAATTTTTCATTTTCAAAACCAGGAGGTTGTTTCACATAAACTTCCTCTATGATATATCCATTTAGGAAAGCACTGTTGACATCCATTTGATATAAAATAAAATCCTTATGACATGCATATGCTAACAACATCCTAATGGATTTTAACCTTGCTACAGGTGCAAACGTTTCATCAAAATCAATTCCTTTTTCTTGGTTGTAACATTAAGCCACTAATCTAGCTTTATTTCTTACAACCACACCGGATTCATCCATTTTGTTTCTAAATACCCATTTAGTACCTATAATGGATTTATGTTCCGGATTAGGAACTAACTCTCACACATTGTTTTTCTCAAATTGATTCAACTCCTCTTGCATTGCCATAATCCAAGATTCATCGTTTTCCGCATCCGCAAAGGATTTTGGTTCAATTTGAGAAATAAATGCAGCATGCTCACATGTGTTCCTAAGAGATGATCTAGTGGTAACACCTCGTGAGGGATTTCCTAAAATTACATCCTTAGGGTGAGAGGATACATACCTCCACTCCTTGGGGAGTTTTTGTGAAGTACCTTCATTTTACTCTACATTTGGTTCTTCATGATGATCCTCTTGAATTCCAGGTGGTGCGTCTTCTTGGTTGTCATTTGATGCTTCTTCTTGTTGTTCTTCTTCTGCATTATCATCAACAATGACTTTCTCCGTAGATGAGGGATTAGTCTCATCAAATGTAACATGCATAGATTCTTCCAAAACTAAAGTTCTTTTGTTATAAACTCTATAAGCTTTGCTTGAATTTGAATAACCAAGAAAGATACCAACATCAGATTTTGGATCAAATTGACCAAGATTATCTTTTGTGTTCAAAACAAAACATTTGCATCCAAAAACTTTAAAATAACCAATGTTGGGTTTTCTATCTTTCCAAAGCTCATATGGAGTTTTATTAAGATTATGTTTAATCAACACCTGATTTAAAACATAACAAGCGGTGTTGACGGCTTCGGCCTAAAAATACTTAGGCAAAGAATTTTCATTTAACATGGTCCTAACCATTTCTTGAATAGACTTATTCTTTCTCTCTACTACTCCATTTTGTTGTGGAGTCCTAGGTAATGAAAATTGATGTTCAATGCCAAAGTCATTACAAAAATTTTCAAATGCATGATTTTCAAATTCTCCACCATGATCACTTCTAATACAAGTAATAGAATAACATTTTTCATTTTGAACCTTTTTATAGAAAATTCGAAATGCATCAATGGCATCATCCTTATTAGCTAAGAACAATACCCATGTATATCTAGAATAATCATCCACAATTACAAATGCATAATATTTGCCACTTAAACTAGCATATCTAGAAGGTCCAAACAAATTTATATGAAGCAATTGAAGTGGTTTTGAAGTAGAGATATGATTCTTGCTTTTGAAGAAAGTCTTGATTTGTTTTCCAAATTGGCATGCTTCACAAATTCTATCTTTTTGAAAACTGATTTTGGAAGACCTTTTACTAAATCATTTTTCATGATTTTTGAATCAAATCTATGCTTGCATGACCCAATCTTCTATGCCACAACCAACCATCATCATGTAATGCAGAGAGGCATTTCTCATTTGTTGATGCACAATCTATATTAATGGTATAGATATTAACATATCTATTTCCTACAAACAAGATTTTCCCATCACATGCATTCTCAATAACACATTTTGATTCATCAAAGATAACTCTATATCCTTTATCACATAATTGACTAATACTAAGCAAATTGTGTTTCAAGTTTTCAACCAAACCCACATTCTCAATGAGGGTAGAGGATACATTACCGACATTTCCAATTCCAATGATTTTTCCTTTTGAATTATCCCCAAATGATACATCTCCACCATTTTCGATCTTGGTAAAGCTTGAAAACCAAGAATAATTCCCTGTCATGTGCCTTGAACAACCGCTGTCCAAATACCACTTATTCTTCTTTTTCTTTGAGCCCTCATCAAGTTCATCACATGATTCTTCCCCAACGACCATGAGAGCTAAGTTTGTCATTTCTTGTTGCTCATCCTCATCACTTGTTTCCTTATCGTTATCATCCTATGTGGCCACCATAGCTTTCTTCTTGAGTTTGTTGAGAAGAGGACATTCCGGTCGTATGTGTCCGGGCTTCTTGCATTCATAACAAGTGATTGGCTCCTTCTTCTCCTTCTTATTCTTGTAGCCTCTGAACTTTCTCTGCTCATTATTCTTCTTGTAAAATTTTCTGAATCTTCTAGCCAACATAGCCAACTCCTCATCATCCATTTCGCTTTCCTCATCACTCTCACGTTTTGAAGCCTTGAGAGCAATGTTTTTCTTTTTTTCCTCATGCCCTTTTTTCAGCTGCCAAATCTTCTTTATATGAAATGAGAGAGCCAATTAAATCATCAATAGGTAATACATTTAAATCATTGGCTTCCTCAATGGCAATCCTTTTTTGTCTCCATTCCTTAGGTAGAGACCTAATGATTTTCTTGACTTTTTCGCTATTTGAAAAAGTTTTTCCTAGGGCTCCTAAAGTGTTCATTATGTCCGTGAATCTAGTATACATAGAGTACACATTTTTATTTTGTTCCATTTGGAACAATTCATATTATCGAGTGTACCTACTTATTTTAGATTCTTTCACTTGGTTCGTCCTTCATAGACAACCTCAAGTTTGTGCCAAATTTCATTAGCACTTTCGCAACTAGACACTCTATGAAACTCTTTCTTATCTAGTGCACAGAACAAGACATTCATGGCCTTGGAATTTAGAGAAGCTTTTCTCTTTTTGAATTCATTCCAATCCCGTGAAGGTTTTGGAATATCTTTTCCTACTTCATTTTTAGTCAAAGGCATGAAAGGACCATCATTAACGATTTCCCAAATCTCATAATTTAAGGCTTGCAAGTAAATTCTCATCCTAATTTTCCAATATGGGTAATCGTTTCCATCAAAGTAAGGTGGTCTAGTGGTGGACTGCCCTTTCCTAAATGTGGAATCATTTTGAATTGCCATTGATCTTTAACTCTAGATGGTTAAATCTAAATAAGAGCACCTTGCTCTGATACCAAATGAAATATAAGTGTGCAACTAAGAGGGGGGTGAATTGAAATTTTAAAAATTATCCTAGCAAATCCACACAACAAGCAATCTAATGTCTTAATAAGAATTGAAAGCAATAAGTTCAATTAAAAGCACAATAATTAAAGAGTAAGGAAGAAGAGAAATAAACACACGAATTTTTACGTGGTTCGGCAATACCCGCCTACGTCCACGCCTCCAAGCGATCCAAGCTTGAGGATTCCACTATCCAAGCCTTTCCAAGGCTTCAATGATTACAATTGACTTTGAGGTGTCAATAAACCTTTACAACTAAGAGATTATCTCCCAATCTCTTCACTCAAGTGTCTCACACACTCAAACTCTTACAATTGAGATGAATAAATGAATGTTACAATGAAACTCACTCAATGAGTAGATATTCGAAAATGAAGAACAAAAAAAGATTCAATGTTTGTATTTCGCAAGTTTGAAAGCTCAAGATATCACGTGTGCTTTTTGTTTTTGCTTGTTGGAGAGATTGAAAATGAGTTGGATTTGAGTTCTTATAATTTGGATACATTCTGCCCAAAATGTTTTCTTGTCAATTTGGATACATTCTGCCCAAAATCCGGACTTCCATTTGTCAGAATCCGGATTGCCGCTTGCTAAAATAACTGCTACAGTGAAAATTTTCCCAGATTTTCAGTTTGACCCCAAAACTTTATAAAACTATAGTGTGGCCCAACACGTTATGAAAGTTTGCAAAAAGGTCCAATTTCAGAATTTTAGAATAATGCTTTGTCAATCCCACAACTTTCTGAAATTATGACTTCGCCCAAACTTTGTGAAATTATAGAATGGCCCAAAAATATTTAAATAATTTTAAATAGGTTCAAATCTGAAATTTAAGAACACTATCAAAGATTTTAAAAATACTTTCATTTAGTCCAAAATACTTTAATTCCATAACATCATTTTCTTATTATAAAAGCACAATTCATAAATCTTTACTTAATAAATACATGTGGTTTGTTATCATCAAAATCAATATTTATAGCCATATAGGCTAACAACATAAACCTTTGGTTTATCAGGCATTTAACGGGACGAATTCCAAGGGTTTTATAACCATCGGTTTGAAGTTCAAATGAATGGACGGATCCCTGCCACATCACCCGCGATTAATTGCGACACGACTCTTCAAAGAAAACGGTTGTTGGCAACCAAGAAAAGAGGGGTGGGCGTAAAAAGCGGGCAGTTCCTCCGCTTGAAATGATGAAGTCATTTCATATCCCGAGCAAGCCAGAATTATTAATTTTCTAGTATTGGCCCATTACATTACCAATACCAGAAATTAGGGGACTGGTGTTTGAGGGTGCATTTCTCGCGGACCAGCCATACCCTAAACGATAAGCCGGTCTCCTTGTAAGTGAGCAGATAGGTGAAGTCTGGTAGCAGATATCCAAGAGCAGGAATTCACTGCTTGATCTCGAGGACGTCCTCTTCTTGACCATAGTTCGAGCAGGGTTCCTGCTAGGAGCCGAGAGCCTTTCCAGCTGGGGATCAAGGTCGGCAAACCCAGTCTATAGCGGTTAACGAGACGTGCACTCCTATTCGAGAATCTAGGCACGAAACCCACCCAGCCGCAACTACGACATTCAAGCATCCACTTCCGTGAGCTGGGGGAAGTGATAGACGTGGATCGTGGGGGGCCGGATTCGTAGGAAGGCTATAAAAAGATAATCAACGAAGGTAAAAGGGTTAGACACTTTTACATTAGAACCTAAAGAAAAAAGCATTTTACTGAGAAACGAGAGGAAAATTCATAGTTAGTTTATTGCCTAAGAGACCATTAAAGAGCCAGGAGATCAGTGGCCGAGTTTCCCAAAAAAGTAAACTTAAATTTCTGACTTAAGTGTCAGAGAGTTTATGCCGGGAAAATTCCCAGCGTGCTCTGACCAGTTTCTGTGTGCGCATGAGTCTGCTAAGTAGAAGTCATACGAGGCATTGCTCTGCTCAGTTAGAAGGGTTACGAGAAGTATCCTCGGTTGGTCGTGAGTTCAGGAGTTGAGGAGAGATCCTGGTCGTGGACGAGCAGACACCAGAATCTCGCATCAACAAAATCGAAACATCAAGGCTCGTAAACGATTAGTGGATTTCTTAAAAATCTCCAAATCTTCGAATGGACAAAAGCTTCGATACTCAAGCTTATTTTATTGATGAAAATGGATGGAAATTGGAAAAAAAAAATGGTGGGACTTTTAAGCTTCTTCATGCACAGTGGTGGGTAATGAAGGTGAGAATAAACAATGGCGTGCTTGCTATACTACTGGACCACTTTTTGCTTTTTTTTTTTCTTAATTTCAATGTGTTTGAACAACTTGGTTCTTTATTGTTAAAGTAAAATGACAATTTTAATCATATGATGCCAGTAAAATTTTAATTGAGTTAAGACCACGGTGGATAAATAAAAAAAATTATTAATTTTAGGTGAAATTCTGAAAAAAAAAATATTTATATATTTTTTAAAAAGCTCTAAAATTCAAATTGTCATTAAATTATAGACAAATCAAAAAAGAGCTGTGCTACAAAAGCACCCAAAAGTGTCCTATCGGCATATAAGAATCACTCGAAAAAAAGGACAGTTACAAGCAACTTTATTTTCCAGCAAATCCTGAGCTGGCACATTGAATTAGCCAATCCAATCGAAGCATCAGAAACGCACACACAAAAACGTGAAGCGCGGAATCAGCGATCACCAAAACATGTAAAATTCATGGCGCCAACTTTAGGCGCCAATTCTTCCCGCCACTCTCTCCCTCTATATAACAATGCAACATACCAAATTCGCCCATCACTGCGGCCGCCTTAAGCAACGGCTCATCGGTCACCAAATCACCCATTTTCACTGCATACACCAGTTGTTTGTTAAAATCCCTCAATCAAGCCAAAAAAATTGAGAAGCCCAAATTAGATTCCGCAGGCATGGTGGCACGCGTACCTTTGGGGCCAGGCAAGTTCTACGGCAGCAGCCTCCCACGGCCCCGCATCTTCACCGACACCAAGCTGAACCCAGAGCGTGTTGATCCGCCAGTGTCCGTCATGGACCCATTTCTCTCCTGGGCCAACGAAGCTCACTGGTCCATGGGTGGTCTCAGCTTCTCGCGCCTCCGCCTTCAAGGCCGGATCGAGGGCTCCGTCACCAAACTCCGTATAGAGCGCGAAAAGTTCCGAAAAACCCAAATCAAACACAGCCCACGCAAGGGTTCTTCCGTTTCGCCCCCACCGGCCCCTGCGGCTGTGAAGAGAAGGAGGTTGTTGGCTTTGAGTGACGAAGAAGAAGAGGAAGAAGTTGTTGAGAAGAAGAGTTATAAGAGGAAGCTGGTAAATGATTTTGATGCAGTCGCTGATGATGATGATGGTTTGATTGGAGTGACGACAAGAAGCAAGTTATTGAAGGGGGGTGACGAGGTCAAGGAAGTGAGTGTGAGTGCTGAGAAGACCACCAAAAAGGCCAAGAATATGATGACTGATATTAGAACTTCCCCAAGATTAGCTAGGCGTGGATTAAAAATGAAATGAATTTGTTTGATCTTTTGTTATCACCAAAGGGTTTCTTTTGTTTGTATCTATCTCTTGGATCTTCTTTAGATGAAATGGAACTTTATGTTTGCGTTGCAAGTCCGATGTTTCTCTGAACGCGTCAGCCAAAAACTGACAATGAATTACACACACATTATATATTATTTATTTTAAAAAATTATTTCAATTGATATGGTATTAAATAATATAATTTAGGTCACTTGAATCTTTAAAAACATGTTACCCACTAGTGATATAATTTGATTTAAAATTTAGAATGTGTATATGATTACTCTTTTCAAATCACATCACTTGTGTGATCATTTCATTTTGAGCTTCAACCTGAGACCGGTGACATTCTTCCATTAATATTTTGGATGACAAGAAAACAGAAAATCTCACCTACTCTTCAATTTCCAAAAAGCAATATAATTTATAACAGCTTGGCTTTAACCTCATATGCAAGATGGCCATATGATAGCGACGCCATTTTTAGTATTCACCCACATCTGAGAACTACATCATATGTATGGGGCTGAGGGATCAATATAGTACAGAACCAATGAACTGCATCTCTCTCTCCCTCGCTAAATGCCGAATTCAAACTGCAAAAGAGAACCAATATCTACTAGACTACTACAAAGAATTAAAGACTTTCTCTGTCAATGGGAACACAATTCTTTCAAGTTTCCTTTCTCTAGATTCAGTCAGGAGATTCTGCCCAACCGGCAAGATTGTTCTGTTAACAGCTTGTATGTTGATGTTCTTTCCCATGGAACAATTCCAAAGTCGTCATTATACTCTTCCATTCCTTCAACAAATAGTTGCCAGATTAAAGCACCTGCTCCGGACCTCTTTCTCTTGGCGGATTTATAGACAATATCTAAAATTGTTTTGTAAAGCTTGTCTCTGAGTGACGGTTCAAAGCCCTTGATCAGGTTTGACAATCCATATTCAGTGAAAAACACAGGCTTATTCAATTCTTTGTCGCCGTCTTCAATGTGAGAAAGCATCCACTTGGTGACGAATTTCAAATCGTCTTCAAATTCTAGATCATGAAACCTACAAGGAATAGTAGGATGAAAATAATATAGGTTACATAACAGTCAAGAATATGATAAGGAATGCCTAATTTGAAATATCATTAATGGTTCGAGAGAACTGAAACACTTTGATTCATCAACCAATTCTAAAAATGCTTAAAATGAGAATTTGTGCAAAGTTGCAAGCTTTATTCATTTTTCTAGTAATGATCTCTAATTGTGCAATTTCAGATCAAATCAACAAAAAGAATTAAATGCTTACCAATGATCAGGGTAGATATGAACAGAAGCAAAATCAATGTTATCATTATTGGAGTTGCGAATAAAATCAGATCCAAGAGCAGAGGCCCACATTTCTGGGTTAACAGTTAACCTCTTGGGACTTTTAGGACCATAGAATCCTTCAAGGCCCACAGTGACAAGATGTTTCTTGTCAATTGATTTCACGAAAGCTGACATTTCATCTATCCAATCCTGCATTTGTATTGACATACAATTAACTAATACATAGATAAAATGAAAAATTTAAATAGCAAAGAATCTCTCCCTTGTGCAAGAAAATATTGACAATAATATTGAGGGACGAACAAAACAAGGGCAAGAGTGTCAGAAAGCTATGAATTAAGGTTTGGGTTTCCATCAAAAGATTTACAAGCTAAAGTTCCCAAGAAATTATAAGACTACACTAACAAATGTGGGTGCAGTTTAGCCAATAGATTCACCATTACTTGTTCATCCTACTCATTTTTAGTGAGACAAGATAAAGGAGTTTGATTCCAAAAGTTTTTGAATGAAAATTAGATAAGAATTCACACTCAGAAATGCTGTAAATTCTTTGGAAAGTCAGAGGACTCATTTTAAAGTTTGATTAAAGTTAGATGGTGTAGAATCTTCTATGGTTGACTGCAGCAAGGAAATAAAAAGGACAAGGAGTTTACAGCTTACTTGAAGAGTGTCACCAGAAGGATCAGACATGCAACGAGGCTCATTAATCAGCTCCCATGCAAAGATGGTTGGATCATTACGGTATTCAACTCCTGTGATGGTGTTCTTCCTTGTGAGTACAGTCTGGAAAAGGGAAATGGATTGCAATGAGAAAACATATAATAGACTAGGCAGTGAAAAAAAATGCATTTACGACATGTATTAGCAACAGAAGCAGTTAGCATCAGGCTTTACTGTACATTGACATACCAGACAAAATCACTTGACAAAAAGTTTCTTCAAAAATGCTATGTTCAAGAAGGAAAACTATAGCAAAAAAATAGAGCATCCAATTTTTTGGTTGGCGCTGGAGTTAAAATTATCATTTTATTCAAGTTATGAAGATAGTCTACCAGTTTTATCATGTGGCACTGAGAACAATACATGCTCCATCCAGTAGCATTGACAAATAGACAGTCAAATAAAAGTCGATTCACACATCTCTATCTTTTTCATCTTGTTTTCACTTTCTCCATTAAATGATTTGTGAGATACTTTTCCATGATTTTGAAAACATGCTTCTGTTTCAAATTTCTAGCTGTTCCTTGCATTGACATTTCCTAACCAACAGTACCAGTGTATTCAAAAGCTCATGGTTCAGCATGTACTGTTCAATCATGATCTGGAATTGTTTAAAAATGTATCAATCACGATTCACCAACAATATCCTATTGTACTATCCAAATTTGTCTTGGAAAGGATGAGGGATTAGAAGGAAATTATGTTCTAAGGCTTACATTAGGAAGTCATCCTAGCACTCATTTACCTTTATTCTGTAATCCAGATGATTCCCGACCGTAAATCTTAGAGTTGATCATAGGAATGGGAGAAGTTTTTGTTATTTGTGATCATCATTTTTTACCAAGTGCTTGAAATTACAATTCATTGTCTGTTGCCAACCATCCAGAGTACTTGGAGCATAGGGTTTAACTGGATTTGTATATGACAACCAACAAAACTATAGATGATGATCACACCTCAGCATCTGCTCTACTTTTTGGCATATATAACAAGGATTGATTCTGTTATACATGCTATAACATCAGCATAATTACAACGCTAATAAACAATGGTTTCCCCCCACACAACCCCCACACCCCCCCCCCCCCCCAACTTTTTAAAGATTACGCCATTATAACCAAGCCCCATCTAGACCTTGATGTGGGTGGGATATGAACCATAGACCTTTTGAACCACCCCAAGAAGCTTTACTAGTTGAATCAGCACCCAATACGAAAGAACCTAAGTATGCTTCTACATATAAGTTGCATGATGCATTCAAATTATTTCTCTAATCAGATCTGAAAACAGACATAGTTGTTAAAGCTAGAAAGCAACATACCTTGACATAATGCTTGAAGTATTTGTGGATGGATGGATCAAAAAAGAAGGAATCGTTAGAGGAGCTAATGCCAATTCCTTCTTCCCATGCCCAATTGACGTACTGAGTCTTTCCACCATATGCTTGCAAGTTATTAACTAAGCTAAGCAGAAGTCGAACTCCATTTTTCCTTGCTTCAACAATGACATGATCCAAGGCCTGAACACAATTAGTTGTCAAAATAAAACACATATCAAAGAGATGGATGGCCTTTAACATAAATGGCCATGAGAAGAAAATCTTGCTATGCAGAATATCTAATTTGTTCGATTGTGACAAAAAGGAAGACAAAAAGACAAGCATGATTTATCCTCTAGTCTTCAATCAGGGCAATATAAAGTTTTTAGAGGTATTGAAGAAGTATGAATACTTTTTTGTTTTTATTCTATTTGTTTTATGCTACTATTCTGAGTTACAAGTTTGCAGAGATAGGTGCTCTTGATTAGCTAGGAAAGACTAATTAGCACCAACACTGTGTAAATCCATGTTGTGTTTAAGTTTCTATTAAAAGATCCATTTATAGAGCCACAAAGACTAGTTATATTGCTCTCATCTGTTAATTTAATGCTTGTGACAAATTACAAATCCACCAACAATAAATTCATCCCCACCAGTCTACATAGGGTCCCCTAAACTCTCAATTTCAAAGTAATTCCGGCAATAAGTGCTAAAAATCAGATATCTAACAGAAACAAAAGCGAGCAATGCTAAAGTTAAGTTCACACTACACACCCAAATCCCAGATCATTCAGGCAGTGATAAATTAAAATATTGCCAAAAAATACAGTATGAGTAAAGAATGTAAAAGTTACATTACTTTGAAGACTCGCTCATCAAATTGCCCAGGTGAAATCTGGAGAGAATTATAACCTCCATCATTGAATGCCCAAGTCCTGCAAACTGTTAGACCCATCTTAGCACCAGCTTGTAGCATTGCACCAACCCTAGCTCTGCTGTAATCATGTACAGCATGGTCCATTAACCAATAAGAGTTCCATCCATTCACGTACAAGGCTTTTCCATCCAACATGAAATGAGTCCCATTCCTTGTGACAAACCCCATCTCCGGTTCTTTGGGATAACTAACATTCAAGCCACCGAAAGACATGTAAATGAAAGCCACACATGATGCAAAACCAATAATTGGGAAAAACAGTCCATTTCCGGCGGCGACCATTCTTTTTCTATTTGTAGCAATTTAATTGGCAAACAAAAGAATTAAAACAGAAGACAACGGACCCAACCACCAAATTGCGCAAAACAAAGTAGAGTTTTGAACACCCTTTTGGCTCTCTGTCAACAAAGTCCAACAAACAATGGACACCCAAATGTGAAATGGGGGAAAAAATCAAAAGAAAGAACACCAAAAAGATCAAATTTTAATGATACCCAGATACTTGACTTTGAAGGGGAAGCTAGGAAAGAACTAAAGACCGACAATTTCATCAATGGGGGAGATTTGTATTGTATGATGACATATTGAGGGTTTCGGATCTTCTTCTTCTTATTATTATTATTATTACAAGGGGAAAGGGGAGAAAAGGGGGTGCTTTGCAAGAAATGAGGGGAAGGGCCAAATGGGGGAAGCTCACATTAAATGAGAGATGAAAGAGAAAGAGGAAGAAGCAAGAGAAAGGGTTAAGTAAGGGACACAGACACACCTAACATGGATTTGCCTGAAAAGCAGTCAAAAACAAGGGAGGTGAAGATGGTGCGTGTGTGTGTGGGGGTGGAATGTTGTGTCAAGAATTTGTTAATTTAGAGATCTATGCATCTCATTTTCTACAGTTTTCTTGACTTTCTTTTTTCAATTAAGGCAAACTCTATCTTACATGCATGTAAGATAGGGGATCCCTTCAATTAATATTGTAGTAGAGAACAAGTCTATTATCAACACCATGGCGTAGGCCCCATGTTTGATGTTGCTTTGCTTTCTGTTGGTGGCGTTGTTGTATCTCTCACTACCAAAATCCTCAAGAAAATCTTGGGTTCCTTTAATAATAAAATAAATTCCAAAGCTGTTGTCATGTGACGGTAGGTTTTATGAATTCATTTACTTTTTTTGTCCGAGCATGAAGGTTTTCTTTTTACTTATTTGCACTTTTCACTTTTGGTGATTATTGATTGATTCATCTCCCTAATAGTATTAGCATAGCATGCAATGCCGGTGATAATGAAATTATGAGTTAATGGTTACAACAGTCTACGCATTGAGTTATAGGTTTCATTTAGGAATGAGGTTGGGTAGTTTTATAGGATTAAAGTATATAGTAAATATTTATTGTGTGAAAGTTAAGATAATGTAAATATGTATTTATATGATAAAAAATTTATAATGTCTTTATTATTTTTTATTAAAATTTTTTATTTAATATTATATTTACTATACATTATTAATTTTAATTTTATATTTATAACTTTTTTCATTGTAACAACAACTTTTAAACTACACCACACAATACCAAATAGAATCGTAGAAATATGTTTTTGGTGTTCCCCCCTTCTTTCAAGCTTAGGATTATGATTTTTGTGTAATCAGTGAGAGTATAACATAAAATAATTCTAAAAAATATAACCATTAAAGATCAAGATTAGTTTTTATTTTTTAAATAAACTAAAAGATTTGCAAGGAAAGGGCGAATGAGTGAAACAAAAAGCCCTTTCTTTAAAAAAAACAAAAAGCCCTTTCTTAAAAAAAAAAAAAAAAAAAAAGGCATGAGCTCCTTACTTTTTGTTTAATATGCTATCTATATAAGGTCTAAATCTTAGTTTATTTCATTGAGGGGCCAGAGCTCTATGGCTTTAAATATGTCTTTGTAATTAATTAGTTCACAATAATTGGCAGTTAATCCATCAACACTTATTTAAAAATGATAAGGCTTGAGATTTTCACTTTTTAAGTTGTATTGATTTCTTAAAACAAACACAATGAATGTTCCAAGAATCAGCATAAACACCAGGAAAAGGAGAAAGAAACAATCATTTTTCTCAAGAAAAAAAGACAATCATTTCAATTTCCTCAATAAGGATTCCAGCAAATTATGATATATCAAGCTTTTGAGGGTTCTAATGTCAGTGTCTTAGTTGGAAGGAAATATCAAATTTCAATTCACCAACAACTGTATGCCGCTTAATTACCATAGTACTCATTTTGATTCATTTATGATTAACAGAAGCAATTTGCTCATTTGCACGAAATGTAATTATTATTATTAATTTTCTTTTGAGCATTGTATCAATTGAAAGTAGATCCCTCCGCACCCATGTGAGTAAAATTTGAATACTAAATTTATTGTAATAATATAAGAAATTTTACTAGTTGAGTCAGTTAACACTCACAAATTAATTAGGACTTATTTAAGATATCAAATATAAGATTTCTTGTACTAATTGAGATTGATCTTGTCAAACTTCTAACAATATTATTAATGGACTATGTATATTATCTAGATGGAATTTTGATAAATTTGTGATTGTAATACCAGTCTCATTTTTTTTTCCTTTAATATCAAAATGGAAGACTGGTTATTCTTGGAGTCCTTGTCGAGGAGACTACTACGATAGATGCTTAATTCCTTGCTCTTTCATATAATGCTCCTCGTGCGATTAAGAACCAAATGAGGGAAGGATAGATTCTTCTGCCCCTCAATCTCTTTCTCATAATCATACACATGTCTTATTGTTATAATGAAGGCTTTTAGCTAAACAATAATGCTAGGCTTTGTCAGTGGCTAACTGGCTATATATAATAATTAAATAGAAAGCTGTTTGGATCATCTCTATTTAATTAAATAATCAGATTTTACTTTGCAGAGTATTCATGAGTTGACACAGTGCAGATGGCCAAGCTAGAAAGCGAAAGGCCACGCTCCACTTGTCACTCTATTACCTTCTTTCATATTAAATTAATTCAAACCTCCTTTCCATTTTTGGTCAATAATATTCAAAATTCCACTGATTTATGGAAAGTAACAATATGTTTGTAACCCGTGTGATTATCAAAATAGCACAAGAGCTCTATAAGTTTTAAATTTTTGTAATTTTTCCGGTAACGCGGCACATTGTTTGCTCTCCACACATATTAAATTAGTTATCCACTGGTTCAAATTGCGTTTAGTATGTAAGGTATAATAAGATAGAATATGATAGGATAGAATTGGATTAGATTAGATAAAATAGGACACGATTATATTTAGTGCTGTGTTATCTTTGGTGTAGATGATGATTAGATTGGATTGTAACAATAATTTTTTTTAATAATATTAATAAAAATACATAAATGTTTATCCAATCATAGTTTAATTGAATTATTATAAATGAAAATATATTTAATATAAAATAAAAAAATTGTAATTGTTGACTTAAATTTTTTTTATTATTAATAATACCAATCAACGTCAAAATTTAACTAAATATTGTGAATATTAATTTAAAATGTCAATTAGAAATTATAAAAATTTCAATAATTATATAAACTAAAATATTATTATAATTTTTTACTCATAATTACAATACTTTCTATCAGAATATACAATAAATTATTTGGAATTTAGATTTTTTCTTTTTCATATTTTAATTAAAAACCTCAAATATAATTTAAATATATTAATTATTTGTTTTTAATAAACATTATAATATTAAATATGTCATTTAAATTAATTAATTAATTAATTATTGTCAAAACTAATATTTTAAAAAAATATTGATTGTTTGTCATTAAAAATTAGAAATGATATTTATCATAATTATTATTTACATTATTAAAATCAAACTTTTTTATTACATTTATCACATATTAATATAATTTTAATAATTATAAATTATTATATTTTAATTAAGCTAACAATATAATTCTAACCTAATTAATCCCATGGTCTCCCATGCGATAAATTTTCTTTTGTAAGCGGCATTACATGATGGACCTAGGGTAAGCAATCCTAAGACATTTTTACTCAAACACGGGATAAGATAAGATTTGTTTCAAATAATCCAATCCTAAACTTTTTATCCTACTATTAAACATGCCCTTGTTATATAGTTTATTTTTAGATGAAGGAAAACAAATCTCTTTTTATCTCTGCAGTATGATGTAATGGCCTATTTAATTCATACTTTTAAACAATAAACTATTTTCAAACGACAATCTAATATAAAAAGA
>NW_006262688.1:16536851-16542095 GCF_000493195.1 Citrus x clementina | reverse complement strand
TCAACAATGAGCTCAATTAACTGAGCTCAGTTCGTCTGAAGTCTTAGGGTGCGTTTGGGATTGAGGTTGGACAGCTGCAGCTTAAAAAGTACAGCACTAAAGTGTTTTTGATAAACATTAGCTGCTGTAACTTAGAAGATATGTTAATATGATTTTTTACTTTTATAATGGAAAATCTATTATAACTTTAATAATTTTATCAAAATTATTATTTAAAATTTACATTTACTATATATTATTAGCTTTTGTTTCATAATTACATTTTTTTTTCACAGCAGTTGTAGCTTAAAAGTTATAGTACCTAAATCCCAAACGCACCCTTAGACTCGTGATAAAGAGAATTGAAGTCACAACACGTGGTAATGAACAACGATTTCCAGTAGAAATTATCCGAGTTTTGTCCACGTAGAAATGATTCAAGTTGTATCATCAATGTTCTAAAAAAAAAAAATTGTATTATGTCGAGCTACAATATACAAAAAGGAGAAGGTTTGACTCATTATATTATTTTAGATCTATTTCAAAAGTATTTTCTGCGTTACAATAAGATATTTAATTAATAGTTAAAAAGAGTACAATTTTTAATGAGTTCTCTACTTACATAATTAGGATACATATGTAATAATGTGGAACGTGCCATTTATCGATTAATAGTCATTTTAACTTCTTCTTTTTTGTTTTAATTAATTTCAAAATTTCAGTATGCATTACGGAATAAAAGATAAAATATCATTTTCATCTCTGTCTGCAATAAGCTATACATTATATCATTCAAATTGAAAAACTTTGCTTCAAATGTGTGCTACTAGCTTGAGTTCTTTCAAATTTTCTTGTTGGTTAAAGATAATAGATGTATTGTGCTTTAATCGAAAATGACGCAAATTGGAGAAGAATTTCTGTCGCTAATGATTTCAACCAACTGTTGCTTTGATCAGCAAATATCTTGTTTAAAATATTTATTTATTTATTTTTCTTAATAGTCCAATCAGGTTATTTTCCATGTGAAATAATATGAAATAAATTAAACGTCATGCAAGCAAAAGATGATGAGAATTCAGATTTGAGATCGGTGACAAGAGCGTTTTGCCGGGTTCAATACCGAAGGATTTTCCTTAATTTGTTCTTCACATATCCTTTAATTATAGTTTTGAATTTTGATAGGTGGATTTGTGAGGATCATTCTCAATTTGTCCCAAATAAAGAATAAAATTTGTGTCCACACGGATGCGTTGTGTTGTTGGTCAAAGCTATATTGTGCTAATGTGCTTTAATCGAAAATGACACAAGGTTTGTGCTTTAGCCATTAATTCGACAATGACTTTTAACCACGGTTTTTCTCCTCTATATTTTTATTTTGCTTTCTCTTTTATTTTTATTTCATTTTTGGTTTTTGTTTGTTTTTATGTTTTTAGTTTTATGGTTTTTCTACTTATTCTCTATTTTTTTTTTTTCACATTGTTTTTCTTGTTGGCTGATGGTTCTATGCTCTTCTTGAAATTTTTTTTTTAACCGTAAATGGTATCATCTTAGAATTCAAATTAAGATCATATTAATGTACAGATCGAGATGGTATGCCTGTATTAGAGTTGATAAGTCACTCTCATAGTTGTACATTAAGATTTCAATGACCTTGGGTGAGGGCTCAACTAGAGGATTTATAGAAAATCTCAGTGACCTTGGGTGAGGGCTCAACGAGAGGCTTTCTTGAAAATACCCTAGGAGGAGTAGTTTTTATTCTTGAAGTCTTGAAAATACCCTATAAATGTTCTCATATGACTTTTGCCCCTAAGTTTCAATTTTGGCTTCATTCCTCGGACCATCAAAGTGAAACATAAATACTCACACAACAAGTGATAATTTGGATTAATTTTTTAAATCGGCTACGTATGAACTTTATATATCAATAAAGTATAAAATTTGAAGTTAGAATTTTGTACATGACTATGATATTTGAGAGTACTATACATATACCAAAATATATCACCAGATGATAAGATTTGATTAATTTTTTATTGAGAGTGGTACCACACATTTTAAAATTTTATCTCAAAATTTCATGGTGTGATATTCATTTAGTGGTTGGTGACTTGGTGAGATAATATAATTAATTCACTTAAAATAAAAAAATTTATTAACTATTTAATAAATTATACATAGCATGCTATATGATTTAGGATTAAATTTTAAAATGTGTAACATTTACTCTTTTATTGATTTTCTAACATGTGATAGTATGGAGATACACAATTCCATTGAGTAATGTAATTGAGGATTAAGATTTTTTCATGATCAGATCTTTTACTAATAAATTTAAATAGTAATTAATATTTAATAAATAAAAATAAATAAATCATGCTCATATACTATAACGAAAATTAACACAAAATGCTTAAAAGTTTAGAAGATATCATATCAATCCTCATAGTCGGATCCTAAAATTTTGCTAGCTTCTGAATTTCTTTAGGTATGGGTCCCAATGTCTGAGTACCAACAGCAATCAAAGCCGAAATTTACGATATTAAATTGATTTTGTATCTAGATTTTCACGGAGGACCACATTTTCACATATACACATCCACAAATGTAATAGCTATCAAAAGGGTCAAAGAAAAAGCATTGTTATATTGTTTCTTAAATTATGCGTCCTTTTGATGATAATTTATTTCTTTAAAATTGTAAACAAGTTTTGATATAATGACACTCTTTCGATACTATCATCTTTTTTTTTTTGGGTACAGACTTTAATTGTTCACCAAACATAGATTGTAATAATAAAGAAAGATCACACACACACACATATATATTAATGCAAGATTAATTATTATTGCATAATTGATCATTATTTATAGAGCTTTAAAACCTAATCACTAGTCGTATTGCTTTCTTTTTTTGTTGACCTACGTATTATCCTTTGCTCTTTACTTTGTTTATTAAGATCCGCAGAAACAGGTGTCCCACCTCATGCCATTAACAATACCATCTTCGGGTCACTAGCATTTGATTTTCAAAACCAAGGTCAAATTAATTTCTTGCCATCCACGTGTACAAATAATTTAATTAACTTGTAATTAAAATAAGGACGATTATTGATGAGTCCAGGGTAGAGATGGCAATTTAGCCCGGCCCGAATTTTAGCCCGATTGACCCGACCTTATATGTTAGGGCTTTAGCCTGAATTTTCGGGTTTCGGGTCGGGTTCGGGCCACAATTTTAAGGCCCGATCAAATTTAGGGTCAGGGTCGGGCTTATAGTCAACCCGACCCGACCCGACCTTATTTACAAAAAAAAAAAAAAAAAAAAAACACAACACATCACACACGCTGCACGGGTGCACGCACACATCACAAACAGCTGCATCACACTTAACCAAGACACAATCACACAACTCACTCACGCAGTCAACTAGTCAAGCACAGCTCTCAATTCTCAAACTCAAAAACCCTAAGCCACTAAGCCAGCCACTGCCACCTAGCCCACCGCCGAGTCAGCCAGCAGCATCGTGACTGTCGACGCACGCCAGCCAATCAGCCGCGTCTCGCCGTCGCGCCTCTCCATCGCGTCTCGCCGTCGCAAACTCCAAAGGTCTCGCTGTCGCATCTGACTGTCGCGTTTCTTCCGCCATCGTAACCCGCCATCTTGACCAACCGCGACGCCGCTAGGTGAGTGAGTAGCCTCGATTGGTTCTGTAATTAGCCATAAAACCAGTAGCCTCGATCGGTTCTGTAACTCTGCTGAACTTTTTAAGTTGTAATTATAAATTGTAATTATAATCCAATTCACTGCTTTTTAAGTTGTAAACTTGTAATTACATGAATTTTTGTCATTAGATGCATTCCGCTAGATTGAATTTTTATTTTATTTTGTAGTGATGGAAAGAATTTGTTATAGATCAGTAACTATATATTAATTAACGATTAAAAAGATTGGTCCAGTGGATGCTATACGTTGTAAATTGATTTCTTTGTACACACGAATTTGGAAATGCAATCTGGAAATGCAAGTTGCAGCTGCCTTTGGAAAATAATTTTGGTAGGGTCGGGCTTAGCCCGACCCGATGTTGGCCCGATTCGGGTCGGGCCCGACCCGACCCTACCAAAAAATAGGTAGGGCTTTTTTAGGGTCGGATTTTAGTTTTTTATTGATCGGGTCGGGTCGGGTTTGGCCAAGCCCGAGCCCGACCCGAAGTTTTGCCATCCCTAGTCCAGGGGTTTATCAAGATTCCCAAAATACAAATATTATCATCATATCATATGATATTATTAGTATGTTTTGTTATTGAGGCCACCGACAGTGGACAGGAGGCAACCGTGCATATCATAAATAACCCAATCTTCGGATTTGAGACAACTTTCTCCCATAAAATGACAAATGAGGTTTTATTTAAATAATTTATCTTCGAGAGGACATTATAGACTTGATTGATTGAGTTGTGATCTAGATATTATTGTGTTATGATTTAAAATTATTATCTACAAAATAATCTTAATATCTAGTAGCCTTTTTGTTTGGTGTGTCATTTTGAAGATTATTTTCATTTTAATTTATTTTTTGTAAAAGAGTAAAATTTTGAACTTTTTTTTAATTATCATTTATAACATATGCTACAATTGTATTTTTTTAATTAATTTTAATTAATTTTAATCATATAATTAAATAAAAAGACTAGAAGATGAGATGTCAATTAACTGAACTAAAGAGTTATTGACCTTATTAGAGAATTTAAGAGAATAAATATTTGAAAACCATTATATGATGCTGTTATTTTAAAGCATCAATAATATTATAAATGTGTACAACTGGATTTTAATCAATGGTGTAAAATATTTATATTTATAAAAACATTAAAAATTAAAAAATATTGTAACTGGTTAATAAACCGATTAAAACATTATTTAAAAAATTAAAAAAAAGAGTTATAACAGGCCGGTACCTTTCTTTTCCTACTATTTTCAATTCTTCTACTATTGTCCTTCATTCTCTTAATGCTGCGTTTACTTTTTGGATTGGAGTGGGAATCTTGAGGAGTGGAAATTCTTGGATTAAAAGTGTGGAGTAGGAGTAGGAGTAGGGTGTTTACTTAGACTAAATGAAAGTATGGATTGTCAATCAGAATCTCAATTATTTGTTTACTTTGTCTTGGATTGGGAGTAAATTATTTTAAATTACAATTTTATCCTTATGAACAGAATTATAATTTGTAATTAAAAAATTAATAAAAAATATATTTGGAAAATAAAATATATA
>NW_006262688.1:16524165-16536482 GCF_000493195.1 Citrus x clementina | reverse complement strand
TTTATTTTATTAAATATTATTTATTTATTTTTATTTTAATTATAAGGAGAAAATGAGATGAGGGGGGAGTGGATTCCCACTCCCACCTCCTCCCATGAGAGTGGGAATCTCACTCCCCACTCCAAAATTGAGTGGGACTCACGGATTTCCACTCCCACTCCTCTCTCTTTTAAAGTAAGTAAACATTGGAGTGGGAGGAATCCACACTCTACACTCCCACTCCAGCAAGTAAACACTATCTTAATTATCAATACCGTATATAATTATAGCAACAGGGAAAATTCCATATACGAAAATGACATAGCCCATGGGCCTAGTGTTTGTGTCCAAGAATCAAGATCCCTTTTGATTATAGGTTGGGCTACTGGTATCAAGCTACACAAACATTGGTCCAAGTTTTTTGTGGGCTGGACACTCTTTTCTTTTCGACTTAAATAAAAGAAGTAATAATTCCCAAGAAATGCTGTTAGAACTTAGAAGCAAGTGAACAGGCAAGTAAGTGTCTTTTGGTTGAAGAAATGTATGATTATTATGATTATTATTATTATTAATAAGTATGCATAATTAAACCTAAAACATGGAATTGGTTATAGCCTATAAGATTATCAAGAATCTTGGACCAAGATGGAAAGTAAAGCCTACCCTGATAAGCCGAATAAAAGTTTAACCCAAAAACTTATTCCAGAGTCTACGTGGGGTAGGGATAGTAACCAGCTAGGGTATGGTATAGAACGGTCAATACCCACATCCGCATAGGTAAAACAGAAGAAATTCCTTTCTCAAGCTCTTACTAAATTCTTTTCTACACCCATTTTAAAAATAAATTCATTATTAAAAATTTAAAATTTAAAATTCTTAAAATTACCCTTCTCTAATATATTTTTCTCTCTATCTTACAATTGTGCATTCTCTCTTTACTTTCATATTTTACAAACTAAATACTCAATTTCATTCTCTTTTAAATTCATTTTTTTGACTTTTCTTATTATATCATGATCTATATATGCAAGATTTTTTTTTATTCATTAGTTTTTGTGTTTAGTGAAAATAAATTTATTGATATTCATTAACTTTTATAGCTAATAAAAATTTGTTAATATTCATTTCTAAATGGTGGATTTTATTTCTCTTAATTAGTTATACCGATTGTTTATAGGTAAAAGAATATTTTTGAATGAACTAATGAGAATTTGTGAAGGTGGGAAGAGAAAAAGAAGAAAGAATTAATTGAGTATTTTTAAAAAATTATTTAGATAATTAAATTCTTAAATAAAAATAGAATGTAGAAAGGAAATTGATTGGTTCAAATAATTTCACCCTATTAACACATATTTTTTAAAAGAACAAACCTATTTGAATCCACTAAAATACTCATTAAACCCAATTACTTAATAAAACCATCATCATAATTTGAAATTTTATGCTTTACTTAACAAATCCATCTTAGCACCTATTATACTTTTATTGAACAAAATTATTATATTTTGTGCAATTTTCTTTTTCAAGGCTTCTTCGTCCTTTCTCTATCTCTGAAATTATTTATGGATCTTCCTCCACCATTACAAATGGTAAGGTTTTACTCTCATATTCATTTTTTCCATCGATTGTTTTTTGTCCCATTAACCTTTGAACATATTTTCATAAATTACACCAAATAACAAAATCATAAATCACACCAAGTGAAAAAAAAATCTTTCTCCACCATTTATTTGCACTATATTCTCACACATGAATATATAAATCTTGACTAAAAAACACACCTGAGTAATAAGAAATTGGGTTAGGAAGAACTTATTAGCTAAATCCAACTTCTTTCGATCTTTATTCCAGTCGCATATGGGAAACAAAATTCAAATTGTACCATCTTTGAACTTAGAAGCAAGGTCACATCAAGCAAGCAAACAACTTTCATTCCCCCGGCACTTTCCTTCTCTCATTGACAAAGAATATCTCTTAAGTAATTATCTTATGTGATTCCAATTAATTTAATACCATTGAAAATGATCCAATCAATACCCATTGAATAAAGAGAGAGAACAATAAAAAGGAGATCAAGATGGAAATAGTGTTTTTTTTTTAATTTAACCATATTATCTTGTCTATAATTGTAATTTACTTTTGGGATGTTTTGGTCATAAAAAGTTTATTAAAAGGTGAGTTTAGTGAGTATTTTGGTGGTTTAAATAGTCTCAGTTTTTTTAAAATTATAAAATTTGAACTAAAAGACAATACACACCATAATTTTAAAAAAAATTAGTTTCAAATTTAGATAAAATACATACACACAAAGTGCACCACAATTTAAAATTATAAAACACACAAAGAGCACCAAAATTTAGAATTATAAATTTTAAACTAAAGGGCGATCAAGTACCTCAATTTGAATTTTTTTTTTCCTTTTAAACTATTTGTAAGACGTTAAAGTATTCAAAATTGACTTTTGATATCTTTTTCAAAGTTTTTTAGAGGGACTTTTGATATCCTTAAAGAATGATGGCAATTGGCAAGCTGCTAATTTAACGTTTTAGGCTCTTTATTACATTATTATTTACTTTGTTTGCTATTAAATAAATAGCCAATTTTAACATTAAAAAAAAAAGTCAAATGGGTTTTGTAGCGGGTGCGGGCCAAAGTGTCTTATATCCGTATCCAATCCTTCCAATCAATGGGTACAAAAATTGTACTCGTCCCCAAACAGATTAAATCAGACGCTATACCTATACTTCACCTAATGTAACAGGTTCCACAAACCTCCTCTCTATGGGGATTTTTTCGTCATCCCCAGTCTACACGCGTATGAATCTTAATTGAAAGACGAATATCGAAATATTTCACCAACAATTTTGGATTTTTTAAAAAAATTTGTCGCCATAATTTATATGTTAAAAAGATTACTATAGATTAATAATCCTATAGGTTAGTCAACTAACTAATACTTTTCTTTCGTTAATTGCATCTCTCATAATTTGGTTTTCAATTGTGGGTCAAATGGAGAATGATGGTGCGTAAAATCATAAGTAATTCTTTGTCATTAATGAAATTTGCAAAGATTAAGAAGAAAATAACAAGAATAGTTTCTTATGTGAAGCGCCACCCTTTAGCCGAAAAGTTAAAAAAGGAAAAGTCGTGGGCATTTACTTTATACGATTTAAATCATAGAGCAATGTTACATGAACATATATATAATTCATAATAAACTTGGTCTTAACGTGGTGATTTGCTTTGCAACCCAGATTAATAATTTCTAATCTCACATCAAATAAAATATTACTACTTTACTAAAATTCTAAAAATGCTTGATTATGAATTTGATTTGAACTCCTCCTCCGTCTGCAATTATGAAAACATCTTCGGCAAAACATGTATTGATGTAGGATAAAATACATTCTATTTGATAATTAGAACTCATATATATATATTATTACCAATTAGGCATGTAAAGTTTTCTACTTCCAATCCAAAAAATAAAAAATAACTAAATAAATTTGGAAACTTGATTTTGCACAGAAAAATATGTAAAGTTTTCTACAATTAGATCTCCATCTCATTCTCATCTTATAATTACTAAAATTATACAGCACAAAGTGGAAATTAACAAGATCATTAATATTGCTACATAAGCTCCTTAATAATGAGCTTTCCCAATTCTAACCCCTAGGGGAGAGAGAGATTGAGGAAAAAAAAAGATTAAGAAATTACAGAATCTTTTAAAATGTGTAGGGTTAGCTTTCCCAAACTCTCATCTAAGAACAAAAATTGAAAAACCCTAATTGAATAAAAAAATCATTCAAGATCACCACAATTTCTTCTAACAAGTGCAAAGTAACCCAAAACAGCACAAACAGCAGCCACAGCATTACCTTCCTTCAACAAAATCTTGAACACAAACCCAATAATTTCTTTAGTAATTTTCCTCCCTTCAATGACCAAACTTGTCCTGGGCTTGCCAAAGAAAGCAAGCAGAACAAGAACAGTGATCCATATGACCAAAGTGGCAGGCACGGCCACAGCTAAAGCTGCAACCATAGAAAGCAGTCCAAAGACGGCCCCTAATAGCACCGATGCATACAGCGCAGGCCACCCAGATGATGGATTTTGATGAGATTGTAAATTGTACCATGAAAGAATTGATTTAAGAAAATTCCATGAGGATGATAACAATATTGCATATACTACAACAAAGAGACATACCCATGTTCTCCTTTTGCTCATAATTCTAATAAACCACTTGTATGACGATGATGATGATGATGTTGGTGAAGTTGGTGTTGTTGGTTCTTGTTCTCCTTGCTGTTGTTCTTCCATTTGAAAGTTCTTGACTTTTTGAAGTTTGGTCTGTCAAAGTTTTGATTTTCAATTAAAGAAAATATTCTGGGTATTTTCTATCTGAAGTTTCTAATCTGAGGGGAATGGAATGATATATATGAGGATTGCCACAAAGTGGAGATTGAGTCAATTCTCGTGAGCAGCAAGTGGGGAGCAACTTCTACACTTGGTCAAAAGTGATTGGTTGGTGTAACCCACCGGCTAGACAAGAGAGTGAAATGGTGTGACCAATGAAAATCCAGGGCTTCGTCTGAGAATGACACAGTTGGGCAATTTTTAATTGTGGGCTTTTTATAACTTGGAGAGGATGAAATGAAATGATGAGGAAGGAGGGGGGCAATTACTTTGGAAACGGACCAAAAATTTTGGTTTGGGTATTGGAGTTGTATTACTTGTTTTGTGTAATAAATGGATAGTTTCTTCTAAGGGTTGCAAAGCTCTTTTTTATAACTTTACAACTTGCAGAATCAATGAATCATGTTATGTTTTGTAGCTAAAGAACCCCTTCGGCTTTTTTCCGGTTTGGTATTATTCTTGCTAATAAAAGTGGGAATGGCTTGACGGGTTTCAGTAATCAAAATTGAATTTCCGAGAAAAGTGTGAAGAAAACAATCAAAATGGGTGGCCCAATTGAAACATAAATGTAAGATTGTTATTTTGCTTAAAAAAGAGGGTGGCCATGACATGAGCTCATACCATGTGTTTCCTAGCAACGAATCCAAAAGTCACATCAATATCGATCGTATAGTTAGCAAAGCGCGTGCAAACCTCACACTCAGTATAGCTCATCTGATTCTCTACTCTACGAAATCAGCTTGTAAATGAAGGTATCCATAAGCTTAAAGTAAGACGTGATAGAATATATTCAAAATTATAGTATTTGAGTTAATTTAATATTTAATATTTTATTAAATTTTATTTTACTTTAGTAAGTTAATTTAAGTCGTACTTCTAATTTTAATTTATTTAAAATTTAAAATTATTTCTTTTATTAGAGACTGACTGAAATTTAATAGCTATTAATATCAATAAACTTGATATCTTAATTTATTATTATACCATTCAAATATTTTATAAATAATATATTTTTTAGATTTATCTTTATCATCAATACTACATTTTCTCTCGTTACATACACTACTCTAGCTCTCTGTTAAATGGTATTAGAGCATTTTTCTGTACTAAGTAAAGTTTTCCTGATTACCAATCACCTTTCATACACAAATTTTTCCTCCACCAACATCACAAAAGACACACATCACCATCCTTCCATTAATCAAAGAAAATTAAAAAAATCCAAAAAAAATAAAAACACTCGAAAAAAGATAGAAATTCTATGAACTCTAGCCACCGCGTCAGCCATTAAGGCATTGTCCTTAAGGCTGGAAGTTTGGAAACATTGTTGTAGCTTGTATAGGTCTTCCCATGTTGCATCTTCTGGAAAAGAATTTGACGAGTGTACTAGCATCTGTGTCGCAGGTCGATTGTAACGTTTAACCATTCTGCGATCTAGTATGGCAATTGTTTCCAGTTGCAAGCATCCATCTCCTTGTGCTGGAGGCAATTCCAATTGTGGCTCCATAGCTTCTCCAATTCGCTTCTTGAGACACGATACAAAGAATATTGGATGACTTTGAGAATCTAGTGGCAACTCAAGCTTATAAGCCACCTTACCAATTCATTGTATCACCTTGTAAGGACCAAAAAACCTTTGGGAAAGCTTCTGATTTGATCTTACAGCAACCGTAGTTTTGTTTAAATGGTTGTCGGTGGAGATATGCCATGTCCCCTTCCTTAAATTCTCGTTCAGTTATATTTTTATTAGCAGTTTGCTTTATCTGATTCTGAGCTTAATTCGAATTCTCCTTCAGCAACCGAATCATAGCATCTCTAGCAATTAAACTTTCCTCAAGAGCAGCAACACTTGATTCTCCTAGAATATACGTAGTATAATTTGGGGATGGTCTTCCATAAACAACCTCAAAAGGAGTTGTTCTAGTAGATAAATAAAATGAAGTATTATATTCAGCCAACGATAACCATTTTGCCCATTCTTTTGGCCGTTCTCCAGTCATATAACGCAAATACTGCTCCAAACATTTATTAACAATCTCAGTTTGCCCATCGGTTTGAGGATGGTAGGCTGAACTCATGTGAAGCTGGGTTCCCTATAGTTTAAACAGACCTTGCCAGAATTTGCTGCAAAAGATCAGATCTCTATCACTTACTACAGTTCTCGGCATGCCATATAACTTGTAAACATTATCCAAGAACGACTGTGCTACATCCATATCTGTATAGGGATGGCTGGGTATCATAAAGTGAGCATATTTACTAAGCCGATCGACGACTACAAAAATAACATCATTTTCTTGAGACTTTGGCAGGCTTTCAATGAAGTCTATGGAAATGTCAGTCCATACTTGATCCGGAATGAGCAGAGGTTTAAGTAGTCCAGGAGGGGAGATGTTTTCAGTCTTATTTCGTCGACACACATCACATTCAGCCACAAATGTACAAACATCCTTGCTTAGCTCCTTCCAATAGAAAGCTCTTTTAACTCTCTCTAAAGTCATCTTAACACCTGAGTGATCTCTGTTTGGCCCATTTTGAGCTTCTTGTAATACTGCCTTCTTTAGACCTGAATTGGCTACTAACCACAATTATCCTTTATATCTAAGCTGATTGTGATCCCAAGAAAATTTTTGATTAGCTAAGGGATTCTCTTGGATATCTTTAATTAGCTTCTGAACCTTCGAATCTCCTTCCCATTCTTTTTGAAGTTGATCCATCCATTCAGCCACTAGAAAAGAGAGAGCCATTATACTAATTGATTCATCAGGTTGCCTTGACAATGCATTAGCAACTTTATTCTCCTTTCTGCTTTGATACGATATCTCAAAGTCATAGCCAATTAGCTTAATTAGCCATTTGTACTGCATCAGTGTCGATATACGTTGCTCCAATAAATATTTGAGGCTGAAATGATCAGTGCATATCTTGAAGTGTTTCCCCAGCAAATACGGTGGCCATTTTTGTACGACAAACACTACTGCCAACATCTCTCTCTCATAGGTTAATAAATCTAAATTTTTAGGTGATAATGCCTTGCTAACAAAAGCAAAAGGCCTTCCCTCTTGCATAAGCACAACCCCAATTCCACCACCTGATCCATCACACTCAATTACAAACTGTTTAGGAAAATGAGGCGTAGCTAGTACAGGTGCAGAAGACAGCTACCTTAAGGTTCTCAAAAGCTTCTTTCGTTTCAACAGACAAATGAAAATTGTCCTTATTAAGTAAATAAGTGAGAGGATGGCTGATTTTGCCATAATCCTTTACAAAGCGTCTGTAGTAGCCTGTAAGACCCAAGAACCCGCGTAAAGATTTCAATGATTTCGGTCTAGGCCATTGTCTCATACACTCCACCTTAGTTGGATCCGTTGCAACCCCTTTCCCAGAAATTAAATGCCCAAAATATTCCAGATGGTGCTTCGCAAATGAACACTTGGATTTTTTGACATAAAGCTGACTCTACTTAAGTGCTTCAAGTGTGAGCTTAAGATGACTCAAATGATCTTTCCAGGTCCTACTATATACAAGTATGTCAACAAAGAAAACCAAAACAAACTTCCGCAAATACGGCTTGAAGACCTCGTTCATTAGACTTTGAAAAGTGGAGGGTGCATTGGTTAACGCGAATGGCATAACAAGAAATTCGTAATGGCCCTCATGAGTTCGAAATGCAGTGAACCCATGCAGTTTTAGGCACATCCTCTGGGTGAACTCTAATCTGATGGTAGCCAAATCTTAGATCTAACTTTGAAAAAATTGTAGCTCCATACATCAAGTAACTCATCAATCACAGGAATGGGGTATTTATCCTACTAGTCACACTGTTATGGGCTCGGTAATCTACGCACATTCTCCAACTACTATCCTTTTTTTTTTTACTAATAAAACTGGTGAAGAAAAGGCGCTTACACTTGGTTGAATGCTCCCACTCTCCAAGAGCTCCTTGACAATTTTCTCGATCTCATTCTTCTGTACATAAGCGCATCCGTAAGGCCTTACATTTGGTGGTACAGTTCCTGGCTTGAGAGGAATTCGATGATCACGTGCTCTTGATGGAGGAAGGCTTTTAGGCTCAGAAAAAATTTCCTCGTACTGCTGCCTCTTCCATCGTATCATCACCTTCATCTCCTTCAAGAAGGAAAATCTGCCTCTTTTTGCATTTGCATCCTGGTTCATACTTTTCGTCGCAATAATAGCATAGTTTCTTCTCTTGTCGTTCTCGCATTTCAGCTTGTGAAATTCTTTTTATTGGCAGTAGCTGTTCATTTGAGATATGCTTGGTTGTTGCTGATTGGTCGAATTGAGTTTTGAGTGATGCCCGTGTCTCTTTAATCATGGCCTCCATAGTACTTTCTTGTAAAAGTGCTAGTCCAATAGCCTGAGAAAATGTGTTAGGCTAGAACATGACCACCTGATTCTTTATTTTGCCACTGACAAAACATTCCACAAAAAATTCCTCCGACAATCCCTTAGTTTGCCATCAATAACTCAAATTGTTCTTGATATTGCCTGACTGTAGAAGTTTGCCGTAGCTTGGTAAGTTACCCCACCAGACTTTCACATTTTCCAGGCCCAAATTGTATAATCACGTCGGTAGAAAAAACCCTCCAGTTCAAATTTTTGGCGCCTGTTTCGCACCATTGAAACCATTCTAAGGCCTTCCTCTCTAAATGAATTGACGCTAAATTCACCATCTCTCTCTTCAACTCCATTATACTTAAAAAATCGTTCACATTTATAAACTCAACCAATTGGATTTTCACCATCAAATATAGGAAAATTCAATCTTGAAAACTTTGTTTGGAATTGATTCATACCAATTTGTTGTCCATAAGGTTGCCTAGTCGCTCTAGCACCTTCCGACGACTCTCCGGGTTTTGCAAATTTAGCAGTCAATTGCTCATCCTTAAGGCTCATTGCTGTTACCAGCCTAGTCAATTCTGTGATGGCAGCAGCCTGTTTGTTGGAATTTTCCTTCAGCTGTCGGACGGCCTCTTCCATTCATTTGGCTTCCTATGCTCTGGTTCCATCCGCCATTAGCACTTGGTATGTAAGTCAAGATCGCTGCTCTGATACCAAATGTAACGACCAAGAAAAAGAATACCATAAGAGCTGATTTATGAAGAAAACTTTTATTGAGATAATTATATTTGTTGTACAGTGGAGCTCCATTCTTTCCTTTTTTAAAGCATTGGAAGTAATTAAGAATAGTGAGTAGCTTAATTCTTTTAAGGAAACATTGGGATTTGATTTCGAGTGAGTTGACCTTCCCCACCATAACCAATCAACTCCTTGCCACAAGATCTTTCTTTCTAGATTATCATCATCATCATCATCATCAATCGTCACTTTATTCACTAAATTTAGTACACCTAAACTCTCCGATGCCGCTTTGTTTAATTGCCTATTCAATCCACCATGACTGAAGACAAATTGTTGGCATCATCACAATCACCACAATCAAATTCATCCTGAACTGACCTCACTTTCTGTTTCTGATCACATTCGTCAGAAAACCATATAATTTTATCAATCTGCAACTTTACCCTTTTAGCTTTTATCTAGGGGTTAAATTTAGAAGATTATTTATGGGCCATTAGCAAGCTGACATGCCACGAGGAATGATAAAGAAGAGGTTGATTGGTGAAAAAACATTAATTATGGGCCAATAAAAGGAAGTACAATCAAGATATTTTGATTGTTAGAAACATACAATATTGTGAATATGACAAAATTAAAATATAGCCGAATAGTAAAACTAAATATATTTTCACAATAGAAGGTTTAAAGGTTGAGACTTACCTATCTTATGAAAGTTTTGATCTACTAAATTCTATTAAGGTAAAAATATTTTTGGTATGTTCTAATTACCTATTTTTTAATAATTTTCATTTATGTGGGGGATTGTTGGAAAAATAGCTCATAAGTGGTTATTTTGAGGCATAATTTTGAGTGAGATAAACTTAATATAAGTAAAAACTCTAGGGTGATTCAGATACACCTCTATGAGTACTTATAAATGATATATTTATATGTTCAAAATAATGCTTTGATGGATGAAAATTTGTTACTAAAAATACACCCACAGACTAAAAAAAAACTAAAGAAAAATACACTTATCCTACTTAGAAAGAAAGCTAAAGCATGAAAGATTTATACATAATTACTCATATGTATACAAGTAGGAATATAAGTATAGAGGCTCTCTTTTGCGCACATCCATGCAGGAAGGTGCAAATCTTACATGAATAGCTTGACTCATGTCCATTTGTATCTTACATACACGAATGTCGGCACAAATTGTGCCAAGACTGTCTTAGCTTTGTTTTACCATTTTTTTAAAATTTTTTGGATGATTAATTGCGAGAATTAAAAGCATAAGTTACAAAACTTGTAACATAAATCAGTTAGTAAGTTTTTGGAATAAATACAACAATTAGAAATGTTGTTTAATTAGCTAATTAAATTATGAATTTAAATTCAAGAACTTTTAATTGAAGGCGACTGTTACAAATTTGAAAGTAATTCATGATGGATGATATTACTGTCACACTAATACCTATGAATTAGTGACTTGTCTTCATTACAAAAGTATAATCTATGAGGATCATGATTCTCTCCTGATATGATAATGTCCTGAGCAAATAATTCAATTACTGATTGGTTGTTAATAAATAAAAAAGTAAAAGAAGTTAAATCTTACACATACACTACCACTAAAAGACACATGGTAAAAGATCCTTAAAAACTCAGTAGTACTTAGATCAAGAGATGATCATGTTCCCAATCTATGAAGTACTTAAAACATGCCTATTGGGGGATTTGTTGGGTCTTTTAAAAGGACTCAATCAAAGGGCACAAACAGAAAGCCTGCTGTTTTTTTGAGGTTAGGTTTTGAGATGAGAGTAGAATACACATTAAAGAAATCCGTTTTCTAAAAAGAGTGGATTCAATCAACTTCCTTAAATTTGCTATCTTGCTCCTTGATTGTAATTTTTTATTCTTATTTTGCTGAGACAATGTTGTAGCAGATGATGACTTCGAAGGTACTTGTCATTTTTTATCTTTATCAAATTAAAGATTTTTCTCAAAAGCATTTCATAATTTGATCATCTATTATCGGTACATCATTTTCCTCCATCTATCATTAGGCCCTACATGATTAAAAAAATATAAATAATAAAGAATCTTGAGAAAACACTTAATTGGTGTAGAAGAATAATATTACAAAAGAAAATCTTTTTGTCAATGCATTAAAGAATAGTAAATAGTAAGGCAAATAACAATAAATAAAAATATTTAGGTAACAATGCAAAGTGAATTAAATTTCTCAATGAAACATATCTGCAATCAATTCTTTCATCTAATAAAAATATGTGAAAAAAAAATTCTAAATGAAAGACTAGGAGATCACAAGCACATACTTGCTTTCATTATTACTTCAGATTAACAGTATAATTAAAAGATTACAAGCATATAATCAATCTTGATTCACTTGCACAAATTTTGCATCCAAAACTCTTAAGTTAATCTATTGAAGGGTTGGTTTCAAACTTGAACTAAACTAAATTATTAAGCAACCAATGAATCAACATTTACAATTCAATAAATATATAGTTGTAAGAAATAAAAGATTAAGTTAAAAAAAAAAGAGAGCCTACACATTTAGATTTTGTATGAAGATTACTTGAACTTTTTTTGCTCACTCTAATGCATCTTCTGAAACAAAGTAATTTAGGAGACTATCCATGCTTTTTTGTTATCCCTGTACAAAAAAAAATAAGTACATTAATTTTGATTAAACATACAACCACTTCATCTAAAAGGAAAAAAAAAACCAAGGGCTTTTAACCTTTATTTAGTCACTTTATGTACACTTACTACCAAATCCAACTACATTTTGAACAAATTGTAGT